>NC_044552.1:80428367-80797185 GCF_007565055.1 Rhinopithecus roxellana
TTAACACTACCCAATTATTAAAAATGATTCTAAAACTAAAAATATAATATTTGGATACTAAAGTTTATGTAATCAGCAATAGATTTTTTTTTATAATTTCAACTTTTATTTTAGATTTAGGGGGTACATATGCAGGTTTATTACATGGGTTTATTACCTGATGCTGAGGTTTGGGTTATGAATGAGTGCATCTCACAGGTAGTGAGCCTAATACCCAACAGACAATTTTTCAGCCCTGTCCCACTCTGCATCCTCCTCTAGTAATCCCTAGTGTCGATTATTCCCATAACAGTAAGAATTCTTGGAGAGATTTTATATGTACTTAATTGATAAACCATAGAAATTCTAGCTGTATTAAAGTCTTCTTTTAGTAACTCTTCTATTATGTATCATATTTTAGATGGTAAGTCAGAGAAACTTAAAAAGTATACATATTTTCAAAACAATGTAGTATGTTCATATGTTTTTGATAGACTGCAAATGAGCTGACCCTTTCCAAGGTAAAGAAGGGGAAAATATGTAAGATTTAAACTCCTCTATTGTTTTAACCCATAATCTGCAATTTGAGAACTAAAGAGTTAATGTACTAAAAAATAATTTAGTAGAGTTAAGCAGGTCAGATTGTACCTACTGTACAATATATTCTATGGTAGACATTTTAACAACATCATAATATCTATGTCAAGGGATTTAACTGTAGTACCCAGGCTTCAAGAAAGAAGAAAATTAATTTCCACTGGTATTGTACTTGATCCAAAAAATTCATGTGGGAGAGAACAGGGAGTAGTTCAATAAAATTTAGAAATTGGAGGCATTAGAGACTTCTTTGGCTGTTGGTATCGTAGCTCTGTTAAGAATTTTATTATCTCTCCACTGTGCAGTTATCAATACGTTATAAATTAAGAGAAAGGAAAATTTTTATTTAACAACAGGAAACAAAAGAGCTTCGTGAAGTGTTCTATAGGCCAGAATTATTATATCATAAATGCTCCATAATTTTAAAAATATTTGTAATTTGAATGAGAGTTTCAATTCCTAATCTGTCAAATTTCTACATGCAGTCATATAAGTTTCCTTGTTTTGTTCAGATGAAAATGCGTTTACACAAAATGTCATTACCATAAAGAAGCATTTATATATGTGGGTACTATTTTATTATTTGACATTTATCTTAATCAGCTATCTGTTTGCCAGTGCCCAAACTGTTTATAACAATTTGTCAATTAGGTAAACCTATATCAAGAAACAATAATATGCCACGCACTGTAATAGGCAATAGAGTTACAGGCACAAATATGACCATCTCTTGTCATCAAGAGTTTTGCAAATTAATAAAGACAAATCTTTCAGAGTGGTCATATCTATCTGACAACATTATCTGATCTTTTAGGCCCCCTCAAGTGTTGTTTCCTTGGTAGTAATGCTGCTATTAATATTTAGAGAACTTGTAAACAGTAATGGTTTTTTTACACTGTTGTGTCACAACTAAAGATAACTAGCTTATGCTGCAATTCTATATAGCATAAACACAAAAGCAATGAGCCTGGATTGTGAATCCCCCCAAATTTCATAACACATAGTAAATCAGGTACACACACAAGTCATAGATAAGTTAATAACACATATAAGTCAACTTATAGTTTGATACTGCCTGATATGGTTTGGCTCTGTGTCTCCACCCAAATCTCACCTTGAATTGTAATTCCCAATGTTGGGGGAAGAACCTGGTGAGAAGTGATTAGATTATGGGGGCATAATTCCCCCGAGCTGTTCTCATAATAGCGTATTCTCATGAAATCTGGTTGTTTAAAATTGTGTGGCACTTCTCTCTCTTCCCCCTGCTCTACCATGGTAAGATGTGCTTGCTTCCCCTTCATCTTCTGCTATGATGTAAGTTTTCTGAGGCCTCCTCAGCCATGCTTCTTGTACAGCCTGCAGAATTCTGACTCAATTAAACCTCCTTTCTTCATAAAGTACCCAATCTTAGGCAGTTGTTTATAGCAGTGTGAGAACAGACTAATACAAAAAAATGGTGCCAAGAGTGGGATATTGCTATAAAGATACTTGAAAATGTGGAAGCAGATTTGAAAATGGGTAATAGGCAGAGGTTGGAACATTTTGGAGGGATCAGAAGAAGATAAAGATGAGAGAATGTTTGGAACTTTGTAGAATGGTTGTGACTGAACTGCTAATAGTGATATGAAGGGTGAAGTCCAGCCTGAGGTGGTCTCAGATGGAGATGGGGAACTTATTGTGAACTGGAGTAAAGGTCACTCTTGCTATGCTTTAGGGAAGAGACTGGCAGCATTGTTACCCCGTCCTAGATATCTGTGGAACTTTGAACTTGAGAGAGATGATTTAGGATATCTGGTGGAAGAAATTTTTAAGCCGCAAAGCATTCAAGATATGGCCTGGCTGATTATAATAGTGTATACTCATTTGCATAAACAGATTATCTGAAGCTAGAACTTATATTTAAAAGGGAAGCAGAACGTAAAAGTATAGAGAATTTACCACCCAACAATTCAGTAGAAAAGAAAAACTCATTTCTCAAGAAGAATTCAAGGCTGCAGAAATTTGTATAATTAAAGAACTGAATGTTAATCACTGAGACAATGGGGAAAATGCCTCCAGGGCATTTCAGAGACCTTTGCAATGGCCCCTCCCATCACAGGCCTGGAGGCTTAGAAGGGAAAAATGGTTTCAAGGGCCAGACCCAGGGCACAGGACATGGTGCCCTACATTTCAGCCATGCCAGCTTCAGTCATGACTAAAAGGGGCGAAGGTATAGCTTGGGTCATTACTATAGAAGGTGCAAGCCCCAAGCCTTTGTGTGGCTTCCACATGGTGTTGGGATTGCAGATGCACAGAAGGCAAGAGATGAGGTTTGGGAGCCTCTGCCTAGATTTCAGAGGATGTATGGAAATGTCTGGATGTCTGGGGAGAAATCTGCTGCTGGATTGGAGCCCTCATGGAGAACCTCTACTCAGGCAGTAAAGAGGGGAAATGTGGGATTGGAGCCCCACAGAGTCCCAACTGAGGCACTGCACTGCCTAGTGGAGCTCTGAGAAGAAGGCCACCATCCTCCAGACCCCAGAATGGTAGATACACAACAGCTTGCACCATCCACCTGGAAAAGTTGCAGGCACTCAACAACAGCCAGCAAAAGGAGCCTCACAGGCTATACCCTGCAGAGCCACAGGGGCAGAGCTTCCAAAGGCCATGGGAGCCCAGCACTTGCATCAGTATGCCCTGGATGTGAGACATGGAGTCCAAAGAGATCTTGGAGCTTTAAAATTTAATAATGGCCTGGCCAGGTATTGGACATACATGGGCCCTGTGGCTCCTCTGTTTTGGCCAATTTCCCCCATTTGGTATGGGAGCATTTACTCTGTGTGTGTAACCTCATTGTATCTTGGAAGTAACTAACTTGTTTTTTGTTTTACAGGCTCATAGAAATGACTTGCCTTGTCTTAGAGAGGGTTTAGATTTGAATTTTTGAGTTAATGCTGGAATAAATTAAGACTGGAGGAGTGTTGAGAAAGCATGACTATGTTTTGAAGTGTGAGAAGGATATGAGATTTGGGAGAGGCCATGGGAGAAATGATATGATTTGACTGTGTCTTCCCCCCAAAATCTCATGTCAAATTTTAATTCTCAGTATTGAGGGAGAGACCTGGTGAGAGCTGATTGGATCATGGGGACATATTCCTGCTCTTCTCATGATAATGAGCGTGTTCTCATGAGATCTGGTTGTTTAAATTGTAGCATCCCCGCTAGACATGCTTCCTTCCCCTTCTTCCATGATTGCAAGTTTTCTGAGGCCTCCCCAACCATGCTGCTTGTATAGCCTGTGGAACTGTGAGTCAAACCTCTTTTCTTTATAAATTACCCAGTTTCGTGTAGTTCTTTAACACATGGTGAGAATGGACTAATATACTCCCCAAAAGTAGGTATGCTGTTGGTGATTGAACTTGAATGTTCTAGTTAGTAAAAACTGATGGCATCTGAAGGGATTGTTAGCACCTTAGTAAAGCAGCCACAGAGTCATATGCCTACTTTTTAAAGTGGTATTGAGACAATTCTTCTTTGCTTCTTTATTTATGGAAGAATTTCAAATGTTTTCATACCCAGATGCTTGAAAAATTTACTATTGATTTACATACTGACCTATTTAGTAAAATTATTTTATTTCATGTATAACACTGAGTTTGTAGAAATATGTTTTCCAACCTTGGAGGATTTATCTTCAGATAGTTTTATAAACACATGTAGTTTTGAAAATAAAATGTCAAGCTACAAGTTTAATTATATCTTTGTTAATGAAGCAGTGAAATGAGCTCTGATATCAAGGAGAATTATGATTAACTTATAGATATTCCAAATGGCTTTTAAGATTGCTAATGGTTTGAGTTGTGTATTTACAAACCAAGTACATACATTGGATAAAGGCTAAATCATCTGAAATTACCTTCTATAAAAAAAAATCAGCATTTAAAGATATAGCTGTTATATTTTATTTATTTTGGAGGAATAAACCCTTAAAGAAATATATGTGTGTGTATATATATATATGCGTAACAGAAAAGAAAATTGAAGTATAAACATACCTGTATATTTAGTATGAATAGTCACTTGATTTATAAATTAATGTGAAGGAAACCAAGATAGTTTACCTCATAGAAGCTATTTGATTAAATATTTCACTTATGAGTGAGAATCACATTGGATTCTTACCATTTGAGTAAAAGGATATAGGTTCTCAGTTATTTAGAAAATTGTTAATGGCACAAGGTTATAAATTGAATTGTATGAAACAGTTAGCTCTGCATGAAAAAACCTTAACATCAACAACAACAAAGCTGTTCTACCAACACAAATCACACCATTAAGTGCGGCCAGCCATCCCAGGAAAGCAAGTCAATGATCCCAATGGGATGGGTGCAACATATTTTCTTTCCTGGAAGAACAATTAAATATACATTTCCAGCTGTTGACATTTCAGCAGTGGCATCTTAATTTGGGAAGATATCTTTGAAACAGGTAGCTAAGGAGAAATGGTCTCTAACGAAACAGCAGGCACAGAAGCTAAATTGAACATAACTGAGAGGCATAAAGAGTCATAACTGCCCACCACTTAAGAACCTCAAGCTGTGTGATAGTTTTGGACTTCTGACCATTCCCAGAGCTTTGCTGACTCTCAGCTTCCTTTTAGAATTCGGTTGGTTGAGTTCAGCCTTGCTGTTGTTTCAAGCATAGTAAATAAGGATACCAAGAAATGCCAATGTGTTTATTTGTAATAAGTAGGTATACTAATAAATTTCATAACAAGGTGTTGCACTGGGTATCAACTTCTTTTCTAAGGTTATCTTTTTTTTGTCCGTCCAGAACTATTCTCTGACCTCGATTTATACCTGAAAGACTGGCTCCTATAAAATGTATCATTCAGGCTTCCTTTCCAACTAGCTTCCTTTTGGATATGACCAATGGGTGACACAGGAGATTAAAGGACAAAGGGAGGGTCAGGTGTCAGTATTTCTTCCCTTCTGTCTGTGCTCTGAGACACAAAATACAAATCACACCATGCAGACACTGTCTTTCCTATCCAAATAGAATTCAAAGATCAGATCCAGAAGGTAAGTGACCAAATTTCCATTCTTCCCTAACTGCTTGATCTAACTCTAGGCTCATTCTCCTCTTGGTCTTGTCTCAAAGTTTCAAGATATATCCATTTTTATTATGTTTCCCTTGCTATACTTACATACATAATCAATATTTTAAAATTATTTCAGTAAATTTTGCATTGAATAACTCACATATAAAAAATTGCACAAATCACAAGTGTTCATACAGATGAATTCTCACAATTCATAGAGAACACACGTATGAATCTAGCATCCAGAGCAAGAAACAGAAAGATGTCATCTAGCATCCTAGAGGCCTTGGTGTGCTCCCACCATGTCACTACCCTTTAGGGTACAAAGTATCCTGGCTTTTCTCATCAGAGATTGGTTTTGTTCTTTTTGACTGTATCTAACAGAATTGCACAGTATATATTCTTCATATTGTATTTTCCACTTAATTTTGTATCTCCGAGAGTCATCCTTTCCTTCACCTTCTCCTCCTATTCTTGTTTAAAAAAAAAATTGTTAAACAATTTGAATTTTCTTGTCTCTGCTGGATCGTCACAGGCCTATCATACTTTTACTGGTTAAAGACCTCTCGAAAACTTCCAGTGAGTCACTTGCAGACACAGATATCCCTTCTGCTTTCTTTCAAAGCACTATATCCAAACTATGAATCTTAGCTGATCAATGTCATTATTATGCCATTTGCGCATGTGTTCAAAACTCTATGACACACGTTTTGTATCTCCTCACCAACTCCACCCCAAAATATGGTATTTTACTGTTTTACCAAACACAAAAAATGCATTTTAATGCCTGATCAAATCCAGAAGAAGTTGTCCTACCTTATCTATTATTTTCCATTGTGTTTCAATCTGGAATCCTAATGTGGTAGTGTGCCTGGATCTTCTTACCATTTCTGTCGTACTGCACATCTTTACTCCCTTTCAACAAACAACACTTTACACAAATCTTCAGTATGTAAACCACTCTCCCTTGTTCCCTTCCATAATAAGATCTGGATTTCTTATTGAACTATTCACTGCTGAACTTTCCACTAACCTGGAGGCTTGAGGATGTTATAATGTTAGTTTTTACCTCATTTCTCTCCACCATTACTGCTCCTGTGACGTTTACTCCCATTTCTTTCCGCCAGTTCCGACACCACAGTAGTGCTTTTCTAGTTCAAGCCAGAGATTTATACTGCTCTAGGTAGACATAGGACTCAATTAAAAATTTCCACACCCAAGTCTTCACTCTTCTTGCCATTCCTTCATTTTGCTTTTAAAGCCTGGAGAGGCATGTGGCTACAATTTATTATAAGAAAGTAAGGTTTCCCATTAGTAGATCATAAATACATATAGAACACTGTCATGATCCAAAAATATTAGTTACAAAGTCATTTATGAGGCATTTCAAAGTTCACCTCAAACCAGCATTTAGATTTTCCCTTATTTTTTCAGCATCCTCCACTTTTCCCCGTTATTCCCATATAATCTCTATCTCTCTTTCTACTCTCGGTAAACCTCCAATACTTATAGAAATAACTTGGTTTTGTAATCCGCTATTGTTGGTTCCATTTTCCTTCCAAGGTCCATCCTTGAAAGAATTATCAACTTCTTGATTTGAATGCTGAATAAGACACTTTCAAATATTCAGAGAGAATGAGATAAAGCCAGATATCTCCTTTGCTAATTTAAACTGCCTCATGTCCTAACACTCTTGATTTGTTATGCTAACAAAGTTTCTACTGCTTTACTCAGTATAACAGAGAATAGAAGAAAGAAATGAAGGAGAAATGAAGTGTCATCCTGCCATTTCTGTAGGCATGAAGTAAGATGAGATGCTTTAAAAACATGTGATTTATTTAATTGCAATGACCTACAAATCAAATTTTCAGAATAAAAAATTTAAGACCAGTTTTTCTTAATATTTTACATGTGGCAATTTGGAGGTCAGTTATGAAATAAGAGGTAGTAAAAATAGGTGAATTGTTTAAGCATTAGTATGAGGGGGATATAAACTATTAAAAATCAAAAACATACAAAAGGAATTACAACAATACACACTTATTCGGTAATATTGTCAATAACATATCCACTCTGCTGTCCATACAGACAAAGTAAGTAACAGATAAGAACAGGACCATACGGGACAAACTAAAATGTTATAAATAAGGTTTTATAATATATGAATTATATAATTCATAAAGGAATTGTCAAAACGTGAGGAATTGTGAAGAGCAGTTTATAGTCAAGTTGTAGAAGGAGTAAGGACTAGCACGTGGAGTAAACGGAAAGAAGAAATTGTAGAGTCAGTTGCAATAAAAAAATACCAGTGAAGTACATGAGTGTATTTGAAGAGGTGTTTGTGTTAATTTCAATGTTTCATGCTTCAACATATGTAAAGGTAATGAGCAATAATTTATAATAACATGAATATATATGATATATTTTATAAGACATTTGGTCAAAACAAACACAGGAATTATGAAATGCTCCTTAAGATAAAATAACCTTGTGTATTATGGATATGTTTTTATTATATAATTTGCAAATCCACCTATTAAGTCAGGAAATACCTAGATGTGTTTAATTCTCTCTCAAGCATTCTTTTATTCTTTTAAAATCTGTTTTCTAAAATGTGTATTTTAGAATTCCAAAAGGTTATGCAAATATAGTTTGAAAATTACTTGTGAATAAAAATGTAGGAAAAACTGTTAGCTTTCTATTGGAATTTAAAATTTAAAAGAAAAGTGGCAAAGTAAATTCTGAGAACATTTTTTTCCTACTTCAATAAGGTGGTTGGAAGGCCTTCAGGCAGCAAGATAAAGGAGCATATGCAGGATAGTTTTCCAATTTGTATACACAAAAAAATTAAGCTAAAATAATAGAGAACACAGAGAATTGTAAATTGTGTTAAATTTTGTTAGTCAATCTAATACTCAGTTGGCCAGAACCTTCATTTGGATCCCATTATTACCTTCAAGAATATGCTCCTATGTGACAGTTATCTAAAGGTTTGCATTTTTCAAATAGTACTGAGTAAAACAAAGAAATAAATCCCACCACTTTCAAGATAAAAGACACTGAACACTGAAAGCAGCTCTTACTTTTTCAAATCTGATAAAACCGATACAAATGAAGTCAAGTTAGGGGACTGACACAACCACAAAATCAGACTGTATGCATACATAAGCAATCTAAGAGGCAGCATCTTAGGCAAGGAAATGGAAGTCAGTTATATTACTATCATTTACAAAACGAGCAAGAAGAGCCAATCCACAGGACACCAAAACTCAAATATCTACAACTGTGGCCAAAATTAAAATGGATATTCAGATATCAATAACAGCCATAGGTTTTGCTTCTGCCTTATAACTAATGAATTTTAGTGTTTATTTGCGACTGGCCTTGCCCGAAGTTATCTTAAGACATTGTTTGACTTCTGATAGTGATGAACAAAGATGGTAACCACAGGTACAACTCAGTTTTCAAGCTAGTACATTTAATTTTATCCAAAGAGAGAGAAAAAAAAATTGTCCTCAAAATCATGTTTTTTATTATATCCCAGGCAATCCTGGCTCCGTTAAATCTTAGAATTTTCATAACTAAATTATATTTTCCTCAATTTCTTTAGTTTGAACCCCATCTACAAAGAAAATTACTCCAAACTTAGTAAACAGCAATTCAGAAAAAGACATTGTATTTTGCTAATCTAATGAAAATCCATATTGAGCTCAGTGGTGGTACAATTAGAAATTCAAAAGTATGGAGTTGGCTTTTTTGTATAAATTGACACTCTGATCCTAAAATTCATATGGAAATACAAGGGACCCAGAATTGACAAAACCGTCTTAAACAAGAACAAAGTTGAAAGAATCAATTCACAGTTTTGAAATTTACTATAAAACTATAGTAATCAAGACAGTATAATAAACATAGATCCACAGAATTGAATATTTATGGTCAATGAATTATTAACAAAGGTTCCAAGAAAATTCAAAAGGAAAGCAATAGTCTTTTTTACAACAATGGTGGCAGGAAAACCAGATAATCACATGCAAAATACTGAAATTGAATACCTTCCTCACATCACACACAAAAAAATTAACTTGATATGTATTACAGATCTAAATGGAAGTGCTAAAACTAAGATCTGTAGAAGAAAATATAGAAGTATTTTAATTGTCTATTGGGTTAGCAAAATCATTATAGAGATAAAACCAAAACAAATGAAAACAGAAAAAAATAGAAAAATTGGACTTCATAAAAATAAAAACTGTGTTCCTTAAAGCAAATGTTCAAGATACATTCAGGTAAAAAGTCAACCCATAAATTGAAGAAAAAAATCGGAATATAATCTATCTGATAAGAGAATGGTATTTATAATATATAAAAATTTCTTATCACTCCATAATAATACAAATAATTTCATTAAGGGTACTAGAATAAGTGGGAAAGCAGAAAAGAGAATAAAATGCTTAAAATTGGATTTTGAAACCATTGCAATTAATGATAACAAAGTACAGGATGGATCCAGTGAGTGAGTGAGGAATGTAAAATGGAGTAAAAGGTTGTTAATGCTTAGGGGTAAATAAGCAAGATTCCAAGAGATTCATCTGTTTGTGTGGTCAACACATAAGGATGTAGGTGGTGAGTAATGCAGTGAACCAGGAGTCAAATTGTTCAGTGAATGAGTGGGAATGACTGTGAGGTTACTTGGTGGAAACAACAATAAGAATTTCAAAAGAATGCAAGAAACAATAAGGCAGTACCAATAGGTTGCAATATCATATTAAAGTTGAGAACCTGAGTTTAAATCACTGCTTTGTCATTACTTGATTGAGTAGTCTATGATAAGGATAGTCTATAACAAGTTATTCAATGTCACTAAACCTCCATTTATTTATCTATAAAACTGAGAAGACTAACACTTGCTTCATTAAGTTATTATGAAAATTAAATAAAATAATGAATATGAAGTACCTGGCATATATTTAGTTCTTAGGACATGTGAGTTACTTATTGATTAACATATGACTAATGTGTGGGTCTAAATCATTTTTGCAATAGAAATTCCTGAAACTAGCTCAGGCAGAAAAGAAAACTAATTGAAAGAGTCTGAGTATTGGATATTTTTTTTTGGGGGGGGGGGGTCAGACCAGCCCCTGAATTGACTTTATATTTGGCAATCTGCCACAGTGTGATTCTTGGTGGGAGGTGACATTCACCGATATATCAGAAACCTAAGAGCAAACATTTGCTTATGTAGAGTCTTAGGAACCAGAGTGAATATACATATCCCATGTCAGACAATCAGACACTCTCATCTGGGACTTTAATCTGGAATACTTGAGGCAAAGGAATAGATGGTTAAAAATTCCTTCTAGTGGCAACAGCAGTGACATCAGGTGGTGGAGGTGTTAGAGATGACATCCAATGTCCAGATCCATTTCTTCAGCCTATTTCTGTGGTTTGGTTTGGCTTTTCTTGATATTTGCTATTTTCAAGCCTGGTTTCCCAGAGTAAGGAATCTGAATGCCAACAATCTCCCTCTTAAGAAGATATACTTCACTATCTTGGCTTCATTCTTTCATACTGTCTACACATGGCAGAAAATATAAACAGCATCAACGTTCACCCTTCATATCTCCAAATTTGTCACTGGCAAGGCGTTAAGATTTCCTTTCTTTTCCTTGTATTAGCATAGAAGAAATTCTTGAGAAATCAATTAAAAGTATTTTTTCATTTGCTTCCCCAACTTCCTTTTGTTCTTGTATTCTTTAGTTAAGTACAAAACTGGGGAGAGATTATAATTATCTTAGTGTGTGGCTGTGTTTATTTGAGATTAAATTAACTGTGGCCATCACAATGAATAATACAACTGACCTATATCATAACAATTGCCAAATCTGAGACCAATCAATGCAAAGCCAAGGATGCAGAATCCCTCTAAAAGAAAGGACTCTACTAGAATGAACATGTTTAGGACAGGGAAAGAGGCCTTTCCTGGAAGATGACAAAAAAACATTTTTCAAAAATAGGAAAAGGAGTATAATAGATGATTTAGAAACACTCACTACAATTTATAAACATACATGAGAGCAAGAAAATAATGTCTGAGATATTACTGTGTAAATAGAGAATAAGAATTTTTATCAAAAATATATATTCTATATGATGTTTGGGAATCTCATTTGATAATAAAGCATCAAATGATAGAAAAGACAGGAACGAGAAAAGGATATTGGGAAGGAAGTTATTTTGATGGTTCAGGTATGAGGGCCTGAACTAATGCAAAGTCAGTAAGAATATAAAGACAGTGCTAAATTAAAGAGTTATTTTTAAGGAAGAATCAAAAAAACTTGATGGCTGATTGATTCACGTTGGTGAAGGTGATTTCAAAGCTGACATCAACTATAGCTGTAATACTGACAAAAATCTCTAAAAGAAATAGTGAATTTCTGTGTGTGTGTGTGTGTGTGTATGTATGTTTGAGAGGTCTATCTAATGGAACTTAAGGAGGCAAATGACAAAAAATACTTTTAGTGGATTTCTCAAATTTCTTCAGTGCTAATACAAATATTTTTCATTTTCTTTTATATTTATACTTCAAGAATACATACATAAAATATCAATGAGTAAACGAATATATAAATATATGGCAACATTTCTATTTTACTGAGAGACTTTTCTATGACACATAAAGTGAATGTAGCCCATAATTTGAGAAATGTTGCTTAATGCAAAATATATTTGAAATAGTACTCATTCTTCTACTGAGAAAGCTGCTACCTGAAAGCAAATTAGGCACTTTTCCATGTTACATCAAACAATAATTTAAGGCCACGGGAGTAGTAATGCTTCTGATACTAAATGTATTCTCACCTTCTGTAGGAATTGATTCAGCTTTCAAAAGCAGCTGACACATTGAAAATGTATTTATGCAAAGCTTCGGTTCTGGTTATATCTCCATTCTATTGACCTATGCAAGATTAACTTCTTGATATACTTATTAGCACATTTTAGAAATCAGAAATATCTGGGGAAAACTTTACCTTTTCTAGTTGCAACACATAGATATAGAAACTACTTTCTTTGTTACCCTCTGGGGAAATATATCTAAAATGGCTGCAAACCTTCTCAAATAGATTTTGGCTTAACACATAATGGTTTTGTAATTGTTTTTAGAATCATTTAACAAAAATAAATTTGTTGATAGTGTCTCCAATGAACCGGACTCTGACTTGCTTCCAAGTAATAGAGTACAGAAAGGGAAAAACGGAAAGTATACAGTGGAAATACCTGGCAAATACTACCATAAACGAGTTCAACACTACCAGTAATAAGTTATGTTAACATTTTTGTGCAGTCTAAATTGATGAGAAGACACTTCACCTCAGTGTCATTCTACCCCAAAATTCATAAACCCATAGTTTGGAATTATGAATTGAAAAATATGTATCCCAAAGTGAGGTATATTCTACCAAGTACTTGATCAGTAACCTTCAAAAGTGCCAAGATCATGAGAAACAAGGACAAACTGAAAAAGTCACAGCCTGGAAACACTAAAGAGACAGGATGACCAGACACAACATGGCATTTTGCATTGAAGCCTGGAACAAAAAAAGGACATTAGTGGAAAAACTTGTGAAATCTGAACACAGTTTATACATTAATTAATAATATTTTAGTGATTTTCATTTCTTAGTTTTGGTAAGTATATAATGATTACATAAGATAGTAGCTTTAAAGGAAGCTGGGTGAAAGATATGCAGGAATTCTCTGTACTCTTTGCATCTTATGTAAACCTAGAGATTAAAAATAATTTTTTTAATATTAAAATTATTTTTATATTCTATTCATGCTGAAATGTGAATGAATACATGATTATATCTGTGTATATAGCCTCTTCCAATTCAATTTTCATTTTCCAAAAAATGTAGTTACTTTCTTCAGGGCAGAATTTCATATAATCAATCCACGTATGACTGTTTTAACTACATGGAGTTCTTTATGGCAGGAATGCGTTAAAGATGAAGAAACTATGGAGAAGAGTTTGAGATTTTCTCAAAGTGACAGTTATCAAGAGAGACAGAACTGGAATCCAATTTTCTAGTTCACTGAATGGCATTATTTCCTTTTATGGATTCTAATAAATAATTAAGTAGCTTTGCCTCATGTGTTTCTCTTTGTCTATACTTTATCTAGTTTTGCAAAATCTCCAGATTTGAACTTTTGACTTTTTATGTAATGTTTCTCAAACTGTAATTCATGTACTCCTGGAGATTGCAAATACGTTATTGGAGTCTATAAGTATTTGTGTTTGAAAAATGGTAAAAGCTAGATATTATAATAGAATGTATTGAGCTAGGATTAGTATTAATTGAATTCTGCTGTTAATGGATAAAGCTCAAATGCAACTAGGATTCTGACGTCTTTTGCAGATCATTCTAAAACTACTTTCTGGAAATACAAATGAGGAAAATAACCAGTGTTGTTGATGTTTGATGGCAACTGCAAAAACATATGCATAACATAAGATCTCATACATGGCTTAGTAAGAGTAACCAAATATAATTTTAATATATTAATGCAGACACAGTATAGCAGACCATTAAGAGCCTGCTTGATACTCATTTCTCTTTCAACCTTACTATCAGAGACTAGTTTTGTTCAGGTGTCTACCTCTCCCTCACGTAACTTAAGAAAAGGTGACACCCACTACCCAGTTCTTTGACTAAGTGCTTAATAATTCAAATGTGTTATGGTGGTTCTATTGCCCAGCTAGGTTTATCTGCAGTCTAATAGGAAGACCTGAAAATTTTTACATTGAGAATGATGAATGAAAGCAGAAATTTGTGAATACTTATAAGGTTAACACTTTGCTGACTTTTGAGACGAGAGGAAATCTGCTAGAATACTCATTGGAAAGTTGTCCTCTTTTCTATGAAGATACCAGAGAGGAGTTCCTGTACCTAGTTCTGGCCAGTAGCTCTATAGATGTGCTGCCTAGAACTGCCATAACAAACTTGTCATCTGTCTGAGGTAGAAAAGACAGAAAGTAGCACTACCTTGTGAACTAAAAGTCAACTTTCCATCCAGTCTTTACTGCTACAAAGATGATATGATGGAACAACTTACATCAGTCAGGCAGAAATGAACTACTGAACACACTGGTTGGCCTGCATTGTTTACTTATAGTAAAGTGGACCTATTTTTTTGTCGCATAGAAATTAACAACTTAAGAATTAGGGCACTATTTAGCCCCATATTCTTCGCAAACTAAAGTGAGAACATAAATAACTTGGATGCATTTTGATGAAATTATCTAACTAATTGCTTCAAAGGGTGACTTTGTTCTAAGACAGGAGTCTGCCAAAGACTTTCTGATTTTTTTTTTTTTTTTTTTTTTTTGAGACGGAGTCTTGCTCTGTCGCCCAGGCTGGAGTGCGGTGGCCGGATCTCAGCTCACTGCAAGCTCCGCCTCCCGGGTTCACGCCATTCTCCTGCCTCAGCCTCCCGAGTAGCTGGGACTACAGGCGCCCGCCACCTCGCCCGGCTAGTTTTTTGTATTTTTAGTAGAGACGGGGTTTCACCGTGTTAGCCAGGATGGTCTTGATCTCCTGACCTCGTGATCCGCCCGTCTCGGCCTCCCAAAGTGCTGGGATTACAGGCTTGAGCCACTGCGCCCGGCCGACTTTCTGATTTTGTTTAGGGTTGTTTGGAGGATTAAATATTGTACAAAATACCCAGAACACAGCTTGGTGTATTAGTCCAGTTTCAGGCTGCTGATAGAGATATACCTGAGACTGTGAAGGAAAAGAGGTTAATGGACTTACAGTTGACATGGCTGGGGAGGCCTAACAATAATGGCAGAAGGCAAGGAGAAGCAAGTCATGTCTTACATAGATGGTGGCAGGCAAGAGAGAGCTTGTGCAGAGAAACTCCCCTTTTTAAAACCATCAGATCTCATGAGACTTACTAGCTATCAGGAGAACAGCACAGGAAAGACCCACCCCCATGAGTCAGTTATCTCTCACTAGGTCCCCCCCCACAACATGTGGGAATTATGGGAGCTACAAGATGAGATTTGGGTGGGGACCCAGAGCCAAACCATATCACTTGGCATATATTATTTGCCGAATATATAGTTCAGCTTATGTATCTACCTGTTCTTTGAATATGATGTACTCATCAATCCCATTCATGTCATTTCCTTCAGAAAGAATATTCAGAGAGATATCTTTTAAACTACTGATAGAAAACAGTTAATTACACTGTTCTTGTTGATGCTGCTGTAATCAACAAATACATTTTGCATTTTATGTATTGTAGCAAGAATTGCATAATAAAGAATTAAGGAGTTACAAATAAGCATTCCTACAAACTAAATACTTAGAAATTGGTAAAGTTTTCAGTTCCTCAGCAAAGAGAATTATTTGCCTAACCATTGTTATTGTTAATAGAAGTTGTATACTGAATTCTTGATTCAGTGATCTGAAAACACGTTTTACACTCTGAATCTGATAAATTGATAGTACCAATTATAATATGTCTTGAAAAGTATTTCTTTGGTTGGTAAGAATATGTAAATTGGGTGAGGAACATGAGAAAGCAATTTTCTCAACTTTATCATTATATATCTTCATACATATAGGCCACAGTATGTTTAAATAAACCATTAGTTTTCTAAATCCCATTTTATTCTTTAAAATTGCACATGTTTGTTTTTTTCCTCCCCTTGGAAAGAAAATATTGCTGTGATCAGTCTATCTTCAGGGAAGAACCTATAGATTGCAAAATATCTCATGTATATATATTGAGGCCATCTACTGGGTCATTTATTTATTTTTTTAAAACAAATTGTCACTACCTCAGGCAAAATAAAAATTTGTTGCAAGCCTATGATACTTTCTTAGGATCAATGGGAAAATTAGAGAAAAGCCTTATCTATAGTCAGCAGCAAAGATGATTCCAAACACCTGTGAAACAGACACTACAGAATGGTTCTATCTGCAGGAATATTTTTGCCAGGGAACCATTACTCATTCAAACAAACTCTAGCTTTTTCTTTCATTCACACTCCTTTCTGAGAAAGCCAAATGTCAAGCACCAAGTATTTCCAGTTTACTCTGGTAAAGGCTGTGCAATATACAGATAATTATTTTAAGACATAGCCCTTGCTTTCAAAAAGCTTACAATCTAATGAAGGAGAGCATTATGACAGACAAAATAGAGTAGTTTTATATCCCATTGGTCAAATAGCAGCTGAAACTATTAAACCCATAATCTGGCACCAATTTGCCTTTTTAAATATATCTCTTTCCACTACTCCCCAGAGAAAACCTGCATACAAACTCTACTCTTCCCTCAACATACCTTTTCTATCGGGGGAAATTCACCCCCGATATTCAGTGTGGATCCTTTTCTATTTTCCCTAAGTGTCAGCTGGTCTGAGAAATAAAGGGAAAGCGTACAAAAGGGAGAAATTTTAAAGCTGGGTTTCTGGGGGAGACATCATGTATCGGCAGGTTCCGTGATGCTCCCTGAGCCATAACACCAAGTTTTTATTAGCAATTTTCAAAGGGGAGGGAGTGCACCAATTGGGTATGGGTCACAGAGATTACATGCTTTAAGGGCAACAAAAGATCACAAGACAGCCGGGCGTGGTGGCTCAAGCCTGTAATCCCAGCACTTTGGGAGGCCGAGACGGGCGGATCAGGAGGTCAGGAGATCGAGACCATCCTGGCTAACACGGTGAAACCCCATCTCTACTAAAAAGCACAAAAAACTAGCCGGGCGACGTGGCGGGCGCCTGTAGTCCCAGCTACTCGGGAGGCTGAGGCAGGAGAATGGCATAAACCCGGGAGGCGGAGCTTGCAGTGAGCTGAGATCCGGCCACTGCACTCCAGCCCTGGCGACAGAGCGAGACTCTGCCTCAAAAAAAAAAAAAAAAAAAAAAAAAAAAAAAAAAAAATCACAAGACAGGAGGTCAGGGAGAAACTAGACTCACTAATGAACTTCCATGTCCAGCTGTGCACACATTGTCATTGGTAAACAAGAGTTCAAGAGCAGAGAACCAGTCTGACTAGAATTTGCCAGGCTGGAATTTCCTAATCCTAGTAAGCTTGGGGGTGCTGCAGGATACTAGGGCATGCTTCATCCCTATCTACATCTGCATAAAGGCAGACACTCCCAGGGCGACCTTTTTAGAGGACCTGCCCTGGGAATGCCTTATTTTCCCAGGGCTGTTAATTGTTAATATTCCTGGGGAAAGAATTCAGTGATATTTATCTTACCCGTTTTTGGTAATAAGAGAAATATGACTCTGTTCCACCTGGCCCACAGACAGTCAGACTTTAAAGTTATCTCCCTTGTTCCCTGAAAATTGCTGTTACCTGTTCTTAAGGTGCCAGATTTCATATTCAAATACACATGCTCTATAAACAATTTGTGCAGTTAACGCAATCATCGCAGGGTCCTGGAGGCGATATTCATCCTCAGCTTATGAAGATGACAGGATTAAAAGATTAAAGACAGGTGTAAGAAATTTTGAAAGTATTACTTTGGGGAACTAATAAATGTCCACGAAATCTTCACAATTTATGTTCTGCCTCAGCTTCAGTCGGTCCCTCCAATCAGGGTCCCTGACTTCCCACAACACTTTTCCTTTGGTATCTCTACTTTTAATTCACCAGCTGAAATTCTCTCCCTTCCATCTTTACATATTGAAGTTCTAACTATTTATACCATCCTCAAATCTAGCTACTTCCATTAAGGAATCTGGTCCAAAGTCTTCAGTAGTTGTTCCCTTTAATAAATGAGGCCTAAGCTATGTTGTATATGCTATGCTTTTGGCATTGATACCATACTAATCTACACTGCAATTATCCTTCTTTGCTTGTCGACTTAATGCTTTTCCCCTCCTCTGAATTGCACTCTGTAGGAAGGCAGAGTCATATATGACTTCTTTTTTACCCCCTTTCTGTCTGTTCTGCAGCCCCACTGTCATCACCTTGCCACATACACCCCAGTCCCAGCTATCCATTGCATGATACCATAATGCTTTGTCATTAACTACTGTGTCTTTTATGCATATATATAATTTGATTCATAGGCATTGTTAAGGATGGTGACCATTCAGCCAACTAACTCCAACTGCCATAAAATATATTTATTTAAGGTGCCATTTTTCCTGACTTTTTTTGACCTCTCAGTAATGATATCAAATGGATAAATGGTGCTAACCTAATTTTTCCTTCCTCTCTTACCTGATCCAGAGCACTGGTAATTGAAATATCCTTAAACATCCTGTAACATTGCCTTAAGTCTTATTTTCTCTACTCCACCAATGCCCAAGTAACTTTCTGGCTTACATCTCCCAACATCCTACTGTTCCAATATCTTTACACATTAAATGAAAAACATGTTAATGTGAGTAATGCAATTATTCCCTATTTTACTGGTGTAGTATTCTGCTTGCCTCATGAAGGCAGGCATAGCAAGTTAGAATGTTTTAGCCAAGCCAACCAATATGTTCAGGCAATTGCCCAATGGCTTCTTTCCCCGCTTCAGGTGACATTTAATTGCTGAGAAACTACAGTGGTGGTTTATAACTAGTGCTTTGCATATCTATAAAAAATTGCTTTCAGTGTTGAAAATTCCCTTAATTTATAATTATTTTTTCACTTGAAATGTTTTATTAAAATAATTTCTTTTCTTCTTTGCTCTTTGGATACATTTTATTGGTTAGAGTTTGTGCATTTAAAATTATTTCTAACAGATTAATTATAGGATATTTAGATAATTATTAAACTAGTAAGCTATTTAATTTGTCTAAATCTTATATAAGGGGTTTCTATTATAGCATCTCAAATAGACTCCATGAAGAAGAAGCACAGTTTTATCTCTAGTTCACTTGCTTATTTTCTTAAGGGACAAGAACAGTTTATATTTTTATATTCTTACAATTAGCCTGCTAACTCCATTTATTGACCATCTACATTTTTTATTAAATAATTTATTTTTATATTTTATATGTCATCTTTTTTGGCGGGGGTAGAGACTTGCTCTGCCTCACAGGTTGGACTGGACTGCAGTAGCACGATCTTGGCTCACTGCAATCTCTGCCTCCCGGGTTCAAGCCATTCTCCTGACAGCCTCTCGAGTAGCTGGGATTACAGGCATGCCCCACCATGCCCTGCTAATTTTTGTATTTTTTAGTAGAGATGGGGTTTCTCTATGTTGGCCAGACTGATCTCCAACTCCTGCCCTCCCTTCTGGGCGTGATCCACCCTCCTGGGCCTCCCAAAGTGCAAGGATTACAAGTGTGAGCCACCGTGCCCACATTATGTTGCATTTTTTTTTTTTTTTTTTTTTGTCTTTTATCTTCACTGTTAGCGTGCACTTACAGAGAAAAGGCTTACATACGAACTGGAATACATTCAAAAAGATTTTACATACTTTTTCTCAAATTAGATAAAATATATGAAGTTATTTTTGTGATGGTTAATATTGAGTGTCAACTTGATTGGATTGGAGAATGCAAAGTATTATTCCCAGGTGCATCTGTGAGGGTGTAGCCAAAGGGGATTAACATTTGAGTCAGTGTACTGGGAGAGCAGACCTTCCCTCAATCTGGGTGGACATAATCCAATCAGTTGCCAGCCCAGCTAGAATAGATGCAGAGAGAAGAACATGGAAAGACTAGACTGGCTGAATCTTCTGGACTTCATCTTTCTCCTGTGCTGGATGCTTCCTGCCCTCGAATATCAGACTCCAAATTCTTCAGCTTTTGGATTGTTGGACTTACACTAGTGGTTTTCCAGGGACTCTCTGGCCTTAGCCACAGACAGAAGGCTGCACTGTTGGCTTCCCTACTTTGGAGGTTTTGGAGACTCAGACTGGCTTCCTTGCTCCTCAGCTTGCAGATGGTCTATTGTGGGACTTCACATTGTGATCCTGTGAGTCCTCAGGAGTATTGACTCACTTTTTATATATATAATCTCCTATTAGTCCTGTGCCTTTAGGGAAACCTGACTAGTACACTTTTTATACATAAGTCATATGAAGGTTGGAAAGAATGCTTTTTATGTGCATATTTCTTAGTAAATGGATGCAAACTTTCTCATGATCTTTCTCAGAAAATGTTCGTGTGTTTAGATTTTCTCAATTCTATACTTGCTCTGGAAGCAAGGAAATTTATGTAGAGGATGTTAAGCAAAAGTAGACATTAAAAAAAAATCTTTTGAGTGTGATCTATTGAGCTAATTCATAAACTCCTGACAAACAGCACAGCTACGCTCTTTCAGTCTTTGGAATGGAGAACTAGAAAATGTCTCCTGATATATTTAGGATCTCTGATATCAAAACTTTAATTTCTTTTCATACCATTGATTTTTACATTGCTTTCATAGATTCTGCAGTAACCTGATAAACGTATAAGTATTGAAATTCTTTGATTTTTAATATCACAAAATTGTAATTCTTTCAACAAATACGTTATAAATAGAAAAAAACTTGTCCAATCATAAAAGTGTCTGACTATTTAAAAGAAAGAAACAGTAACAAAGAAAAGATACTACAGGCTTCCAGACAACAAGATTTGAAATAGTAATTGAATATGCACTTTTATTTTGCAGATATATTGCAGATCACTCTGTATTCAATAATACATAACTGCAAACAGTAAAATCATTATAATTAAGTTAAAGAGGTTGATTTCAGACTCATTCTAGGGGGATTTTAGTTTAATAATGATGCCCTGCATTGTAAAACAATTTACCAACACACATAATAAAGAAGATATTTGTGATAATAACAGACAAGATTAATGTGACTTTAAAAAGATTTTTAAGTGACACTATTCAATACTATATGAATTATAAATTAAATCTATGTTATTGTATTATGAGTATTTTATTTCAATTATTTTAGATAAATTATAAGTACATTTTATTATTTGTATTATATAGTTGTGAATATACTTTAGTTGCATACTTTTACTAAATATAAGAAATATTGATATTCAAAAGGTAAACAAAAAATTGGACAGGACTTTTGAAATAAAATGGGTAAGTAAGCACCTACATTCACTGATTATTCTTCCTATAATCTCATTAAAATTAAAAAGATACTAGAAAAATAACTTCACAGCTTTTCTAGAATGCTCTGCCACAAAAAGTTTTGAAAATGTGACTTAAAATTGTGACAATTTTAGAAGATATAAAGTGAAAGTGATCATAGGGTGAAATGAAATAGAACTAGTGAATTCATAACCTCATTTCAAAAAAGAGTTTCAAAATGTGAATAGTCCTTAAACACCTATTTATTAAAACTATAGTTATCAGTATTAGTGAATGGCAGAAGGAGGTGGTCTCAGGCAGGTGGCTAGGGAATTAGAATATTATTCGAAAGGTTATAGAACAGAGATGCTGTATCTGGCATTTGCCTACGGCAAAAAACAACAAATGAAACATTTAAGCCATAGATGCATAAATTTTACACTACATAGAGCTGAGTGGTATGTGAACAGATAAACCTAGGTATTGACGTGTTTAGTTCTCTTTTGCTCTCTCTATCAAACTCTTTGCTCCAAGGAGTCTGAAAGACATGTATCCCCACTAGGAGACACTTCTACAATGGCTGAAAGAAGGTAAAGTTAACACCCAAAGGCCAGACAAAATAAAGAACAAATCAACATCTACTATCACTATACTATATAGACAAATTATCTTGGGAGGGGAAACCCAGAAATACAAGCTTTGAAAAAAGAAAACTTTACACTGGGATTTAAAAACAAACCACTACCACCACCATGACCAATAAAAACTAGCCAAAATCACAGAGACAGAGTTACTTTGTTCTCCATATCTCTGCCTAGGAGAAAATGAAGAGGTGTTCTACAAATAAACATTGTCTACTACTGAAAATAAAGATGCTGTATTTTTGCATCTGGGCTGGACATTGCTGACATCCTACCTAGCTCCCTTTACCCAGCTAGTACACATATCTTCCATATCTGCTGAGTGTGGGCTATTCATAGTTCATGGCTCATCCTCAGCCTTACGCTGCTTCCAACATGCCCCTTCTCCTGAGAGCATTCCTTCATTAAATCACATGGGCATGTATCCCTCACTTGAATTCTGCTTTTAGGGAATGTTTACATAATTTTAGAGGAAAAATGGATACATAGAACGAGATGCTGTCTATATGTGTCCATTTCATTCCTACAGTTATATATGCTCAAAGTCTTTAAAAATCAGGGAAAGTGCAACCTCTAAAAACTTGGTATAAAGTTGTGTATTTGAAGGCAAAATACTATAATTTTATGACTAGTAATTCCAATATTCATCACAACTCATAAGTGTTATAACCTAAATAAGGTGAAAAGTCCAATGAGGATTTAAAGTATTCTCAAAATTCTACCCATATGCCCAAGTCTCTCTCACTAATCTGTTATTTTAAACATCAGCAATGATTCATGATTCTGCAAGGCAATATTTTTAAAAATAAAATGACAACTAAAATCTGTATGACCCTGGATGGAGTTCAAAAGAAGTCAGGCCTAACATAATACCATTACTTCCATTTGCTCTTATACTAGCCCTAATAACATGACCCATAGGAAAACAATTTTTATATTAAAATGTATAATTGTATAAGCTGATGTAAGACTAGGATCTTTACTATGGAAAGGTGAGGGGAGACAAGATATTTCCCATCTGTATTAATTAAAAAGTAATACGGTGTTTCCTACACTGTAGTTAATGAGGGAATATTTTGAGACATTCAAGATAAAACAAAATTTGTGCTTGAATATACCTTTAAATACATGTCTACCTTTGAAGACATGTTTCTCTGCTCTAAGTGTTCAAAAACTTCGTTAGAAAGTCTTCATAAGTCAATTTAAAATGGAAAGTCTCAGGTCCTTTAAATATGAAATTAAATGGTTAAAAGGAAGTTAAGTCACAAGTATTACATTCTTTATTTCTTAGATTAAATCTTACAATGGATGTGTCATAGGTGAATGTTACTAAACAGCTTTAAATGCAGAAAACTAGTAGAAACAATAAAAGGAAGAATCTACATTCTGTATAAAGAGCTAATAGAGAAAAGATAATATCTTTGAAAAATCAAAACATAACAGCATTTTAAATAATATTTGCAGTATTAGACTGGAAGAAAATCACACTTTTTTTAAAACAAGGATCAGTTGTGCCTTATGAAACACTGATTTGGAGATATTATTTGAGTAATTCTCTTAGGTCAAGCATTTTTAAGCAGAAATAATAGCATTAACCCTGGTATTCTAAATCTGTATGATCTCCAAATTAAATCTATATATCTATCAAATATTAACCCTTATTAATGAACTTAATAGCACTTCATAATGTGCTTCTTCCTCTCTTGAGCAGGAACATTAATTTTGTTAAAGAATAGCAGTGCTTATGTGTGCACTCGTTAGTTTAATAACATTAGTGAACAGGTTAACAAGGTCATGAGTAGTTATATTGCCTTTGAAATCAACGGTTATTTATTGTATAAGGCAACGTTTTGTTAAATAAATTACTGAAGAATGTTCTTCCAAGAAATAACCATGAATAAAAAAGAAAACTTATAACTGACGAAAGCATTTGAAATGAGAATTTAAATAGATCACATTATACATATAGGGTGTTTATTGTTAACAATAGGAAATGGAAAGACAGAATTATGAAGGTAGGAGAAGTAACCATAAATTGAAGAACAAACTACTATGTTCTTCCAATTAAAATAAAGCAATGTTAAGTCAATTGCTTGCAATGTCTAAACACAAGATAGAGTAGGTGTCAATACAAATGTCCATTGCACCTTACCTTTTTAGTGATGGGCTCTGTAAAGTGACACCTGCAGCCAAAGTAAAAAGCCATTGTACTGGTGTGATTTAAATGAACAAAAAGAACTTTAAGACCATCATTTTGAGAGAGAATCAATAAATTGTAGTGGGAAAGCATAGTAAATAGAACTGTAGTGGAATGTAAGTGAGGTCACAAAATTGGAGTGCCTTTTAAGAGCAGTGTTAGGAATAAAAATGATGGAAAATATCTATACATTATCCTGACAACTAAGGTCGATTAGAATGTTTCTGCTAACAGTTCTCTTAGATTAGAGCACTAGAAAGAAGAAAAAAAAAGTGCATTTTTCAGGTTTTCTGGAAAAATATTTGCACCAGGAAAGGTAACCACTGGACCTGCTCAAACCGGTTCAACTCTTGTGTACCCTTGCTGCAGTTGTTCTGTGGATGCACCTAAGCCGAAATTGCATGTGATGTAGCCAGGGCATACACATGGAAAAAGCTTTGACTTTCAAGAACACCCAGAAACAGTGTTTCTTCCCCCACAGAACCAAGATGGCTGGGACATGACTGAAACCTGAGCCCTTTCAGAAGAAGTCCTTGATGCAGGAAGTTCTGGTGCTGAAATCCACTATTTCATACCTTAGAATGGTCAAGTTTAAAGCCTTCCAATCAAAACCAGCACTACCAGTGCTTATGCACACCAGCCTTTCCTCCCTAGCGCATAGGAGTTTGTCCTGACCCCCAGATCAAGAAGACAAATTGCAATAAAGTTCTTTTCTCAAAAACTGGTATCATAATATTGGCTTCCAGCCGGCACATTTTCAGTAACAGAAATGTTATGTTTTCTGGGCCCAGCTGCAGTTTTTCTGTGTGGCATAAAATGGACCTCATTTGTGATGATTCTTTTGAAAACTCCACATTTACATTAATATAAAAAATACCATTACTGAATTGGATATTTATCTAGAAATACTTTTAATCTAGTGTCTTAGGTAAAAGGAAATTAATAATTCTAATATGTAATGATATTAAATGATAGAAATGTGCAAGCACTGCTTTTGCAACTTTTCTCAAAGTGTATTTCCTTTAAGTGAACCAAAGTATTCATATAATTACCCATTGCCTCATGTTATGATTATATACTGAGTCTCTCCATTGAAATGTATATGAATGAGAGAGTAAATACATAGGCATATAGGCCCTCCTTCTTGGAGAGGGCCCTCTTTGTGGTTTATAGATCACAGACTTCTTGTTTAATCATTGCATTTGAAGAGAAATCTCTCTTGTGTCTCATTTAAGGGCACTAATGCCATTTGTAAGGGCTCCAAGCTTTTGACTAAATTACCTCCCAAAGGCTTCACCTCCAAATACCATCACAATGAAGATTAGGGTTTCAACATATAAATTTTGAGGGGACACAACCATTCAATCTGTAGTACAGAGTGAAGAGGAAATAGCAGTGCTAAAATTGCACAGCAGATGACGAAAAAAATTATCAAGGTAAACAGAATGTTTACAACCTTTATCATTTTTGAAAATAGGTTTCAAGGGTGTGTGAGTCTGTCTGATTTAGAGAATGTTGAATATGCATTTTCAATGCAAATAACCATAACCGTGTTAAAATTATAATTAATATATGCATATAGTTTTCACTTGTGTTATAGCACAGATAACATTTCTATCTATTGAGGGGATACGTTAAATCCATAAAATTAAGTCCAAATGCATGTATTAATCTGTGAATTCCACAAGTTTATATATGCCTTTAAATTTTATTTAATAGTTCGGAGAGTTTAAATTATTGTAAATGCTATATTTAATGCTTTTGTTTTAATTTCATGTTGATGTAAATGCAAATTAACCATCATAATAGGATAATTGATGTATACTAAGTGCTACATTTTAAGATAGATGTGCAGTCCTTGATATTGTGGAATTTCCAACAGATTCTTACCAAGCTGTTCGGCTGAGAAAAAAAATTAAGAAAAATGACCAAATAAAATTGCAATATACATATGATATCATGGCAAATCCCTGGTGGCTTGTAGGGGAACTTCACTGTTTTGCGTTTTTCAGAAAGAAGAAAACAAGAAGCAGTTTAAAATCTTTCAAAATCCTGCCTATTGTCTTAGCATCCTGGGAATTCACTGAAATTGCTTTATTGAGCTACAGAAACTCTAGAAAGCAATTAAAAATAGCAGGTCTATTACTTCATCACAAAGTGTTACATACATCCTATTAAAACACACAGCCTACAGAATCAAATATGCTTAGGTAGGCTACTCTGAGAAGAGAGCATCTGTAGCTATGTGAACAACTTTCATTTTAGATTTCTTTTATAACTTTTTATATAAATGATAAAATTTATAAATTGACATTTAATATGAATAGACCTATTAAGAATAGAAAGATTTATCAGGAAATAACATTATGTAAGCAGTTAATGCTGGTCATCAGGTGATTTCCAATTTATAATACACAGACGTTTTGATTTTAATGCTGGAGAGACCATTCGAAGTACCCATGTGGGAGGATTAGTGTGAGATTCAAAAATGGATCAAGAAAACAAAACATCTCAGAAATGTATTTTAGAACATGCATTAACATCACACCTAATTTAATTTAAAACACCTAGTGGAGACTTGTACTCATTGGAAAGTAAGTAATTGGTTACACAAACATGTTAAAGCAAAGGCTTTGTATATGAGTGCAGATGAGGACTGTTCTATGAGGTGATATATTTTCCAGAAAATATACAAATTGTATCTTCCATAATAACTTTCACAGCAGCCCTGGCTTGTTTACTTATGTAAACAACTTTTTTTTTTCAAAAGAGTAGAAACTACTCTCCTTTCAAAATGAACAAGAAAGCAAATTTTGTTTGTGTGATGAGATTGAGTTCTACTTTAGAAAAAATTGGCTTGCTTGTATTTTTCTTTATAGATATATAATTTCATAAAGCCTTTTCACCTTTGAATGTAACTTATAGCCTGTCTTAACATGCATGTCAAATTGCAAGGGTATTTTGATCATAGAATCATTAAACTATGAAAAATCGTTGTCAGAGCAGAAGTAGTCTAATTTTTTATTATAATTCTGGAGGTATAATACTATTATGCTAAGATAAAAAAATTTAGATCTTAGGCCTTTATGCAAAATGTTTAAGAATAAGGTAATGTAGTAAAATATAGCCTTTTAGCAGTCCTTTGGCCAGTAAGTTCAAGTTCCAGCTGTTAAAGATTTTAGAGTTAAGTTTATTATAATAAAACCCCACCAATAAGTAGTATTCTCACCTTAGATAAGAATTAACAAAACAAGGAGCTTTATCCAGATTTGGAAGTCATTATTTTTGAATCAAAATAAATAATTTTTGCTTAACACTTACACATATTTCTAACGCATTTATTTCTCTGTGGATAACTAGTATGAAAAAGGCAGGTATTTTTACCTTTAAAAAAGTTTCAGCGAATGGTTAGACCATGACTTTGAAGACTTTTTATATTTCTAGAGGCCCTTTTGGAATATTTTCTCCTTCTCATGTATTACTATAATAATACTTTAAGTCTTTATACAGTGCTTCAGGGAAATTCAAAACGTATTAGTATTTTTCATACCTATTTCAAGAAGCAGAAATATTTAATGACAAAAACATTAATCATATACAACTTATTTATTCAAGGTCACGAAGATGAATCAGTGTTAAAAATCAGGATTATAGCCAACATTTGGCATGAAGTGTCCATTCATAATGCATAAAATGATATCACAACCCACTACCCCCATTAACCATGTAAAGGAATGTAGAGAGAATCTCTTGGAAATAAGAACCTGCATTATAATTTTGTAACCTTGAAGAACTATTTTATCCTACTGAAAAGTGAAATAGAACTCTTGTCATGTAAAATAGAATAATCATAAAATATTTTTAAAAATTTAAGGATTATAAATCATGCTGCTGTAAAGACACATGCACACACGTTTACTGCAGCACTATTCACAGTAGCAAAGACTAGGAACCAACCCAAATGTCCATCAATGGCAGACTGGATTAAGAAAATGTGGCACATATACACCATGAAATACTATGCAGCTATAAAAAAAAGGATGAGTTCATGTCCTTTGTAGGGGCATGGATGCAGCTGGAAACCATCATTCTCAGCAAACTATTGCAAGAACAGAAAATCAAATACCACATGTTCTCATAGGTGGGAATGGAGCAACGAGACCACTTGGACACAGGAAAGGGAACATCACACACTGGGGCCTGTTGTAGGGTGGAGTCTAAGTCTCTTTGTAGTTCTCTAAGAACTTGTTTTATGAATCTGGGTGCTCCTGTATTGGAGATATATATATATATATATGAATATGATAGTTAGCTCTTGTTGCATTCATCTGTTTACCATTATGTAACGTCCTTCTTTGTCTCTTTTGATTTTTTTGGTTTACAGTCTTTTATCAGAGACTAAGATTGCAACCTCTACTTTTTTTCTTTTTTTTTTTTCTTTTCACTTTCCATTTGCTTGGTAAATATTCCTCCATCCCTTTATTTTGAGCCTATGTGTGTCTTTGCACATGAGATGGGTCTCCTGATATAGCACACCAATGGGTCTTGACTCTTTATCCAATTTGCCGGTCTGTGTCTTTCAATTGGGGCATTTAGCCTGTTTACATTTAAGGTTAATATTGGTATGTGTGAATTTGATCCTGTCATTATGATATTAGCTGGTTATTTTGCCTGCTATTTGATGCAGTTTCTTCATAGTGTCAATGATCTTTACAATTTGGTATCTTTTTGCAGTGACTGGTACCAGTTGTTCCTTTCCACGTTTAGCGCTTCCTTCAGGAGCTCTTGTAAGGCAGGTCTGGTGGTGACAAAATCTCTCAGCATTTGCTTGTCTGTGAAGGATTTTATTTCTCCTTTGCTTATTAAGCTTAGTTTGGCTAGATATGAAAATCTGGGTTAAAAATTATTTTCTTTAAGAATGTTAAACATTGGTCCCCACTCTCTTCTGGCTTGTAAGGTTTCTGCAGAGAAATCTGCTGTTAGTCTGATGGGCTTCTCTTTGTGGGTAACTAGACCTTTCTCTCTGGCTGCCCTTAACATTTTTCCTTTTATTCCAACCTTGGTGAATCTGATGATTATGTGTCTTGGGGTTGCTTTTCTCAAAGAGTACCTTTGTGGTGTTCTCTGTATTTCCTGAATTTGAATGTTGGCCTGTCTTGCTAGGTTGAGGACGTTCTCCTGGATAATATCCTGAAGAGTGTTTTCCAACTTGGTTCCATTCTCCAGTCATTTTCAGGTACACCATTCAAATGTAGGTTTGAACTTTTCACATAGTCCCATATTTCTTGAAGGCTTTGTTTGTTGATTTTTATTCTTTTTTCTCTAATCTTGTCTTCATGCTTTATTTCATTAAGTTGGTCTTCAACCTGATATCCTTTCTTCTGCTTGATCAATTTGGCTATTGATACTTGGGTATGCTTCACAAAGTTCTCATCCTATGTTTTTCAGCTCCATTAGGTCGTTTATGTTCTTCTATAATATGGTTATTCTAGTTGGCAATTTAACCTTTTTTAAAGGTTCTTAACTTCCTTGCATTGGGTTAGAACACGCTTTTTTAGCTTGGAGGAGTTCTGAAGCCTACTTCTGTCAATTTGTCAAACTCATTCTCCATCCAGTTTTCTTTCCCTTCCTGGTGAGGAGTTGTGATCCTTTGGAGGAGAAGAGGTGTTCTGGTTTTTGGAATTTTCAGCCTTTTTGCACTGGTTTCTCCTCATCTTCATGGATTTATCTACCTTTGGTCTTTGATATTGGTGACCTTCGGATGAGGTTTCTGGGGGGACGTCCTTTTTGTTGATCTTGATGTTATTCCTTTCTATTTGTTAGTTTTCCTTCTATTAGTCAGGTTCCTCTGCTGCAGGCATGCTGGAGTTTGCTGGAGGTCCACTCCAGACCCTGTTTGACTGGTTATCACCAGTGCAGGGTGCAGAACAGCAAAGATTGTTCCCTGTTCCTTCCTCTGGAAGCGTAGTTCCAGAGGGGCACCAGCCTGATGCCAGCTGGAGCTCTCCACTATGAGGTATCTGTTGGCCCCTGCTGGGAGGTGTCTCCTAGTCAGGAGACACGGGGTTCAGAGACCCACTTAGGGAGGCAGTCTGTCCCTTAAAAGAGCTTGAATGCTGTGCTGGGAGATCTGCTGCTCTCTTCAGAGATGGCAGGCAGGCTCGTTTAAGTCTGCTGAAACTGCACCCACAGCCACCCCCTTTACCCCGGTGCTCTGTTCCAGGGAGATGGGGGTTTTATCTATAAGCCCCTGACTGGGGCTTCTGCCTTTTTTTCAGAGATGTCCTGCCCAGAAAGGAGGAATCTAGAGAGGTAGTCTGGCTACAGCGGTTTACTGAGCTCTGGAGGACTCTGCCCAGTTGGAACTTTCCAGAGGCTTTGTCTATACCGTGAGGGGAAAACTGCCTACTCAATCCTCAGTAATGGTAAATGCCCCTTACTCCACGAAGGTCGAGCATCCCAAGTCGACTTCAGACTATTGTGCTGGCAGCGAGAATTTCAAGTCAGTGGATCGGAGCTTGCTGGGCTCCATGGGGGTGGGATCCACTGAATTAGACCACTTGGCTCCCTGGCTTCAGCCCTCTTTCCAGGGAAGTGAATGGTTCCGTCTCGCTGGCATTCCAGGCACCCCTGGGGTATGAAAAAAACTCCTGAAGCTAGCTTGGTGTCTGCCTAAATGGCTTCCCAGTTTTGTACTTGAAACTCAGGGCCCTGGTGGCATAGGCACCTGGAGTGCACTGTTTCTCACAGCACAGTTTCCTAAGGCTTCCCTTGGCTAGGGGAGGGAGTTCCTCGACCCCTTGTGCTTCCCGAGTGGGGTGACACCCCACCCTGCTTTGGCTCACCCTCTGTGGACTGCACCTACTGTCTAACTGGTCCCATTGAGATGAGCCAGATACCTCAGTTGGAAATGCAGAAATCACCCACCTTCTGCGCTGATCTCGCTGGGAGCTGCAGACTGGAGCTGTTCCTATTCAGCCATCTTGCTAGCCTTCTCCCAGATTTCTGTTTTCTGTATTTCTAGCTACCATCCACAGAGCGTCGTAAATTCTCTGCAGGAGTTCTATGTTACTCCATGTGATTAACTTTGCATCTCAAGTTTTCAATCTTTTAAGGAAAGAGCTCTGTATCATAAAATTTTATTTTGCTCATTGTGGATCTTAATGGATATGATGTTTTAGAATAAGATGATGAGAATGATGAAATGTTCTGCAAAACTTAATATGGAAACCGCACTTATTTTCAGAATAAAACATAGTCAGATATGTTTTTCTGTTTGCTTTATTTTGTTTGTGAAGTGTTTGGACTCAAATCATCGGTCTCTACAATGCATTTTTGAATTTCCACATGAAAAAGAATTCTGAACTCTTTGCCATCAAAGAGATTCAACTTTTCTATTTTAAAAGTTGACCTTTTATATCCCTCAAGTTTGTGGGAAGCTACCAAATTACTCCAAAGAGGCTGTACAAACTTATCTCCCCCTAGCAGTATATGAGAACTACAGTTATTGCACGTCTTTACCAATACTTGGTGTTGCCAATATTTTAATTGTAGGCATTCTAATAAATGTACAAAGTTTTCTTATTGTGGTTTAAATTTGCATTTCCTTAATGACTAATGGTATTGAGCGTCTTTTTACAGGTTTGAGGGTCACTTGAATATCTTCTCTTGTGAAGTGTTTGAATTATTTAGCCTATTATTTATATGTAAGAGTTAATTATATGTTTAGGATACAACTTTGTCAGATACATATACTTGGAATAGATATATAGTTACTTTTTGTTTTCTTAAGTATCTTTCAAAAATCAAAAGATGTTTAGCATAGATGGATATTGAATTTTAATGCATTTTTATTCTTTATTCTGTAACATGGTAAATTTATTTAAATTGTTTTTAAATGTTACATAAACCATGCATTTCTGAGATAAATCCCACTTGATTAATATGTAATATTATAATGACTTTATTGATGTGTCAATTTGAACCATGGTCTCCAATTCTTCTATCAAAAAGAAAAATGTAGGTGTTGTGTGACAGTATCTTACAAATATATTTTAAGCTCCTAATCAGTTGAAATTAGAAGTAAGGGAGATTATTCTGGATAAATTCCTTTTGTGGTCCGAATTGAATATGTTAGAAGCTCTGAAAACCAAAGCTGGGCCAGGTGCAGTGGCTCACATGTGTAAAACCAGCACTTTGGGAGGCCGGGGCGGGTGGATCACCTGTCAGGAGTTGGAGACCAGCCTGGCCAACCTGGTGAAACCCTGTCTCTACTAAAAATACAAAAATTAGCTTGGCGTAGTGGCAGGTGCCAGTAATCCCAGGCAGGTGCCTGTAAACCCTACACAGAAGGCTAAGGCAGGAGAATCACTTGAACCGGGGAGGCGGAGGTTGCAGTGATCCGAGATCGCACCATTGCACTCCAGCCTGGGGGACCGAGCAAGATTTTGTCTCAAAAAAAAAAAAAAAAAAGAAAGAAAAAACAAAGCTGAAGTTTACTCTGAAGAGAAAAAAAAGAAAATTATGTACATGAACCATGGAGTTTGATTCATCTCAAGATCTTCCTCCCTGACTATGTTGTATGAACTTAACACTTATTTGGCCAGCTCTCATAAATCATGTAAACCAATTCCTTGTAATAAAGGTAACTATTTATCTAACATCTATTATCATCTCTCTAAGAAATTAAAAATAAAATTCTAAGCCCCTCAAATGACTGAATGAATCCCCTCTTGGCCAAGGGCTCCCTAGAGAAACCTTGAAACTGAGTTCCTGACTGTAAAAGAATGGGAGGTTTAACATGCCTCATTATATCCCCTCTCTCACTAACTGCCCTTAGGCTTTCTTTCCCAAGGGCTGAACAGAAATCACCTCTTTGGAGAGATTCACTCCACCTCTGACATCAACCAACTGCCTGCCGCTGACCCTCCCTTTCTTGGTGTTGACAAAACAGCTGACTAGCATTCTTTCCTGATAAGAAACAACCAAGGAGTGGTACTGGTCAGGCAGTGGAGAATTAACAGGATTTTTATATCCTCTGCTTCACCTTTTGATGTCAGAGGGCTGGAAACTCCATCCTTCCATCATGCAAATGGTGCTTTTTTTGTTGTTGTTGTTTAACATGGATCCCTAGAGAATCATGAAACTTAACTGCAAATGAGCATGATTCTCCTTAAATATTCATGACTCCTTCTACAGTTTATTAAATAGGTACATACAGTTACCTCAGACAGCATAAATTTCTGTTCCCTTTGGCCCTCTCTTGAAGTGTGTTTCTGGCTTCTGACTGGACTGTATGATTCCCAGCCTTCAGAAGGCCACCCTGTAAGCTGCAACCTTTTATGACAAATTGAGGTCTCCTTTCTAAATTTACGAACCTCACTGTTCTTTACTGACATATCTTATCTCCTACTGGTAATTATCTGGTTGATATGAATGGTACAAATATACAATTTATATATTGCTGAATTGAATATGCTAACATTTTGAAGGATTTTTGCATCTAGGTTCATGACAGATTGATCTTAAAGTTTCTTTTCTTGGATTAACTTTGTCAAGGTTTAGTATAAAGCTTATGCTGCCTTCTTACAGTTTTTGAAAGAGTTTTTATACATCTGGCCTTATATCTCACTTAAACATTTTATGATATTCACCAGTGAATTTGTTTGGTTCTGGAGTTATCTTTGTAGGAAGTAACTTACGACAAATTTAAAACCTTTATTAAACATAGGCAGAAAATTTCAGATTCTCTATTTTCCCTTTAACTTTTGAATAAGTTGCAATACATTTCTATCTTTTATTAAAACTGTCACATATTGGCATAAATTTTTTCACAGTATCTTATTATACTGTAATGTTTGAAGTATCTATAATAATGTTGTCTTTTACTTTTTGAATTAATCGCAATCAGTGTTTGTCAAATTTTATTTATATTTTTAGATAATTAAGTTTGGGCTTTAAAACTTTTCTCTAGTGTTCATGTTCTCTGTAATTTCTGCTATTATCTATATCATATCCTACTTTTAGTTTAACTTATTAACCTTTTCTGAGTTTTTTTTTCTTTTTTTTTTTTTTGTGGAAACCTGCATCACTAAAAGTAAAATGGTTCTTTTCTGTTATAAATATTTAAAGCTATACATTTTCCTCTAAGCACTGCATTAACTGCTTCCTACAAATTTTGATTTTTTAAAATGAAATGCCGTATAAAATATTTTATAATTTCCATTGTGATTTTTAATCTGTAGATTATGGAAAAATCTATTTGATAAAATATAATCCACAATTGTTGGGTGGAGCATCCTATAAATATTAAAGTTTCTTAACAGTGTTGTCCAAATTTGTTCTCTCCTAACTTCCTTGTCTCATTAATTTATAATTGCTAAGAGAGTGTTTTAAAAATGTTCTACAATTTTAGATTTCTGAACTACTTACTTTTCTTCTGTCAGTTTTTATTAATTAAAAAGATCTATTAACTGTATGCAGCTTTATAATTATTACATCTTCATGATGAATGGCCTCTTTATCATTATAAATGTCCTTTTTTATGTCTGTTAGAACTCCTTGTCTTGAAGACTACTTCATTTGATATTAAGATAGCCCTGAGCTTTCTCATGATTTGTATGGTACATCTTTTACATTCTCTTACTTTCAACTTATCTCTACCCTTATATTTAATGTAGAGTTGTTGTAAATAGCATGTAGTTTGGTGGTGTTTTTCTATCCCATCTAACAAAGAACCTTCAAACTGGAGTTTTTAGTTCATGTAATTTAATTAATTTAGGAACATGACTGGTATTAATATATTGTAACAATACATTTAATTTTCTCTATTCACTTTTTAATGGTATTTTTTTGTATTCTTAATTGTTTGCTTAAAGCATTGTAATACCTACTCATAAATTACTACATTCATCTTAGCATTATTATTATACTTCCTCACATAATATGTAAAAAAATTACATTTTATTTTTTGAAATAGGGTCTCAATGTGTAGCTGAGGCTGGAATACAGTGACATGAACACAGCTCACTGCAGCTTTGGCTTCTTGGGTTCGAACTGTTCTCCTGCCTCAGCTTCCTAAGTAGCTGGGTTACACCACTTCCTGAGTAGTGACATACACCACTACACATGAATAATTTTTTGATTTTTTTTTTTTTGAGACAGGGTCTTGCTATGTTGCCCAGGCTGGTTTGGAACACCTAGGCCAAGCAGTCTCCCACCTTAGCTTTCCAAATTGCTGGGATTAAAGGCATGAACCACTGTGGCAAGCAAGACATTACATTTTATGTGAAAATTCATAACAGTTTAAGACAATTTTATTTATACTCCCATTTTTGTGTGATTTGTTTTCATATACGTGTGTGTTATTAAAATCTATTTTTGTTTGTCTTTTAAATAGTTGTCTTTTAAAGAATTAAGAAAATAAAAATACAATTATTTATCCACTTTTTTTTTAAATTATACTTTAAGTTCTAGGGTACATGTGCACAATGTGCAGGTTTGTTACATATGTATACATGTGCCATGTTGGTGTGCTGCACCCATTAACTCATCATTTACATTAGGTATATCTCCTAATGCTAATCTTTCCCTCTACTCCCTTCCCCACAATAGGACCGGGTGTGTGATATTCCCCTTCCTGTGTCCAAGTGATCTCATTGTTCAATTCCCACCTATGAGTGAGAACATGTGGTGTTTGGTTTTCTGTTATTGTGATAGTTTGCTGAGAACGATGGTTTGCAGCTGCATCCATGTCCCTACAAAGGATATGAACTCATCCTTTTTTATGGTTGCATAGTATTCCATGGTGTATATGTGCCACATTTTCTTTTTTTTTTTATTATTATTATTGTTTTTAATTATGCTTTAAGTTCTAGGGTACATGTGCGCAATGTGCAGGTTTGTTACATATGTATACTTATGCCATGTTGGTGTGCTGCACCCATCAACTCGTCAGCACCCATCAATTCATCATTAATATCATGTATAACTCCCCAATGCAATCCCTCCCTCCTCCCCGCTCCCCATGATAGACCCCAGTGTGTGATGTTCCCCTTCCCAAGTCCAAGTGATCTCATTGTTCAGTTCCCACCTATGAGTGAGAACATGTGGTGTTTGGTTTTCTGTTCCTGTGATAGTTTGCTAAGAATGATGGTTTCCAGCTGCCACATTTTCTTAATCCAGTCTGTCATGGATGGACATTTGGGTTGATTCCAAGTCTTTGCTATTGTGAATAGTGCCACAATAAACATACGTGTACATGTGTCTTTGTAGCAGCATGACTTATAATCCTTTGGGTATATCCCCAGCAATGGGATGACTGGGTCAAATGGTATTTCTAGTTCTAGATCCTTGAGGAATCGCCACACTGTTTCCCACAATGGTTGAACTAGTTTACAGTCCCAGCAACAGTGTAAAAGTGTTTCTATTTCTCCACATCCTCTCCAGCACCTGTTGTTTCCTGACTTTTTAATGATTGCCATTCTAACTGGTATGAGATGGTATCTCATTGTGGTTTTGATTTGCATTTCTCTGATGGCGAGTGACAATGAGCATTTTTTCATGTGTCTGTTGGCTGTATGAATGTCTTCTTTTGAGAAGTGTCTGTTCATATCCTTTGCCCACTTTTTGATGGAGTTGTTTGTTTTTTTCTTGTAAATTTGATTGAGTCCTTTATAGGTTCTGGATATTAGCCCTTTGTCAGATGAGTAGATTGCAAAAATTTTCTCCCATTCTGTAGGTTGCCTGTTCACTCTGATGGTAGTTTCTTTTGCTGTGCAGGAGCTCTTTAGTTTAATTAGATCCCATTTGTCAATTTTTGCTTTTGTTGCCGTTGCTTTTGGTGTTTTAGACACGAAGTCTTTGGCCGTGCCTATGTCCTGAATGGTATTACCTAGATTTTCTTCTAGGGTTTTTATGGTTTTAGGTCTAACATTTAAGTCTCTAATCCATCTTGAATTAATTTTTGTATAAGGAGTAAGGAAAGGATCAAGTTTCAGCTTTCTACTTATGGCTAGCCAATTTTCCCAGCACCATTTATTAAATAGGGAATCCTTTCCCCATTTCTTCTTTCTGTCAGGTTTGTCAAAGATCAGATGGCTCTAGATGTGTGGTATTATTTCTGAGGACTCTGTTCTGTTCCATTGGTCTATATCTCTGTTTTGGTACCAGTACCATGCTGTTTTGGTTACTGTAGCCTTGTATTATAGTTTGAAGTCAGGCAGCATGATGCCTCCAGTTTTGTTCTTTTGGCTTAGGATTGTCTTGGCAATGCAGGCTCTTTTTTGGTTGTGTATGAACTTTAAAGCAGTTTTTTCCAATTGTGTGAAGAAAGTCATTGGTAGCTTAATGACGATAGCACTGAATCTATAAATCACCTTCGGTAGTATGGCCATTTTCACAATATTGATTCTTCCTATCCATGAGCATGGTATGTTCTTCCATTTGTTTGTGTCCTCTTTTATTTCATTGAGCAGTGGTTTGTAGTTCTCCTTAAAGAGGTCCTTTACATCCTTTGTAAGTTGGATTCCTAGGTATTTTATTCTCTTTGAAGCTATTGTGAATGGGAGTTCATTCATGACTTGGCTCTCTGTTTGTCTGTTACTGGTGTATAAGAATGCAAACCTGAGAGAAAGAAGAAATGGGGAAAGGATTCCCTATTTCATAAATGGTGCTGGGAAAACTGGCTAGTCATAAGTAGAAAGCTCAAACTGGATCCCTTCCTTACTCCTTATACAAAAGTTAATTCAAGGTGGATTAGAGACTTAAATGTTAGACATAATACCATAAAAACCCTAGAAGAAAACCTAGGTAGTACCATTCAGGACATAGGCATGGGCAAGGACTTCATGTCTAAAACACCAAAAGCAATGGCAGCAAAAGCAAAAATTGACAAATGGGATCTAATTAAACTAAAGAGCTTCTGCACAGCAAAAGAAACTACCATCAGAGTGAACAGGCAACCTACAGAATGGGAGAAAATTTTTGCAATCTACTCATCTGACAAAGGGCTGATATCCAGAACCTACAAAGAACTCAAACAAATTTATAAGAAAAAAACAAACAACCCCATCAAAAAGTGGGCAAAGGATATGAACAGACATTTCTCAAAAGAAGACATTCATACAGCCAACAGACACATGAAAAAATGCTCATCATCACTGGCCATCAGAGAAATGCAAATCAAAACCACAATGAGATACCATCTCATGCCAGTTAGAATGGCAATCATTAAAAAGTCAGGAAACAACAGGTGCTAGAGAGGATGTGGAGAAATAGGAAGGGTTTTACACTGTTGGTGGGATTGTAAACTAGTTCAACCATTATGGAAAACAGTATGGCAATTCCTCAAGGATCTAGAACTAGATGTACCATATGACCCAGCCATCCCACTACTGGGTATATACCCAAAGGATTATAAATCATGCTGCTATAAAGACACATGCACACGTATGTTTATTGTGGCACTATTCACAATAGCAAAGACTTGGAATCAACCCAAATGTCCATCTGTGACAGACCGGATTAAGAAAATGTGGCACATATACACCATGGAATACTATGCAGCCATAAAAAAGGATGAGTTTGCGTCCTTTGTAGGGACATGGATGCAGCTGGAAACCATCATTCTTAGCAAACTATCACAGGAACAGAAAACCAAACACCACATGTTCTCACTCATAGGTGGGAACGGAACAATGAGATCACTTGGACTCGGAAAGGGGAACATCACACACCAGGGCCTATCATGGGGAGGGGGGAGGGGGGCGGGATTGCATTGGGATTTATACCTGATATAAATGACGAATTGATGGGTGCTGACGAGTTGATGGGTGCAGCACACCAACATGGCACAAGTATACATATGTAACAAACCTGCATGTTATGCACAAGTACCCTAGAACTTAAAGTATAAGAAGAAGAAGAAAGAAGAAAGAAGAAAGAAGAAAGAAGAAGAAAGAAGAAAGAAGAAAGAAGGAAGAAGAAAGAAGGAAGAAGAAGAAGAAGAAGAATGCTTGTGATTTTTGTACATTGATTTTGTATCCTGAGACTTTGCTGAAGTTTCTTGTCAGCTTAAGGAGACTTTGGGCTGGGACGATGGGGTTTTCTAAATAGACAATCATGTCATCTGCAAACAGGGACAATTTGACTTCTTCTTTTCCTAACTGAATACTCTTTATTTCTTTCTCTTGCCTGATTGCCCTAGCCAGAACTTCCAACACTATGTTGAATAGGAGTGGTGAGAGAGGGCATCCCTGTCTTGTGCCAGTTTTCAAAGGGAACGCTTCCAGTTTTTGCCCATTCAGTATGATATTGGCTGTGGGTTTGTCATAAATAGCTCTTATTATTTTGAGATACATTCCATCGATACTGAATTTATTGAGCGTTTTTAGCATGAAGGGCTGTTGAATTTTGTCAAAGGCCTTTTCTGCATCTATTGAGATAATCATGTGTTTTTTGTCTTTGGTTCTGTTTATATGCTGGATTATGTTTATTGATTTGCGTATGTTGAACCAGCCTTGCATCCCAGGGATGAAGCCCACTTGATCATGGTGGATGCTTTTTGATGTGCTGCTGGATTCGGTTTGCCAGTATTTTATTGAGGATTTTTGGATCGATGTTCATCAGGGATATTGGTCTAAAATTTTCTTTTTTGTTGTTGTGTCTCTGTCAGGCTTTGGTATCAGGATGATGTTGGCCTCATAAAATGAGTTAAGGAGGATTCCCTCTTTTTCTATTGGTTGGAATAGTTTCAGAAGAGATGATATCAACTCCTCCTTGTACCTCTGGTAGAATTCAGCTGTGAATCCATCTGGTTCTGGACTTTTTTTGGTTGGTAGGCTATCAATTATTGCCTCAATTTCAGAGCTTGCTATTGGTCTATTCAGGGATTCAGCTTCTTCCTGGTTTTGTCTTGGGAGAGTATAAGTGTCCAGGAAATTATCCATTTCTTCTAGATTTTCTAGTTTATTTGCATAGAGATGTTTATAGTATTCTTTGATTGTAGTTTGTATTTCTGTGGGGTTGGTGGTGATATCCCCTTTATCATTTTTTATTGCATCTATTTAATTATTCTCTCTTTTCTTCTTTATTAGTCTTGCTAGCAGTCTTTCAATTTTGTTGATCTTTTCAAAAAACCAGCTCCTGGAGTCAACTGATGGGTCTTGGCTCTATCAAATTTGCCAGTCTGTGTCTTTTAATTGGACCATTTAGTCCATTTACATTTAAGGTTAGTATTGTTATGTGTGAACTTGATCCTGTCATTATGATATTAGCTGGTTATTTTGCTTGTTAGTTGATGCAGTTCCTTCCTAGCCTCGGTGGACTTTACATTTTGCATGTTTTTGCAATGGCTGGTACCTGTTGTTCCTTTCCATGTTTAGTGCTTCCTTCAGGATCTCTTGTAGTGCAGGCCTGGTGGTGACAAAATCTCTAAGCATTTGCTTGTCTGTAAAGGATTTTATTTCTCCTTCACTTATGAAACTTAGTTTGACTGGATCTGAAATTCTGGGTTTAAAATTCTTTAAGAATGTTGAATATTGGCCCCCACTCTCTTCTGGCTTGGAGAGTTTCTGCCGAGAGATCTGCTGTTAGTCTGATGGGCTTCCCTTTGTGTGTAACCCAACCTTTGTCTCTGTCTGCCCTTAAGATTTTTTCCTTCATTTTAACTTTGGTGAATATGACAATTATGTGTCTTGCAGATGTTCTTCTTGAGGAGTATCTTTGTGGCATTCTCTGTATTTCCTGAATTTGAATGTTGGCCTGCCTTACTAGGTTGTGGAAGTTCTCCTGGATGATATCCTGCAGAGTGTTTTCCAGCTTGGTTCCATTTTACCCATCACTTTCAGGCACACCAATCAGACGTAGTTTTGGTCTTTTCACATAATCCCATACTTCTTGGAGGCTTTGTTCATTTCCTTTTACTCTTTATTCCACACTTCTCTTCTCACTTCATTTTATTCATTTGATCTTCAATTGCTGATACTCTTTCTTCCAGTTGATAGAGTCAGTTACTGAAACTTGTGCATTTGTCACGTAGTTCTCATGTTATGGTTTTATCTCTATGAGTTCTTTTAAGGTCTTCTCTGCATTGATTATTCTAGTTATCCATTCATCCATTCTTTTTTCAAGGTTTTTAGTTTCTTTGTGCTGGTTACATAGTTCCTCCTTTAGCTCTGAGAAGTTTGATCGACTGAAGCCTTCTTCTCTCAACTCGTCAAAGTCATTCTTCGTCCAGCTTTGTTCCGTTGCTGGCGATGGGCTGCCTTCCTTTGGAGGGGGAGATGCGCTCTGATTTTTTGAATTTCCAGCTTTTCTGCACTGCTTTTTCCCATCTTTGTGGTTTTATCTGCCTTTGGTCTTTGATGATGGTAACATACTGAGGGGGTTTTGGTGTGGGTGTCCTTTCTGTTTGTTAGTTTTCCTTCTAACAGTCAGGACCCTCAGCTGTAGGTCTGTTTGAGTTTGCTTGAGTTCCACTCGAGACCCTGTTTGCCTAGATATCAGCAGCAGAGGTTGCAGAAGATAGAATATTGCTGAACAGCAAGTGGTGCTGTCTGATTCGTGCTCTGGAAGCTTCATCTCGGGGGTGTACCCTGCCCTGTGAGGTGAGAGTTATCAGTCTGCCCCTAGTGGTGGATGTCTCCCAGTTAGGCTACTCAGGGTTCAGGGACCCACTTGATTAGACAGTCCGTCCGTTCTCAGATCTCAACCTCCGTGCTGGGAGATCCACTGTTCTCTTCAAAGCTGTCAGACAGGGGCATTTACCTCTGCCGAGGTTTCTGCTGCTTTTTGTTTAGCTATGCCCTGTCCCCAGAGGAGGCGTCTACAGAGGCAGGTGGGCCTCATTGAGCTGTGGTGGGCTCCACCCAATTCAAGCTTCCCAGGGGCTTTGTTTACCTACTTAAGGCTCAGCAATGGCGGGTGCCCCTCCGCGAGCCTCACTGCAGCCTTGCACTTAGATCTCAGACTGCTTTGCTAGCAGTGAGGGAGGTTCTGTGGGTGTGGGACCCTCTGGGCCAGGTGTGGGATATAATCTCCTAGTGTGCCCTATGCTAAGACCCTTTATAAAGCTGAATATTAGGGTGGGAGTTACCACATTTTCTAGGTGTTGTGTATCTCAATTTCCTTTGGCTAGAAAAAGGAATTCCCTTCCCCCTTGTGCTTCCCAGGTGAGGCGATGGGTTGCCCTGCTTTAGCGCTTGCTGATCAGGCTGCACCCAAGGACCAGCGCCAACTGTCCAACATACCCCAGTGAGATGAACCCAGTACCTCAGTTGAAAATGCAGAAGTCACCCGTCTTCTGTGTTGCTCACGCTGGGAGCTGGAGGCTGTAGCTGTTCCTATTCGTCCATCTTGGGCATGCCCCTATCCACTTATTTTTAATTTCCAGGGCATTTTATTCCTTTCTGTAAATTCAAATTTCTTCTGATTTCATTTTTCTTTAATGTGAAGAACTCCCTTAAGTGTTTTGTGTAGTACAGGTCTGCTGGTGATGAGTTATCTCCGCTTTCATTCTTTTAAAAGATGATTTAATTTTATCTTCACTTTTGATGAATATTTTTCTTTGATGTGGAACTTGAGATTGCTCGATTTTGTTTTTGAATTTTGTTTTATGTTTTTGTCTTTCAACATGTTAAAACTAGTTTTCAGTGGAACAGAATCTTCTGGACTTGATATTTTCTTATGAGAAGCCCACTGTCATTTATTTCGTTATTCCTGCATAGGCAATGCATCATTTTTTTCTACTACTTTCAAGATTTTTCCCTTTACTTTTATCTTCAGCTATTTGACTTTCACTTATCCTACTATTAGTTTCTTCAGATTTGAGGATTTAGAAACTGGTGTTTTTCACCAAATTTGGAAAAATTTTAACTCATTTTTAAAAATACTATAAATTTTGTTAAATTTTTAAAAATTTATTTCTCTTCTTTTTGCATTCAAATTATATATAATAATTGTTTTATATATAACATATACATACATACAGGCATATATATATGTAATATATGTTTTATATATAGATAGATATTACACTGTTATTATCCAGCTGGTTACAAGCCTTTTTATTCTTGTCCATTTTTTTGCCTTCTGTTTTTTATTTTGGATCACTTCTATTCTGCTTCAAGTGAATTAACCCTTTCTTCTGTTTTCAGCAATCTGAGATTAAGCCTATGCCGTAAATTTATTACTTTCTATATTACAGTATGTTAATAAAAATGACCATTTACTTCTACTTTATAGTTTGTATTTCTCAATTTAGTTACTCATCTGCTTAAAAATACGGTTTTCTTCAAATCCTTAAGCAATGCATTACTTGTCTGCTCAGAAATGCTGTTTATTTGCTCATTCTAACATTTGTGGCATCTCATGTTCTGATTATCTTCACTGTTTTTTTTTTCTCTTGACAATGGGTTACATTTTTCTGCTTCATATGTCTAATAACTCTTTTTCAATTGGACATTGGACATCAGGGATTATACATTGTAGAGAACCTTGACTCTGATGTGTATTGATTTATCTTCTATCAGACATTTACAAACGGCTCTATGTTCAACTTTAGGGTTTTCATATTCTGTTTTTATAAGATGGTTCTGTAGAAAGCCCAGTGGTGATTACTCCCTCTTATGTGGCATGACTCAAATACCAAACTCTGTGTTCATTGTGATGGAAAACAGGAATAATTTCTTTTTGCTTTTGGACATTTTAGCTACTAGTTTTACAGGATAATTATGAATCTCTTTTTCTCATGTGAAGTTTAGTCTTCCACAGAGTATTTGGGCATAGCCTATGTAATAGCTACTGGGACTCCTCAAACTATGTATCTCTCTTTGGAATTCACCTTTTCTCCTTAATATGTGTCTACTTTGGCATTTCTGAACTCAATCCTTCAATACTTTGATCTAACAAGAGTGTTGATCTCTTTATGTTCTATTATAACCCCACCCTTCCAGTAGATGGGAAAATATCCTCTAGGAAAGACTAATTAAAGTTACATATCACCTAGTGTTGCATCCCTTCTTTCAAGAGTTTCATCTACTCTGGTTTCTGCTTGATTTTGTTTACTCAGCAGTGCCTTCATACAGTTGTAAGGTTTTTCTTTTTTTGTACTTTGCCCAGTGTTTGTTGCTATTGCCTTCAGCATAGTTAGTTCAATAAAAGTACCTCTGTCATTACTATAACTGGACATTTAATCAGATTTTTAAAAATTTTACTTTTCTGTTTGGATTGGATCACTTTACATGACGTTCATGTAGTAATGGAGGAAAGTAAGGGACTGGGTAGAGTGGTAAAAAATCTTTAAGAACAATAATAAATTCTTAACTGTAGGATAAAGAATATGAAATATCTTCAACCCCAAGTTGTTTAATATAGTCTATTTGCACATATATAAATAATAATTTTGTTTGCTTTGAAATTTGGTGAACTATGTGCTTGAATTAAAGTAGTAGAAAATTAAACCGAGGGAAATATTAGACACAAGCCCGATGGGTTTTTGCAAAAATAAATGAAAATAATTTGGGCTTGCATAAACTTTAGAAATGGAGGATTCCATGAAATTTTACCTAATCTTATAGTTTAGGGAATGCAAGATGATATTCTTATTATATATATTGCATAGGACCTTAGCAGTATATAGACAAACAAGACGACAAGTTATCAAAGGTACAGTTTTGAGCTGTAGTCATGACATTAATGTAGGTATAAAATTTTAGTCTCTTAAACAGAGTGAAACAAGCTCAGTTTTCTAGAACTGCAATACAATATTAGTCACAAAAATCTACAACTCATGTAAGTGCAAGGTATGTACCAATATATTTACTGATGATCGCAAGCCACCCATCCAAAATATTAACTTATTAGATATTTGGCAGTATTGTTTGCTACTATGTTATCCTAAAGAGGTCTATGTGTGTAACTCGGGTCTTCATAAATAAGACAACACAGTAATTGTGTAATTGTATTATGGACAATACGATAAGTTAACTCTTGCCCTAAAAATGCAAATGTCACCCCGGTCAATCTTTCTTTATGATTTGCTAAAGAACTATTGAATGTTATACAGGTACTTTTGAATTATCTGATAAGATTCAAAGCTCATATTTGATAGAGAATAATAACTCCCCTTGAAGGCATTCAGGCTGAAGTGGATTGGGCTTCTTCCTAGGTAAAATTACAAGTCAGGCTTCTGAGAATTTAAAACAACCTCTTAGTGTTTCATTTCTAATAGCCCAAATATAGAGATTTACAGTAATATAATAGGCACATAGTCATCCAATAGTCCAAATATATGAATTTACAGTAATATATGCAGCACGGTGGACTGACTGAGAGTATACATTCTGAAGTTAAACTCCATGGGGTTGAAGTTTGGCTCCCCTACTTCCTAGTAGTCTGAGATTGGGCAAATAACTTCTCAGGGTCTCAATTTCCTATCTTTAAAATGGTGTGTACAATATAATCTATTTCATAAGGTTGATCTGAGGATTAAATGCATTAGTAGATATAAAGCATTTAGAATAATCACTGGTAGATATTTTAAGTATTATACAACTATTAACATTATAACTTTTGTAAAAGATTTCAAGTACAGTTGTCCCTTGAACAACATAGATTTCAACTGTGCAGGTCGACTTATACATGGATGTTTTGCAGTATATTGGAAAAATTTGTGTGTGGGAGGGTGTTAGACAATGTGAACAAACTTTTAGAAAAAGAGTAGCATACAACTCTCAAAAAAATTAAGAAATAGTTAAGTGTGCTATGAATGCATAAAATATATGTAGCTACTTGTCTATTTCATCATTTACTACCATAAAATATCCACAGAGTTTTTTATAAAAAGTTAAAATTTATCAAAATTTATGCACACACAAACACAGACTACTTGGAATCATTTGCAGTTGGTAGAAATGTAAACAAAGGTAAAGATATATGATTAAGTCATAACTTTATAAAATTAACTGTAGTACATACTATATTACTATAACGATTTTGTAGCCACCTCCTGTTGCTATTGCAGCGAGCTCAAGGGTTTTGAGTATCCACTTAAAATGCTCTGTGACACTCATCAACTCCAAATGAGCAGTTGTCTTTCCAGTAAATTGTGTATCACAGTAAAGAGTGATCTCTGGATGTTCTTACATATTTTTCACTTAGTGCCATATGGTAAAACTTTAATAACACCTTGAGACCCATATGAAGTGCAACTAGTGATGCTGGAAGTTCTCCCAAGAAGCAGAGAAAATCATGACATTACAAGAAAATGTTAACGTTTGATATGTACCAAAGATTGAGGTCTTCAGCTGCAACTGCCCATTACTGACAGATGAACCATCTAGTAAACAGACTACATATACTTATGGTAATGACAAATATAGTACCATACTTTCAATGTATTTTCTCTTCCTACTTTTTAAATCAACATTTTCTTTCTCTAGCTTGCTTTAAGAATACAATATAAAATACATATTACATACACAATATATGTGAATCAACTGTTTATCAGTAAGGCCTCCAGTCAACTACTGGCAGTAGGCTATCAGTAGTTAAATATGTGGGGAGGCAAAAGTTATATGCAATTTTTGACGGCATGGGGGATCAGCGTCCCCTAGCACCTGCATTGCTCAAGGTTTCACTATAGTAACTGATTGTACTTCACTATCTTCTAATGGTTTAGTTAATTTATGAGACAACTGAAAGGGTCATGGTACTGCCAATTTAATTATTCAACCATCTAGGGTCGTCAAGCTCTATTGAACAATAAATTAACAGTAAATATCTTCATAGCATTTCAAAAAAAAAGTCTATCAAAAAAAGTCTATCTTAGCTGAGGAAAAGGAGGGCTCATACATTTGTTCTTTCAGGTAATATTTATTGCTTGCCTATCCTTGCGCACTGAAAACAAACGGACCCCAAATGCCTACCTTGTAGATTTTACAAACTAATACAAATTCAGAAAATAAATAAGAGAAATAAATAAGTTAAACAGTATTATATGCCAAGAGGAAAAAATGGAGGAAAAGGAGATAGAAAATATTAGAGGAAAGGGTATTGCAATTTCAGTAAAACATCCAGGTTGATAAGGAAATGGCCCTTTTACTAGTGATTTTATGCCATTTACCCTACATTCTACTTTATTATATATGGAATCATAAGTTAATTTTTGAGTAACAGTATAGTCCTTATATCAGCTGTAAGTGATAACTAGTTTCCAGCTTTGCAAATTATTAAGTATATAATTTGTATAAGTACTTAATTCCTCAAGGTCACTTTCTTTATCTTTGAAGGCAGAACAAAATTTACTATGTAGAATTATTGTAATACCCAAATCAAATAGAGATGATAGGAATGTTTGGAGACCTGTAATTGAACATACAGAACTTTCTCTTGTAGAACCAAAACAGTTTGCTTTTCAAAAAAGGTCTAATTTTTCATTTATTTAACAAGCCCTTATATTTTATTAACTTTTAGGGGAAGTTCTGAGCACTTTACAAATAATAATGTATTCGATCTCCTTAGTCACCTAATAAGGTATTATTATTCTCATTTTAGTGAAGAGGAAACTGGGGCACACAAAGGTTAACTATGTAGTTCAAGGCAATGAGACTAGTAAGTAGTTAAGAGCTATGTTATTCACAGGTAGAACAATTTACAAAACGACACCCCATCGTTTCTGCTGACTGATCCGTGCCAGGGTACAGAATCTGTCAAATGGAGCTTGGGTGGGATTTCAGAGCCTTGTCCAGTGGCTCTTGCTTTGTGTAATCTGTTAATCCTTAGGAAAATTTTACATAGTCCTAAGCCACCCTCCCCCATAGCTTGCTCCTGTAATAACCTCTCCTCCTTGTGAGAGACATAAAGAGTATTACACTTGATCCTATACAAAGTATGCCAAATGTCAATGCATCCTGTGTTTTTTGTCATTCCTTTTCAACAAGAGCTATATTTGTACTTGAAAGAATAACAGATGCAAATTTTGTACTTAAAGTTCCTTGGTTTAAGTATTTTTTGGACTTGTCCTTTTGTCTCCTCTATTTAGGAAGAGGATTTTTCTTGCATTTAAGGTCAAATAGCATCAACAAGATGAGAAATAATGTGTCTTTTCTCAAATAATATCTACTGAGAATAAGCTTTGAGAGCTTGAGGAGAGAGTTGAATTCCAGCAACTATCTCCTTTTTTAGCCAAGAAGAGAGTTAAAAAGAGGTCCCATTGTCCCTCCATTTGTGCCAGTAGTTCTGAAGTTCACCTGTACATTAGAATATAGTGGGAAGTCTTCAAAAAAAAATTTCATGGCAAACATCAGATTATTTAAATTAGAAATTCTGAGAAGGAAGTCTGAGACTATGTGTTTTTAAAAAGTTGCCTAGGTGATTGTATAGGTCAACCAAAACTGAGAAACACTCATCTAAAATATAGAAAACCTTGTCATCAGTCCTGGACTAAACTCTTTTAAATGCAGCCACTCACCTTCAGCCTGAGAGCCAAAGAAGTACAGAAAATATCAACTAATAAGTTAATATTTGCTTATTAGTGAGTAAAATATTTGGTGAAACCCTTTGGCTAGTCTTTGCTGGTGTCCTGAAATTTACAGCCACTGTCATCAATAAAAGGATCAAAATATCATCTGGTCTAGGAAGGGGATCCACCTCTAATTTCCTATAACAACTTTCTTAGTGTAATGTCTGGCATATAATATGCCTGCAATAAATGGTAGTAGTTATTAGTAGTTCCACAGAAAATTTATCTTAAGTTTATGAACCTTCTGCTATTAAATTATGATGTTTATAACACATTTATAATTTCTCGATGTCGTATTTCCCAGCTAAGTCAGAGGGAAATTTTAATGAACTAGTTAAATCTATATTCTTTGTTCACTGTATGATGTTTTCGTTTTGTACATATGTGCTTGCTTGCTTATATCATGGTTGATTTTGAAATCAAACTATACTGACTGAAAAATGAATACATAAATAACTCATTAAGACTATACCATCAAATATTTATTAAACGTAAAATATATGTAGGGCTAATGGTTAAAGAAGAAATTTACAAAATGTTTTCCTATAGGTATTTTTTAGAGGGGTAGTATATTACAGAAAAAGGCCTTGAATCCTTTCTACTTCTCAAGAAATTTTATAAACACATTTTATAACCCAAGTAATAACAGCTAAGGACTATAATTGATAGTTTGTAGGGCAGCATTAATATAGATCACCAAAGCCAAAATCAAAATCAAAATATATCACATTGTACTTCATATTTTATAGTATGACTTAATTTCAGAATGCACAATTTTTTTTTTTTTTTTTTTTTTTTTTTTTTTTTTTTTTTTTTTGAGATGGAGTTTTGCTCTTGTTGCCTAGTCTGCAGCACAATAGTGCAATCTGGGCTCACTGCAACCTCTGCCTCCTGGGTTCAAGCAATTATTCTACCTCAGCCTCCCTAGTACTTGGGATTACAGTTGCCCGCCACCATGCCCAGCTAAATTTCACATCCTCAGCAGAGATGGGGTTCCACCATGTTGGCCAGGCTGGTGTCAAACTCTTGACCTCAGGTGATTCACCCACCTTGGCCTCCCAAAGTGCTGGGATTACAGGCATGAGCCAGCATGCCCCACTAGAATAAACAAATTTTATGGAATAGGCATTAGTATAACATCTTCTTAATGGAATTAATATTTTTATTTAAAAATATAGACTATTCTTCCTAATCAGAATAATAATAAAAATGAAACTCCACATACTAAAAGTAGAAATAGGTAATTTTATTATATATATATAATATGTTAGTCAATGTTCTTTATAGAACATATATATAAAGAACATATATATATATGTCAAGGTTCTTTACAGAAACCAACAATAGGATGTATGTATAATAAAACGATTTACTACAAGGAATTATTTCATGTAGTTATGGAGGCTGCCATGTTCCATGATCTGCAGAGTGAGTCAGAAAGCTGGAGACCCAGTAGGGTCAATGGTAGTTCGAACCTGAGTCGTAAGCCTAAAAATTTGAAGATCTGACAGTTTATTTTTCTTCCTAAGGTCAGTAAGCTCAAAATATATGAGCTGATGTTCCAGTTTGAGTCCAAAGGCAGGCAAAAGCCAATGGCAATTTCAAGGCAGTCAGGTGGAAGGAATCCTATCTTATTCAGGGGAGGATCAGTTTTTGTGTTCCATTCATGCTTTCAATTGATTGGATGAAACACACCCAACAACATGAGGGAAGATAGTTGGCTTTACTTGGCCTACCAACTTAAATGTTGATCTCATCCAAAAACACCCTCACAGAAACATCCCAAAGAATGTTTGAACCAGTGGATCAGTCAACATGACACAAAAAAATTAACCATCACAACATGCTTATGTGCTATAAAATACTCATCTGAGACTGATTTGTTGTTTTAGAGAAAAGTATGATGGCAAACTGTGGGCACAACTGTGGATGACTTTCTTCCTCTTGGGTTGCTACCTCTACGAATAGTGCCTTCTCTGTACTAACCATATCACCATCTCCAATTCCCCAGAATTTTGTTTGCCCAGTTGTTCTGAACCATTCACTAATTCTTCAGTACAATTCAGAGCTTTCTTTTTTAAATTTTGAACATTTTCGCATGATAAATGAAAACATAAAACTAAAAGTTATGAAGTCATGTACAAAGTTGTATCAATTTCTATCAGATATAATCTATACGCCTATAGACATACTGCCTCAATTTTCTGGCTTTAATACTTTTATCTCTAAGGAGATGATGATGAAATTACATGAATTATCAGATCGTTTTGCTCTTTATGACATCTATAGGAAGATGTAGATCACCTTTTATTCGTATGGAATGTGTTACAGTATAGGATATCTACCTCAAAAGGATAATGAATTTATACTCTTTCCTTACTAGTGTATTATTCATGAGAATGTTACTTAACCAAGTTACATAAGGTCTATAATCCTCCATTTTGACTTGTACAAACTGTGGAAGAAAACAGCTATTCCATAAAGTTAGCATATAGACTAATTAAAATAATACATTCAAAGTTTCTAGTATAATATCTGACACATAGTGAAAGTATTTGATTGTATCAATATATTTTGATCAGGAGACTAAAATAGGGCTGTCCCTTTTACTCTAGGTTATTATCTCCTGTATTATCTCATTTTAACATATTTAAACATTTTGTGCCTAGATAATATTAAATTACAATTTCAGCAACTCATCTCCTTGGAGTTAGAGTTTTATCCTAATATAACCAAATGCAGAGAAAAAAATAAATTCTTTTTTATTTTGCCTCTCTTTTAGGTGCACTTGAATTTCCATATAATCTTCTTATTTGATACCACCAATTGTCAAATTCAGAAGATAATAGCTGACTTTTCAGATTATAATATCGCAGATCTTGAGGAACAGGGCAGGTTTTTAATGTGTCTCAAATCTTTGGCTTCTTGAGAAATCAGATACTAAATCTGTCACTAGACTCAAAACCAAGTAGTCAGCCTTTGGCCCTGTTCCAGTTTGTAATGGAACAAATTCCAGACCACTCCCTGAGTAATTCTCATTTACAGTCCAGACACATGAGGCCGCTGTAGTTAGACATTAATAAAAGATCTCAATGCAGTGGAGCAAAATACAAGAGAAGCAGGTCTTGGTGTGTAAGCCAAATGGACTAGCTATCTGTTGTCTGGCAGCTGTCAAGAAAAAATAGCAAAGAATAAAATTATAAAACATGGCTAAACAGATTGAAAAAAACTGTTATTTTTCTGAGGATTTTAAGAAAACAAAAGAGTTAAATATGGTTGTAGAGATAAAATAAAATCTATATAAGCTTGTAAAGAAAAAAATGGAATTCAAAAACTTAGTGAAAACTCAGTTATCTCAATCCAATTAACCCAAAAATGTTTCTTTTGTAATGAAATTATAGCTTCCATCATTTATTATTTCCATTAAAAAAGGAGTCTGGCCTGATTCACTCAACATATAATTTATAATTTAAGTTTCTAAATTGAATCCTTACGTTATATGATTACTCAAGCCAGGTGTACACTGGAGTGAGCAATAGCATTAGAGAGTAATAAGTATCATCACTTGAACTAATTTTATTGGTGACTATGTGGTTGAGGTAATGTTTACGGTTAGTTGTGGTCAATTGTAGTAACTAAACACAATTCTTTTCTAATTTGAACAATTTCATTCAGAACTAAAGTTAAAAAAACTAAACCTTTCTTTATATTAATCTGGTTTATCAGAAAAATACAGATAAATGTTAATTTTTGTTAAATAAAAAAAGAAATGCTAACCAGAAAGCCCCAAATGTATGTGTATTATCTTATGGGATGTTTATGCATCCTATTCTCGGAATCAGTTATGTAGAGATGCATGGTCCGATTTATACATGTACCAAAGCAAACTCCTTCTAAAATTTAAATAGTAAATACAGAACTTTCTCGGTATCCATGGGAGATTGGGACCCTCCACAGAGAGCAAATTCTCTAGATGTTCAAGTCCCTTTATAAAATTGTAGGCCGGGCACGGTAGCTGTGCCTGTAATCCCAGCACTTTGGGAGGCCGAAGTGGACAGATCACGAGGTCAGGAGATCGAGACCATCCTTGGTCAACATGGTGAAACTCCATCTCTACTAAAAATACAAACATTAGGCGGGCATGGTGGTGCAAGCCTGTAGTCCCAGCTACTTGGGAGGCTGAGGCAGGAGCATCGCTTCAACCCGGGAGGCGGAGGTTGCAGTGAGCCGAGATCGCGCCACTGCACTCCAGCCTGGGTGACAGAACAAGACTGTGTCTCAAAAAATAAATAAAATTGTATAGTATTTGCATATATAATCTATATACATCTGTATGCTTTAAATCATCTCTAAATTACTTATAATGCATAATACAATGTATATTCTATGTAAATATTTGTCATACTATATTGTTTAAGAAACAATGACAAGAAAAAAACTCTACTTGTTCAGTACAGATGCCACCATCTACTTTTTTTCAAATACTTCCAATCTACGTTAGGTTGAATCCATAGATGCAAAACCCACAGATAAAGAGAATTTTTTGTGTGTTATATAAATGGTCACGATATTGTATCAATGCCCCCCTCTGTAGTGCTTGAATGTTTATAGGTGACTAAAATTGGTACTTATCCATTTCCAACAGTGTGGATCATTGTGGAAGTGAATCTTACCTCAGGGCTCTACACCAAGATATTAAACACAAATTTCAATAGAAAGAAAGAAAACAAGTAATTGATTATAGAAAGCCTGAAGAATATGAACGCATTTGATATCAAAAAGGCAAATGATATTCCATAAAAACACAAATACTTGTATAAAGAAGTAGAACTGACTTTCTATTTAAGATTCAGAATTCAATATGTTGGTAAAGATTAAACATCACAGACAATAAATAAATGTACAAGACAATTTTTTTTTTTTTTTTTTTTTTGAGAGGGAGTCTCGCTCTGTCACCCAGGCTGGAGTGCAGTGGCTGGATCTCAGCTCACTGCAAGCTCCGCCTCCCGGGAAGACAATATTTTTATAGTAGTAACATCATGGAAATGGCAGAGGAAGGCACTCAAATAAACTATCCCTCCATTGAAACCATTAAAACTGGCAATAACTGATAGAATACAGTTTTTTGGAATTGCAAATGGAAGACAACTTAATGAAGAGTGGGGCAGTTGCTTTTTAGTAAGAGGGCATTGTGCCTTTTTTACTCACTTGCTTACTGTTTCTCATTCCCGAGCATGGTATTGTGACATTCCGACAGTGGGATTGTGGTCAACATTCCTGGTGTAGCCATTGTTCACTTTAAAATGTTTCATTTTATGTTAAATGAGTGTTACCGTAGTTTCACGGGGAAAAAAAAAAAAAAAAAGAGGAAGAGGAAGATTGCTACAGCTGCTATTTTTCAAGCTACCTGACCATGGAATTTCACTTTGGGAAAAACACAGACAACCGCAAATTGAAGAACTTACTACAAGATGATTGGCCTATAATCTTCAGTTATGCCAAGATCCTGATAGACAAAGGAAATCAAAAGAATTCTTCCAAATTGAAAGAGGCACAATAAATGTAGTGTATCCTCCTGAATAAGAACCTTTTTCTATAAATGATATTAGAACAACTAGTGATTTCTGATTGGAATCTGTGAATTCGATTATTGTACTTTATCAGTGTTAATATCCTAATTTTGATGATAGTACTGTGTTTATGTAGCTGTGTCCTTTTACATGCATACTAAAGTTTTTGGGGATGATGAAACATAATGCCTGCAGTTCACTCTCAGAGTGAAAGCAAGGAAGGAAAAAGAGGAGAGAATAAATAGATGTGAAATGCTCAGAACAGTGAAATCTAAAGGAAAGATGTAATCGGTCTTTACTATTCTTGCCCCACTACTTTAGGGCTTATGTTCACATATGTCATCCATCCACGTCTATCAATATCTGCAAACATAATTGCTTTTGCATCTCTGTTCATTTTCTTGGTTTTAACTACTGCTTTGATTTTAATGACTCCCAAATTCATATATTCATTCCAGGATTTGTTCTTTAGCATCCCATTTATCTAACTCCTCAGAGTCCCAATCACTTCAAATTAAATATAATCTACTCATTCATTGAGTGAAAAAAAACAGTTACTGGATTTATATATGGCAGGCATTATATTCAGGAATATATTACTGAACATATACTAGATAGCTGGTGAGCTGAATTTTCACGAAGCTGACAGTCTTGCCATACTACTTTTAAGCTTTCTTTTGCTAAAATCTGTCCCTACAGCTTCATTCAGAAATCTAGGAATTATTCTAGCTTTTATGCTTTGTCATCCTCTACATGTGTTTCATTACAAAGCTGTGCCAATTTTATTTCCTAAGAATTTCTTGTGTCTGCCCTATCTTCCTTGCCACTGTTCCTTCCTCATCCCTATGATTTTTGCTGGAATTTGCCATGAATTCTGGACTTTCTCAGCAACCTCTGAATGGATTCTGTTGCCTAGAATCTTGCCCAGCTTAAATCTATTTTACATGCTGCAGCCAGGCTGATCCATTTTAACTGAAAATTTGATTATATTTATTTACTGAAATGATGTCTTCAGTCTGTGTTATTTTTTTAAAAAAGATTACTAGTTCAAAGAGCAGAATAGTTTATGCTAAAATTTTTAAATATTTATACCCAAATACCAGTTTCTTAATTATATATTTCTTGGCTACCTTTTCTAAATTTCCACACCCCACACACATTATCTTCTCATTTAATTATTTACCTTAGTTCTAATGACCATATAAGGTATTTTACAATTTACTTATTTCTCTCAATTAGTGACTGTCTTTCTCTCCCTAGATGAGAAGCTCTACATGGACAGAGATTTTTGTTTTGGTCATGGTTGAATAGTGCTTAGAACTGTCCCTGACACATGACAAACACTCAATAAATATTTATCAATGAATTAATTCCACAAAGCTTCAAATTATAAGACATATTTTAAAAGGTTGTTTTGAATGAAAACTGAGGAAGACACAAAAGCACTGACTCGTCTCCCTCCTCTTTGGTTCCTTTAAGGAACCTTAAAGCTACTGTCAGAGCTTCTTAGCATGAGACCCAAGCCTCTGGTCTATGTCCCTAAAACTCTTTTATTTCCCCTTAGCTCATGCTCCAATGACTATTTATATCCATCTACTTATAGTTTCCTGCAGTAGCCAGGATGTTCCACATCCCATCCATTATCCCATTCTCAGGCTAACCCCCTTTCAATTAACAGCATTTTTATTCATTCATTTTTCCAGGTTCCATCCAGGTTCTACCCCTGGCATTATCCTAAACTTCTCTCTACTTGCGTACCAGCTACTTAATCCTTTTTATGATTATGGTCACTCATATTTTTATCTTACTATCACAGCACTTAGAACATTATACTAAAATTTTTACTTTTGCTTAATTACATAGTGTTGTATTAATAATAAAAGCCTAATTCATTGCTCGACATCTGATAGGTGTTAAATAAGTATTTTTTGAACAGATGTAAAACAACTGTCTTTTACAATACACAAAATAGTACTTTGGTTATAAGTGAAACATCAATATTAAACTGGAGTTTCTCAAAAGCTCAAAAATTTGGACTAAGTAGTATGAGTCATCTTTTGAATAGAAGGGTCTGTCATTTTGATTTTATTTAAAATCAGAGATATAATTCACTGTGTACCTAGGGAAGATCAAGGAAAAACTTACATTATTGAGAATATACAATGTGGCTAAAACTACTATGCACTTTGTATATGTTATCTAAGTCAGTAGTCTTAAGAGCAATAATTTTTACATATTTTTAAAATATAGATAAAGTGAAATTCTAAGAGATTACATATTTACCCAAGGTCATATAACTAGGAAAGATCAGAGCTCAGTTTCTTATGCAGATTAATCGCTTTCCAAAGTTGATAAACTTTTCTACTTTTCAAAAGTGCTCCCCCAAGAACCATAATAACAGTGACAGCTTAAGATGATTGAAGTTTTACTTAACATGCATTGTATGATCAGAGAGACAAAAATAGATGCTGCTTTATCAAATAAGCTGGACCCTAAGGTTAAGAAAACTAAAAAGTTACCTATAGGCTGAAGGCTCAGGACTCGGCTTCCATGACAACTTTCTAAATTCCTATGGCTATAATTAAAACCATACTCTTGATAAACTAACACCATAACTACAAGAGGTATTAGGCAAAATGTCAGCCCCTTCCTAAAGTAATTTACAACCCAGACTCCACCTCATTTTAAGGCCAAAACCCCACCCCAAGTTGAACATGGGATGTGTGTTACATACATGTTTACACATTGTGCAAATGCTTGACTGCCCTCATAAATATGTATCGCATTTGCCAGAAACATGTTGAATATGTATGATTCTGTGAGTCATAAAACCCATCTGCCCTTTCCCTCTGCAAAGATAGAGCACATTCAGTTCCTAACAGACTGCTTCTTCCAAGTTTGCAAGCTGATATCTCCGATAAAAATTTCCTTTCTACTATTCAGCCATTTTGGTGGTCTTTTGGACAACAAATGTTTCATTTATTCCTCACAAAAATCTTGTGACTAACTGCTATGATTTGAATACTGATGTGTCCCCAAAATTCATATGTTAGAACTTAATTCCCAAATGTGACAGTATTTAGAGGTAGGGCCTTTTAAGAGGTGAATAAATACTGAAGGTTCCTTTCTCATGAATCGAATTAGTGCCTATATAAAAGAGGTTGGTGGGAGCTTCCTTTCACTTCCACCGGGTAAGAAAGCAGCATGAAACCATCACCTTTGAAGCAGAGAGTGAGGCCTCACCAGACAATAACTCTGCTAATGTGCTGGTACCTCAATCTTGGATGCACCATCCTCCAGAATTGTAAGAAATGAGTTTCTATTTTTTATAAACTACCCACTCAAGGTATTTTGATATAGTAGCAGGGTTGGACTAACACACCAATCTTGAATCAATATCATCTCCATTTTATGGATGAGAAAATTGATGTAAAGAGAAATTAAATAATTTGTCCTAGTTAGCTAGAATTTGATTTCAGGCAGTCTGAACTCAAAGTATGTGTTCTTACAAACATGTAAACAATAAACTGCAGTCTTTTGAGAAAACAATGTTGAGACCCCTATATTTTGCCATATACTAAAGCTAAAATCAATTAAAGACTTAAATCCAAGACTTCAAACTATAAAACTATTACAAGAAAACATTGGGGGAACTCCCAAGGATACTGGACTGCTTGAAAATTTTTTGAGAAATACCCCAGTGGCAGAGGCAATCAAAACAAACATGGACAAATGGGATTATATTAAGTTAAGAAGACTATGCACAGCAAAGGAAACAATCATAGTGAAGAGACAACTCACAGAATGGGGGAGAATATTTGCAAACTACCCATCTGACAAGATATTAAAACCAGAATGTATAAAGAGCTCAAACAACTCCATAGGAAAAATGCTAATCAAGATGATTTTGATGAAAACTAAAATAAATATGCTAAAATAAAAGTAAGAGCAATCATTCAATTGATTTAGTTCAAGACAACTTTAAGGACTTTAAAAATAAGAACTTGAATCTCCCACCAAATCATATCATGCAATTTTAATATATTTAAGACCTGTTAGCACTATTATTTTTAAATGTTATATGCAAATCTCATAATCTTCCCACTCTAATATTATGCATGATTTTATCTTAGGAGATCTAATGAAAATCTACCATTGATGGAAATTATTTACTCCAAACTATTGCTTTTACAGACATTACAATGGAGGGTACAAAATCAATGTGACATGAAGAACCTAAACAATTGTCTCTATATTGAACTATGGGAGAAAAACATTTGCCATTTGTTTGTTTTTACTTTTATTTCATCCCTTTTTACATTCTGTTTTGATTTATTTCGTACGGTGAAACTTCTAGCAATATAGTGTATTGTTTTAAAGCATAAATAAATATACATATATTTAGAGGGTACACACTGAAAAAAATTTAGCAGATATACATAATATAAAAAATTTGGAGATCCCCTAAACTCAACAATTATACTTTCATTTCCAGGAAAGCTTCACTTTGAAGGAGGGTAGGTTATATTCTGATCTCTCTTTATCTCAGTTTTATTGCCATTTTCTTCTAGCTCCCAACAAATGTCAATATTCTGCCCCATAAGAAGCTGAGGAGTCCCTTTAGTAGAGAAACCAAGCATTACTTTTTTGAGCTGTGATCTACAGTCCAAACTAACCTATCAAACTCTTAACATCCCAATCTATATTTTTAGTACACTTTCCATTTAGAGTTATTTCATTTTAGGTTAGTAACCAGTCTGCCTAGCTGCATTTTGGCTCGATGGCATACTCTGTACTGGAAGCAAAGATGTTTTGAATAGAGTAGATTCTGAAAAATGAACATTGTTATTGTTGTTTTTCTGGATTTATGAAAATATGTTCAGCAGGTATGGTTGGGAGAGGTGGGGTGCAGTGGCAGGGAGGCACTCCTTCTTCCCACTAACATTTTCCACAAAAGTAAATCCATTTTTATCTGTTAATTTTAGAAACTTCAAGTAAAATTTTATTTTAAGAACATGTTCCATTTATATTCCTTTATAAAACAGGGTTTTACCAAAATAAGCAATTCTAATTTGGCTTTATTTTCATGTTTTTCTTTTTTTCTATTCCATATATGTATTTTTTCTAAATTTATAGTGTCTTTTTTATCTTTAACATTAAAATATTGACTTTTATTATACATTCTAAAAAGTATATTTCCTGACTTCAAAAAATATGAATATGCGCAATCTAGTTCACATTTGGATTGTTTATATAGATTAAATAAGCCAAATGTTTTACTTATCTTCACTAAATCTAAATTATCTTTTCTATAAAAGCTGCTGACTCTGTAAATAGCAAAATATGTTTTATTATGCCTAAATAATTTTAATATTTAATTGTAAATGTTTTTTGAGTATCAGAAGTTAGTTACTCTTTTCAAAGTTCTCTAGAAAATGTCAATTTTTTTCTTTTCTTTTTCATTTCTTTCTCTTTTGTTTCTTTTGGAGACAGAGTCTAGCACTGTCGCCAAGGCTGGAGTGTAGTGGCGAGATCTTGGCTCACTGCAATATCCACCTCCCGAGTTCAAGCGATTCTCCTGCCTCAGCCTCCAAGTTATCTGGGATTACAGGTGCGCACCACCGCACCCAGTTAATTTTTGTATTTTTAGTAGAGATAGGGTTTCACCATGATGACCAGGCTGGTCTCGAACTCCCAACCTCAGGTGATCTGCCCTCCTCAGCCTCCCAAAGTGCTAGGATTACAAGTGTGTGCCACCTTGCCCGGCCTTTTTTTTTTTTTTTTTTTTTTTTTTTCCCTATAATATGATGTGTTTTAAAATACAAAGCCAAAAATATAGTGTGAATTCTATCAAAACATCTATTTTAGTCTTTTTATCATAAGCATATTAAAATAAAGCTGAATATTCTATTTATCTCAGAAATTATCCATCCTTAGAAGCCATATCTTCAATATTTAACAATGTGTCTTTTCTTCTCTGTCTCTTCTTACTGCTGCTAAACCTTGACTACCTTTTCCAAAAGGCAAAAACTTCACAATCTCTTGTGGGGCAGTTCTTGTTATCCTCATTATGGATTAGCAAACTGAGAAAACAAGAATGAGAGGAAGTTCCCTAAGACGACAACTAAAAACTGTGAGAACTGACGTTCAAACCCAGATTGTCCAATTTAATATTAAATATAATTTTAAACTATAGACTCCATAAAAGTGTTGTACTTATAAATGTCTTCTAGGCCTTTTCCTGTATTATACCTACATCTAAATGGTGTTGCAGGAAGAAGAAAAGTATTCTTTAAAAATACTATCGCTGTATTTGAAATATTAGTGACAGATATGTATAACTCGGAAGTCTGAGAGTCACTATAAAAGGTGACAACAGGTTACATAGTGAAGGTGTGAGCTTTCTGAAAGGCTGTGGAATTTATGGAGGCTTATAGATATAGCTTGGATTCATCTATTCATAGCATTTTAAAAATTAGTTCTATGAAATATATCAACCTGTAAAAAAATGTAATATATAGATGTACAACTAAAACGCTATCAACTATAGCATGCCCAATAATCTGTACAGATTAAGAAATAAAGCATCGTAAATACCTTTGAGAAACTTGCATACTCTTTTCTATGAAATCTCCATTTTTCTCTGTGCAGATTTTTTGTTATTCTAAACTTAAAGTTTATTTTTCTTTTGTGCTACTTTGTATATTTACCAACTGTGTGTGTACCCCTAAGTAGTATTTTGTTTATGCTTTTATGGCACTTAGAGGAATGGAATAATACTGATCTTTATTCTCTCAGTTACTTCATTCATTGAGCATCATTTTTCTGATACTAAGACCTGTTAATGTATATTGCTGTACTTCATATCGTATTGTAATATACCACAATTTATTTAATAATTCTCCTGCATCTAGACATTTAGATTGCTTTCTTTTTTTGTTGTTGTTGTAATTCCAAACAATAGATTATGATTGTTCTTTAATATCTCCTAGCGCACATTTGAAAATTTTCTCAATTACAATCTTGCAGTAAAATTGCTAGGTTTTAAGTATGCACACCTCCAACTCTGTTAGGTAGCGAAGTCATTGTGTTAATTTATCCTTACATTAGTAGTAGATAAGCATTCCTGTTGCTACAACTTTCAATAAAAATTCAATTGGACATTTCACATTTTCCTAATCCTGTGGGGTTTCATATTACCTTATTTTGACGTTATCTTTGATTTTCCTGACTGTTAAAGTTGTTAAATAGCTTTCATATATTTACTGGTTATTAATGTTTTGTTTAATGTGAAACTTAAACAAAAATGTTTTTGTTTAACTGTGAAACATCTGTGTATGGCTTCTATTCTTTCCTGTTGGTTTCTTTATCCAATTCTTAACGATTTTTGTTCAGAAATTATTTAAATATTTTGGAAAATAAACTCTTATCAGATGTATCAGTTAAAAATATCTTCTCAGGCCGGGCGCGGTGGCTCACACCTGTAATCCCAGCACTTTGGGAGGCCGAGACGGGCGGATCAAGAGGTCGGGAGATCGAGACCATCCTGGCTTGCATGGTGAAACCCCGTCTATACTAAAAAATACAAAAAAAAAAAAAAACTAGCCGGGCACGGTGGCGGGCGCCTGTAGTCCCAGCTACTCAGGAGACTGAGGCAGGAGAATGGCGTAAACCCAGGAGGCGGAGCTTGCAGTGAGCTGAGATCCGGCCACTGCACTCCAGCCTGGGCGACACAGCGAGACTCCGTCTCAAAAAAAAAAAAAAAAAAAAAAATCTTCTCACAATTACCTTATGGTATACTTTTATGACAGAAAGTCTTATTTTTTAATGATCATGTTATTTCTATTTTTGAATTCTTGAAGTAAAGATTTTTCAGCCTGCATGTTGATCATAGTAGGTTATGAAATATATCCTCATACCCCACCAAGTGCTCCCGTTTTCTCTCAAAATTCATTTTTCTTCTCTCTGAAGTTGGGAATCAGTAAATATACAAAGCAGCTGCCATAGTATTATATTTCTCCTGAGCCATTCCTAATAAATCAATTCCCCGTCTTCTTTCCACTAACCACTTACTTATGACTGTAAACTTTCTCCTTTCCTTCTTTGCTAGTTTTATTTTTAAAGTTTTTATATAAATTGTATGTATTTAAAAATATGTGATATGTTGACGTATATGTACATAGTGCACTAATTGCTACAGTCAAGCTAATTAACATAGCTGTCTCTTCACAGGTGTGTGTGTGTGTGGTGTGAGGGCACTAAAGATCTCTAAATATTAAGAGCACAAAATACAGTATTATCAACTGTCGTCTCCATATTGTACTTAGCCCTGTAGAGCTTATTCATCCTACAAAACTTAAACTTTGACTCATATACCAACATCTTCCCATTTTCGTCACCCCTGCTTCTACCCTAGCCCTTGACAACCACCATGCTACGCTCTGTTTTTGTGAATTCTGCTGTTCTAGAGTTCACATGTAACATCGTGCAATATTTTTCTTTCTGTATCTGATTTATTTCACTTTTAAAAGAGAATGCTTGTACATTAATGGTGAGAATGTAAATTAGAACAGACACTATGGAATACACTATGGAGGTTCCTTGCTAAACATCTTTAAAGAATAGTTTAACCTCAGTTCCCTTGCCATCACCATGTTTTTCTTCATTAAATCTTTGAAGCTTTGCTTCAGTTCCAAGCCTCTACCAGGCTTGTAAAAGTCACTAATTAAACTACTGCTTTTTGGGAAATATATTAGCCTTTTCTTACACCCCCAGCTTCAGTCACTATAGGGCTTTTTAAGGCACTTGATGCTGTGTAGCAATCATACCTTAAGGTTTCCATGGCAAGGAGTTTTTCTCCTTTATTCCTACCTGTTCTTCCTCTATTTCTCTGGAACTGCCCTGTAACCATTTAGGGCCTTATTTCTACTATTCAGATTTGATATATACAAACATGTGTCACTTCACAACAGGCAAACTTTCTGAAGAATGCATTAGGCAATTTTATCACTGTGTGAAAATCACAGAGTGTGCTTACACAAACTAAATGGTATAGCCAATTACACACCTAGGCTGTATGATATAGCCTATTGCTCCTGGGCTGCAAACCCATACAGCATGTTACTATACTGAATACTGTAGGCAATTATAATACAATATAAGTATTTGTTTATCTCAATATAGAAGAGGTACAAAAATAATATGGTGTTATGGGACCTATATAATTTATGTGATTCATCATTGAATAAAACATCATTACACAGCATATAACAATAGTAATTATGCAAGGATTAGTCTTTGCTCCTATTCTCCTGTCTTTCAACATTGTAATATCTTTGGGAATATACTCATTTGGTGTTACATGTCCGTCTTTATAATTATAACATATAGAGAAGGTTTTGGCACATAGAAGAAATAAATGAATATTAATTTAATAAATGAATAAATGGATATTGGATATCTCTAGCTTTTAATCTTGATTTCCTGCTTTAATTGAAAACAGATGCTTTTATCTGCTTGTTTGAATTTCTACACAGAAATCTCAAACTAATTAATCAACATATCATCCTCCCCAATCTCCTTTTTCTCATAACTTAGCTGTTGAAACCACAATTATGGTGATTGCACTGAGTCAAATGAAAATCAGAACTCAGAATTTGACAGATGCACTGGTATTCAGAAGAGCTATCTGAAAGAAAATTTTCAATTAGAACTAAAATAAATTCATTTAACTCTCCCCGCAAAAAAGCCTATCTCTTACCTTGCTGAGCCACAAGAAAGCAAAGGAACATGGTCAGCTTGAAAAGTTCTTAACATTGTTTGTCCAGAAATAAACACAGGTTTATACAACTCTGACATACAAATGATTCCTACAAAATATTTATATAAATTTAAAATTTAATCCTTACATTATTTTAATGTGATAAACTGCCTTGCATAATTTCTCTAATAAAACAAGATGTTACTCTTTTCAACCTAGGGAGGTTTTAGCACTTTCACTTTGCTGTGTATTTTAATAAAATAATAAAGATAAAACACTTTCAAAATAACCATTTAAAAAATTATTTAGTGAATTCTCCATGATTTTATTTTTCTAGTAGTCCTGAATCTAGAAAAATCTAAGATAAGCATTTAATATATATGACGTTAATACACATTAATGAATATTTCAGTTTCCCACAAGAAAACATTCACATTTCCTTTTTTCATACTAAGAATACATATGAATTATTTTTATAAAAGTATAAATTTTGTGCTAAAATATTTTAAAGAAATTTTTCAATGCAATTGTTTTTTGCAGAAGTTATTATTGAAAAGCAACCTTCATAATTGATTGTAGAAGCATACTAGTGAGAACATTTTTATTTGACCTTGACATCATCTCAGGCATCTTTCTAATGTCTTATCCTCATCTATCTATCTAAAAGTCAGGTCATTGGCATATCTCTCAGATCAAACATGTTTCTAGATGAAAAGAAAATGTTATTGATATCTTGATCTATTACTCCCGTATCATATGATAACATCCTAAATTTTTTTCTATCACTGGTCTTATCCTCCTTTCATTTTCCAATTTTGAGCACACTGTGCAGCACATGGTATACACTCAATAGGATTTCAGTGACCTAAAGTGAATCTCCCAAACCAGACTTCTTTCTTTTCCTATGTGTCTATTAAGTAAAATGCCTGTTTCTAATTTTATGGAACACTCCTCTCCTCCAATAATCCAGATATGATTGGTAAATTTAAATCATGTACCACTTTATTTTTACTTTTAGGGAATGTTTATATGTTGGCGTAACTTCACATTTACAGAAAGTTACAAGAATACTATCAAGAATAATATAAGGAAGTATACACTCAGAATCCTTCACTGTTAACATATTATCACATATGCTTTGTTAGTCCCTATCCCTCTCACTCTGTTTATAATATTTTCTGAATTATTTGAGGTTAAGTTGTAAATATGATGCTCCTAATACACCAGTGTTTTTCTGAAAAACCAATATATTTTCCTACACAATTATCAGTACCACAAAATTAAAGTATCTGATATAAACTTAAGTTTCTACAGTTGTACGATTATCTTTATGCTAAACAAAGACCCTGACTAATACATTCAATTTAATTTTCATGTCCCTTTATTTTCCTTCCATATCTAACACTTAATTCAGTCTTATTTTGTTTTTCATTACTCTTCTGTTTTTGAATAGTATAATCCAGGTATTTTTAGTAAGTCCGTTAATGTGGATTTGTCTGAAGTTCTTCATAAATGAATTCAGATCATATGTCTTTGGCAGGAATATTATGGAAGTTATGTTTTTCTCCTTGCATCCTGCCAGGTAACACATGGTTTCAATTTGACCCATTGCCAGTGCGGTTAATTTTGATCACTTGATAAATGTGGCTCTACAGCCTCCTCCAGTGAAAAATTACAATTTGTTTCTTTGGAATAATTGATTATTTCATGGAAAGTTACTTTGATATTAGGCAAAATCCTGATGCTCAACAATTACACCAGTAATTGTCCTCTGATGATTCTTATGTAAATCAAGTATTATCGTGATAGTCGTCAAATAGTGGTTTGCTAACTCGATTTTCTTCTACATTTAGTTACTGGCTTTATACTTTAAATATAAGATTCCTCATATTTGTTTATTATTTAATATCGGTATGGACACAATGATTTTTACTTTATTCAGTGAGTTATAATCCATTACCTTTATTATCATTACTTATTTTTATAATTAATTTCTCCTAAATTTGGCCACTGGGAATCCCATTAAGCTGATCTTTGGCATACCAAAATATTATGTTTGTGTATAATATATTTATATTTTATATATATGTGTGTGTGTGTGTTTTATTTATTTATTTATTTATTTTGAGATGCAGTCTTGCACTGTCACCCAGACTGAAGTGCAGTGGTGCTCTTTGCTCACTGCAACTTCTGCCTCCTAGGTTCAAGTGATTCTACTGCCTCAGCCTCCTGAGTAGCTGGGATTACAGGCGCCCGCCACCATGCCCGGCTAATTTTTTGTATTTTTAGTAGAGACAGGGTTTCACTGTGTTGGCCAGGCTAATCTCAAACTCCTGACATTGTGATCTGCCCACCTCAGCCTCCCCAAGTGCTGGGATTACAGGTGTGAGCCACCATGCCCAGCCTATTTATAATATATTTTGTGTATATATTAATGTATACATGTTTATAAACATATATTTGTAATATGCATATAAACTTATAAAATATTTGTGTGTGTATATATATAATTTTACACTTCCTTATATCCTTGCCTTACAACATTACTGAATGTTCATTCCTAGCCCCAGCTCTGAAATAAACTATTTATTTATTCAAGGAGCCCTGGTTCCTTTTAGTTCAAAATAATATTTAGAAACAAAGATCAGTATGCTAGAAGAATTTTGCGTCTCTAGGAAATGTGTGTGTATGTATGTGAATGTGGTATGTGTGTGTTTGTATGTATTTATATATTTTTTTCGGTGTTTTGTTTTGTTTTGTTTGTTTTGTTTTGTTTTGTTTTGTTTGTTTGAGATTGAGTCTCGTACTGTCACCCAGGCTGGAGTACAGTGGCGTGATCTTGACTCACTGCAACTTCCCCCTTTCCGGTTCAAGCAATTCCCTGCCTCAGCCTCCTGGGTAGCTGGGATTACAGGCGTCTACCACCACATCCAGGCTAATTTTTTGTATTTTTAGTAGAGACAGGATTTCACTATGTTGACTAGGCTGGTCTTGAACTCCTGACCTCGTGATCCACCTGCCTTAGCCTCCCAAAGTTCTGAGATTACAGGCGTGAGCCACCACATCAAGCTATATCTATATTTATTTCTATACTTACAGAAATATATACTTAAAATATGAGGTAAACATATTAAATCATTCATAGCATGTGTTTTACTTAAAGGTATGAAAATAATAACAAATACAAAGGGGGAAGAAATGGAAAAATCAGTAACATTTCTGTACAGCAATAATGAACTAGGTGAAAAGAAATCAAGAAGGCAATTCCACTTACAATAACCACAAAAAGTATAAATTACATAGAAATAAAAGAAGACAAAAGACTCTACAAGAAAAACTACAAAATACTGATGAAAGAAATTGAAGAAACAATGAAATGATAAGGCATCTCATGCTCATGGATCCAAGAATTACTATTGTTACAACGTCCAAACTACACACACAATTCACAGATTCAATGCAGTCTCTATCAGAAAACCAGTGACAATCTTCACAGAAATAAATAATTCTCAAATTCATATGGAACCACAAAAGACCCAGAATAATCAATGCAATCCTGAACACAAGAAAGCCAGAGTAATTAGATATCTGCCTTTAAAATACACTTCAATGCTCTATGAAGCAAAACAGCATAGTATTGGTATAAAAACAGATACACAGACTTATGAAACAGAATAGACTCCAGAAATCCATGTATCTATAGCCTCTGATTTGGGACAAAGGTGTCAATAACATATACTGGAGAAAGGACATTGTGCTTAGTACATGATCCTTGGAAAGCTGAATGTCTATATGCAGAATTAGAAAACAAGATCCCTCTCTCTCACCATATACAAAATCAACTAAAAATTGATGGAAGATATAAATGTAAGACCCAAAACTTTAAAACTACCAGGAGAAAACATGGGGAAAATGTTTTAGGACATTGGTCTAGGTAAAGATTTCATGGCTGAGCCTTCAAATGCACAGGCAACAAAAGTAAAACAGATAAATGGGAATATATGAAGCTAAAAAGCACGGGATTTGGCAAAATGAAAATGGTCAAATAGGAACAGCTCTGGTCTGTAGGTCCCAACGAGACCAATGCAGAAGGCAGGTGATTTCTGCATTTCCAACTGAGGTACCCTGTTCATCTCATTGGGACTGGTTAGGCAGTGGATGCAGCCCACAGAAAGAGAGCAGAAACAGAGTGGGGCGCCTTGCCTGGGAAGTGCAAGGAGCAGGGTGGGCGGACCTCCCTTTCCCAGCCAAGGGAAGCCTTGAGGGACTGTGCTATCCAGCCCAGATACTATGCTTTTGCCACGTTTTTTGCAATCTGCAGACCAGGAGATTCCCTCGTGTACCCACGCCACCACACCACCAGGGCCCTGGGTATCAAGCACAAAACTGGGCGGATGTTTGGGTAGACACTGAGCTAGCTGTAGGAGTTTTTTTGTTGTTGTTGTTTTGTTTTTGTACACCAGTGGCACCTGGAACTCCAGTGAGACAGAACCGTTCACTCCTCTGGAAAGGGGACTGAAGCCAGGGAGCCAAGTGTTCTGGCTCAGCACCTCCCACTCCCACGGAGCCCAGCAAGCTAAGAACCACTAGCTTGAAATTCTCGCTGCCAGCACAGCAGTCTGAAGTCCACCTGGGACGATTGAGCTCGATCCAGGGAGGGGTGTCATCCATTACTGAGGCTTGAGTAGGCGGTTTTCCCCTGACAGTGCTAGGCGGAACTCAACACAGCCCGGGAAAGGGGCTGTGGCCAGACTGCCTCTCTAGATTCCTCTTCACTGGGCAGGGCATCTCTGAAAGAAAGGCAGCAGCCCCAGTCACGGGCTTATAGATTAAACTCCCATCTCTCTGGGGCAGAGCACCTGGGGCAAGGGGTGGCTGTGGGCACAGTTTTAGCAGACTTAAACATTCCTGACAACTGGCTCTGAAGAGAGCATCGGATCCTGACAAGGAAGGTTTTCCCAGCACAGTGCTGGAGCTCTGCTAAGGGACAGACTGCCTCCTCAGGTGGGTCCCTGACCCCCATGCCTCCTGACTGGGAGAGACTTCCCAACAGGGGTCGACAGACACCTCATATAGATGGCATCTGGCGGGCTCCCCTCCGGGATAAAGCCTCCAGAGGAAAGATCAGTCAGCAGTCTTTGCTGTTCTGCAGCCTCCTCTGGTGATACCCAGGCAAACAGGGTCTGGAGTTGACCTCCAGCCAACTCCAACAGACTTGCAAAAGAGGGGCCTATTAGAACAAAAACTAATAAATAGGAATAACATCAACATCAACAACAAAAGGACCACCCCCCGCCCCCGCCCCCGCCACACACACACACACACAGAAACTCCATCCAAAGGTCATCAGCCCCAAAGATCAAAGGTAGATAAATCCACAAAGGTGAGGAAAAAACAGTGCAAAAAGTCTGAAAATTACAAAAACCAGAATGCCTCTTCTCCAAATGATGGCAAATCCTCTCCAGCAAGGCACAAAACTGGACAGAGAATGAGTTTGACGAATTGACAGAAGTAGGCTTCTGAAAGTGGGTAATAACAAACTCCTCTGAGCTAAAGTAGCATGTTCTAACACAATGCAAGGGAGCTAAGAACCTTGACAAAAGGTTACAGGAGCTGCTCATTAGAATAATCCATCTAGAGAAGAACATAAATGATCGGATGGAGCTGAAAAGCACAGCACGAGAACTTCGTGAAGCATACACAAGTGTCAATAGCTGAAATGATGAAGCAGAAGAAAGGATATCAGATAAAAACATAAAATGTTTTATCTCAATCATTTAAAAAAATTTTTTTTGGCCGGGCGCGGTGGCTCAAGCCTGTAATCCCAGCACTTTGGGAGGCCGAGACGGGCGGATCACAAGGTCAGGAGATCGAGACCATCCTGGCTAACACGGTGAAACCCCGTCTCTACTAAAAACTACAAAAAACTAGCCGGGCGAGATGGTGGGCGCCTGTAGTCCCAGCTACCCGGGAGGCTGAGGCAGGAGAATGGTGTGAACCCAGGAGGCGGAGCTTGCAGTGAGCTGAGATCCGGCCACAGCACTCCAGCCTGGGCGACAGAGCGAGACTCCGTCTCAAAAAAAAAAAAAAAAAAAAAATTAAATTTAATCAAAAATATGCCTCTAATCCTAATGGAATTAAATTAGAAATCAATAACAAAAAGATAATTGGAAGATCCATAGGTATTTTTAAATTAAATAACATATCTAAATGATCCTAAGTCAAAAACAAAACCAAAGGAATGTTACAGAATATTTTGAACTTGATTACTAAGAAAGTGTAACATATTAAATTTTGTGAAAGGCTGTAAAACAGTATTAGGGTGAAATTTATTGCATTGAATAGCTTTATTTAAAAAAACGAATTGTCTTAAGTCAATAACTTCAGCTCTACCTTAAAAAGGCAGTAAAAGAAGAGGTAATTAAAACCAAGTAAGTAGAAGAAAGAAAATAATGAGAGAAGAAAACAACATAATTTTAAAAACCAGGAAAACAAAGGAGAAAAACCATAGAAACCAAAGTCTTGCTATTTGAGAACAATAAAACTGACAAATATCTGCCATGTTAGAACAAAAAGACAAAACACATATTATCATTTTAGAAATAGAAGGAGTGCTATTACTACATATTCTACAGCTCTTAAATGATCAATCCAAAAACATGCTCCTGAATTTAATCATATGTGAAATTAACATATTTCTTAGAACACAAACTTTCTTTTTTTTTTTTGATTTCTTATTTAATTTTATTTCTATTATGATCAGAAAACATACTTTATAAAGTTTCAATTTAATACCTTTTCTTCATGTTTTCTGTAAGTCTTTTTTTTTTCTTTTTTTAAATTTTGTATTATTATTATTATTATTATTTTTATTATTATTATACTTTAAGTTCTAGGGTACATGTGCATAACGTGCAGGTTTGTTACATATGTATACTTATGCCATGTTGGTGTGCTGCACCCATCAACTCGTCAGCACCCATCAATTCATCATTTATATCTTGTGTAACTCCCCAATGCAAGCCCTCCCTCCTCCCCCCTCCCCCCTCCCCATGATAGGCCCCAGTGCGTGATGTTCCCCTTCCCGAGTCCAAGTGATCTCATTGTTCAGTTCCCACCTATGAGTGAGAACATGCGGTGTTTGGTTTTCTGTTCTTGTGATAGTTTGCTAAGAATGATGGTTTCCAGCTGCATCCATGTCCCTACAAAGGACGCAAACTCATCCTTTTTTATGGCTGCATAGTATTCCATGGTGTATATGTGCCACATTTTCTTAATCCAGTCTGTAGAACACAAACTTTCAAAGTTCACTGTGGAAAGCCGGTACAACAATGCTGAGAAACTACAAAACAGTGTGGAGAAAAATTAAAGATTACCTAAGTGAAGAGATATACCTTGTTCGTGGATTAGAAGACTCAATATTGTTGAGATATTAATTATTCCCAAATTAATCTGTTGACTCAATGCATTGCCAATCAAAATCCAACACAATTACTGGTAGAATTTCACAAACTGGGAGTCCAAATGGAAATGCGAAGATCTGAGAGTAGCCAAAAACAATTTTCATAAAGACAAGCAAAGCTAGTGGAATAGCAGTTACCAAGACAGTGTTGTATTGTCATAAAGATAGACAAATTGAATAACAGAATATAAAAAATAATCCAAATGAAATACATATTTATAAACAACTTCTTATTGACAAGGGTTCAAAGGCAATTCAGTTAAAAAGGATAATCTTTTCAACAATTTTTGTTTAAACACTTTGATATCCATATCAAAAAATGAATAAACACATTCTTGTCCTATATCTCTCATATCACACTAAAATTAACCCAAAATATAAGACATAAGTTTAAATCATATAAAACTATGACATTTCTATAGGAACGCACGGAGAAAATCTTTGTTAAGATTAGTTAGGCATGGCCAGGTGCAGTGGCTCACGCCTATAATCCCAGCACTATGGGAGGCCAAGGAGGGTGGATTACCTGAGGTTAGGAGTTCGAGACCAGCCTGACCAATATGGTGAAACCCCCGTCTCTACTAGAAATACAAAAATTATCCAAGTGTGGTGGCAGGCACCTGTTGTCCCAGCTACTCGGGAGGCTGAGACAGGATAATTTGCTTGAACCAGGGAGGCGAAGGTTGCAGTGAGCTGAGGTCATGCCACACTCCAGTGTGGGCGACAGAGCGAGACTCCATCTCAAAAAAAAAAAAAAAAAGAAAATTATACATTTGATAAAGGACTATGTCCAGAATATAAAGTAACCCTCAGACTTAGTAACAAGAAATCAAACAACAGAATTTTATAAATAGAGAAAATATCTGAACAGATACTTCATCGAAGGAAATATACAAATAACCACACGAAATCATGCCAATGTCATTAGTCATTAGAAATATGAAAATTAAGCCAACCATGAGATACCATTATACAGCATCAGAATGGCTAAAATTAAGAAGCAAACCATAATCGTTTTTGGCAAGATAGAGAAACTGGAACTCTTATATACCCTTCTGGGAACATAACATATTACAGCCAGTTTGGAAACCAGTTTAGCAGTTTCTTAAAATATAAAACATACATTTACGATACAGTCTAATCATTCTCCTCATAGGTATTTACCTACATGAAATAAAAATATACATCTGAGCTGGGCGTGGTGGCTCACACCTATAATCCCAGCTACTCAGGGAACTGAATGGGAGGATTACTTGAGGGCAGCAGGTCAAGACCAAACTGGATAACATAGCAATACCTTCTCTCTAAAAAACATTTTTTTAAAAAACTAGCTGGTCATGGAAGTGCAGAATTAGCCAGGCATGTGGTTCTATTCCCAGCTACGCAGAAGACCAAGCAGGAAGATCACTTGAGCCCAGCAGTTCAAGGTTGCATTGAGTTATGATCATGACACTGCACTCAAGCGTAAGTGACAAAGTGAGACCCCATCTCTAAATAACAACAACAAAATCTATATCTATACAAAGAGCTAAGCACAAATATTCATAACAGTTAGATGCAATAGCCAAGACAAAATCTAACTGCAAATTAGGCAAGTTCTACTGTTCTCTTATCTGTTTTCCATGTACAAACACAACCATTCCATTTTGCCATTCAACTTAGTACTCCTTCACCTTCCTCCTCCATTGTTTTCTGTATCCCAAATGGACATCGTTAGTTTGTGAAAAGTAAATGGAGAAATTGTCTAATGCTCTTAAACATTTGTAACAAAAATTAGTCTCTAAGTTTCTTTTTATATTTCGTATTAGTTGTTAAGTTTTCCCATCATTTTTTGTGTGGTATAATTACACATCATAATGTTAAAGGGCATCACTTATTTTAAGGGTAAATGCAAAAATTAGAATGTATCTGTAACTGATAATATAACTTTTAAATAACAGCATGAATCTTACCATATGTGCAATGTCCACACTCAACGTTCAAGTGAATTAAAAGAAAGTGAAAAAGTAAAGGTCTGTTTTAATAACTTTGGCTTCTCGTGACAATTTTGTGTTTTGTTTTACCCAACATTATGCACATATCAAGTAAGACGTCCACACTTCTAGGTTCAGGTAGTATTTTAAGACTCCTAACATGTCTTGATTTAATGTCTGCTGATTATTAGTCTTAGGATTGTTATTGTAAAAAAGAGAAAGGAAGCTGAGAAGAAGGCGTTGGGTAAAGAACAAAGTGTAATGTTGTGTATTTCTATACTCAAATATGTTTTCAGTTATATGTATGTTTGCATTTATTTTAAGGCAGAAATAATATATCTTAAAATACAGCTTTGGGAAATTATTAACATGAATTTACAGTTAGTTAATGCTGGACATTGTTGGTAAGTCCATAAAAATTAAATTTGTAATTTTTCCTTCCTCTTTATTTCTGTTACGCATACACACACATGCACACATATAGACGCACACACACTCCCTATAAATACTTTTAGGTGATTTGATGTCTTTGATCACAAACTCTGATAACAAACTGGAAATCTACATCTGCTTTCTTTCTGAATTAAAACAAAGTCTTGATTGATCCAAGCAGCTGACTAGGTTCATTATAGTTTCAGATACAGCATAAATTCTACCAAAGTATTGTGTGTTACTTTGAATACTACCACTGATCGTTGCAAAATCACAACTCAGACATGATTCCAGAGTGATACAACAGCTATGAGGGTACTGATTTAATGTAAATTTCAAAGCCAACTATCAAAGGCTTTTCCCATTTCACATGTTTAATATTTCTAGGGAAGCTATCAAACAGAAAACCAGGCTTATTAATTACCATATTTTGCAGAGTGTTTTATGTGTTCAAGGCACCATATGAAATTAGGTCCATTATCATAAAAATGCACTGATTTAATTTGTAATAATATTTCCTTCTCAAATTGTAATACCTGAAGTTATCTGTTTTATAGTTATTATTTTTACATTTGTCTTGGGATGTATGAAAGAGAAAAGAGGTTCAGATGCTCCTAAACTTATGATGGGGTTACATCCTGAGAAGCCCATTTTAAGTTGAAAATACAGTAAATTGAAAAAGCATTTAATATACCTAACTTACCAAACGTGATTAGCCTACCTTAAGCATGCTTACAACACTTACATTAACATTCACTTTGACAAAATCACCTAACAAAAAGCATATTTTATAATAAAGTGTTGAGTATCTCATGTAATTTATTCAATACTGTACTGAAAGTAAAAAAACAGAATGTTTTTTATGAGTCTCACTATTACCCTACACAGCTGAAAGCACACTGGGCCGAAAGAAAGTTTAAAGCATTGAACTAAAATTAATTGCTGGATGATGGGGGTGTAACAGCAACAGGGTCATCAATTTCTCTCTCTTCTGTGACTTTTGAGAACAGCTCGTAGAACATACTTGGTTATTGATATTTGTTGATGGTTTAACTGTCATTGCATAGCTGACTAGGAGCTGCAGCTTGCTGCAGTTTCACATAACAAGAAGAGAGTTGGCTTGTCATTTTCACACAATTTTAAAGTAGAAAACATCATAAGTCAGAGGCCATCTGTATAAAGAAAATAAAATTTCCCCTCCTTATTCATTGATAGTTTAATAGTATTGATTGCTACTTATTGATCATTAACTACAGAAGCATGTAGTGGAAGTCAGAGTTCTGTTAAGTAAAATGAAAATTAAAATACAGAAAGAAAGCACATACTTTATACATAAGACATCTTAATTTTAAATGACTTAAATAAAACTAGCTTAAGTAACTTTATATCTTTCCAATATGGAATATGGATCATTTTCCCCCAATTTTCTTTTCCTGGTAATTAATGAACATATGCTGAGTTCAGTATCAGTCACAAAATACCAGAGTAGATATTTGGGAAGACTTGAATATGTATTTCTAACAATGCTTTTTTATTGTTGATGTCGTTGTGTCTTTAGCAAGCTCCACTTTGTTTTATCATTGGTTAACAGTGCATTATCATTGACAGATTTCTAAAGGCGCCCATATTGCCTAAAGATTATTGGTATATTAGGATTCTTATGGCTGGTATCAGAAACACAAGAAAGATGAGTCACAAAAGGGAGGACTTTATTAACTCATTTAATCTAACAAATGGTCTGGTAGCCATAGCTGAGCCTCAGGAAAGTTGGGACACAATGTATGAATCCTCCCAATCCCATAGATCCATAGATAAAGAAATTATGGCGCACACACACACACACACACACACACACACACAATAAAACATTGAGACTTAATAAAAAATGAGATTCTGTCATTTGCAGTGCAGCAACATGGATGGAGCTAGAGAACATTACAGTATGTGAAATCAGCCACCCACAGAAGGAAAAATGCTTCATGATCTCATTTATACATAGAACATTTTAAAAAGTTGACTACATAGAAACAGAGTAAAACAGTGATTACCAAGGTGGTGGCAGGGAAGGGTGTCCTGAGATATTGATCAAAGGGTACAAAGTTGCATTTATGTAGAATGGATAAGTTTAGATATCAAATGTACAACGTGAGGACTATATTTAATATTGTATTGTATACTGGTTATTTGCCAAGAAAGTGAGTTTTAGGTAATCTTAGCACAAAATAAAAAAGACATGTGATGATACAAATTATGCTAATTTGCTTGACTGTAGTAATCACTTCACCAAGTATATGTATCTACTGTACATTTCAAAATAGCAAGAAGGGAATAACTTGAATGTTTAGCCTAAAGAAAAGAGAAATATTTAAGATAATGGACACCCCCTTTACCCAGATTTGATCCACAATTTATATGAATGTATTAAATTACCCTATTTAGCCCAAAACTATGTACATCTATTATATATAAGTTTTAAAATGTTTAGGAATTTTTGGAGGATCATGACAGACAGGAGGCAGGACTAGGTTGCAGCTCTGATTCAAACAGACAGAGGAGCATTTGGAGGCCCACATCGTGAATTGTTGCTCCAGAATGACTGCAGGGATAAATCAGGAGACCTGAGAGGGCCCACAGACCCCCCTGAAGGAAGCAGATTGCTCCTGCGGGACCCAGGAGACACCCAAATACTGTAAGTGCCCAAACACCAAATACTAAGTGGAAGTGGGAAAGGGAGATCGTCCAACCCCGAACACATCACTTCCCTCCCAATAGGAAAACTGAAGATCTAGATCAAGAGAAGATATTGACGTTACCTGAAGCTGAGTCAACTTGGAGAACTGAGGGAAATACAGGAGTAGGTGAAGCAGTGGGAAAAGCTTTGGGAGCTCACTGTGTCCCCCAGCAACCCGTTTCTGCCTGGCCTCACAGGGGTCCTCCAGGAGGGTGGCCAGAGGCACTGGGAAAAGGCGACAGGGAAAAGGAAGTCTTCAGCCTGAACTATGTTATAATTTGAACTGATCAAGAAGCCTCCTGGCCAGAACTCGTGAATCTGGTATGGAGACTCCACCTGTGGGGGTAGAAGGAAAGCCATATTTGCTTTCCCGGCTGGTAGGCAGGTAGCCTGGGGCAAGTTCTCAGCCCTGTTTACCCACTGCCTGGAAACAGAATTGGTGCTGTTAGGGGTGGGACACAGGGAGAGTAGACTGGCCCTTCAGATTGGGTGGCAGCTGGATGAGACCTGTGACTGCCAGCTTTCCCCCACTTTCCTGACAACCTGCATGACACAGTAAGGTTAGTCATAATCCTTCCAGAAATATAACTCCATTGACCTGGGAATCTCACTCTCATCTCCCACAGCAGCTGCAGCAAGACCTGTCCAAGGACAGTCTGAGGTCCTACGCTCTTAGTCGTGCCCCGACCTAATGGTCCTTCCCTATCCACCCTGGTAACTAAAAACAAAGGGCATACACCCTTGAGAGTTTTAGGGCCCCACCCACTCACCGTCTGTTCCTCCCCATACTACCACAGCTGATGCTCTCTGGAAAGCGCCACTTCCTGGCAGGAGGCCAACAAGAACAAAAATAGTGCATTAAACCACCAAAGCTAAGAACCCTTACAGAGTCCATTTCACCTCCCTGCGACCTCCACCAAAACAGGTGCTGGTATTCATGACTGAGAGACCCACAGAATGTTCACATCATAGAACTCTGTGCAGATAACACTCAGTACCAGCCCGGAGTCTAGTAGACTTGCTAGGTGGCTAAATCCAGAAGAGAGGTAACAGTCACTTCAGCTTGGCTCACAGGAAGACACATCCATAGGAAAAGTGGGAGAGTACTGCATCAAGGGAACTCCCTGTGAGACAAAAGACTGTGAAGAACAGCCTTCAGCCCTAGACTTTCCCTCTGACAGAGCCTACACAAATGAGAAGAAACAAGAAAACCAACTCTGGTAATATGACAAAATAAGTTCTTTAACACCCCCAACAAATCACACTAACTCACCAGCAATGGACCCAAACCAACAAGAAATCACTGATTTACCTGATAGAGAATTCAGGAGGTTAGTTACTAAGCTAATCAGAGAGGCACCAGAGAAAGGTGAAGCCCAATGTAAAGAAATCAAAACAAGGATACAACAAGTGAAGGGAGAAATAGTCAAAAAAATAGCACAAATAAAAAAACTTTAGGAAAAAGTGGAGACATTTAGAGAAATGCAAAATGCTTTGGAAGGTCTCAGCAATGTAATTCATCAAGTAGAAGAAAGAACTTCAGAACTCAAAGACAAGGTCTTTGAATTAACTCAATCCAACAATGACAAAAAAGAGTAAGAAAATATGAACAAAGCCTCCAAAAAGTCTAGGATTGTGTTAAATGATGAAACCTAAGAATAATCAGTGTTCCTGAAGAAATAGAGAAGTCTAAAAGTTTGGAAAACATATTTGAGGGAAAATATGAGTAGTATTCCATCATATAAATATACCACATTTTAGGGGGAATATGTATTTGTCTGTTGACTGTTCCTTTCACCATGGAAAAGCTTGTGAATTGAATTAAATATACAAATCACTGATAAACATATGAAAAAATGCTCAACATCACTAATGATCAGAGAAATGCAAATCAAAACCACAATGTGATACCACCTTACTTCCACAAGAATAGCCATAATCAAACAAATAAATAAATAATAGATGTTGGCATGGATGCAGTGAAAAGGGAACACTTCAACACTGCTGGCAGGAATGTAAACTAGTAAAAGCACTGTGGAAAACAGTGTGGAGATTCCTTAAAGAACTAAAAGTAGAACTACCATTTGATCCAGCAATCCCACTACTGGGTATCTACCCAGAGGAAAAGAAGTCATTTTCCTAAAAAGATACTTGCACATGCATGTCCATAGCAGCACAATTTGCAATTGCAAAAATGTGGAACCAATCCAAATGCCCACCAGTCAACTACTGGATAATGAAAATGTGGTATATTTATATGATGGAATACTAGTCAGCCATAAAAAAACGAACTAGTGGTATTTGCAGCAACTTGGGTGGGATTGGAGACTATTATTCTAAGTGAAGTAACTGAGGAATGGAAAACCAAACATCTTATTTTCTCACTTATAAGTAGGAGCTAAGCCATGAGGAGGCAAAGGCATTAAGAATGACAATGGACTTTGGAGACTCATGGGGAAAGGGTGGGAAGGGGGTGAAGTATAAAAGACTACAAATAGGGTACGGTGTGCTGTTGGGGTGATGGACACACCAAAATCTCACAAATCACCACTAAACAACATATTCATGTTCCCCGATAACCTGTGGAGATTTTTTAAAAGTTAAAAATACATTGTATACCTTAAATGCATGCAATAAAATTAGTACAACTGTAAATTAAAAAGGAAGACTTGAGAGATATATCATGGTTATGGATTGTTAAGACTCCGTAATTTGAAGAATTATTCTCAAATTAATGTACAAGTTCAAACCAATGTCAACCATAATTGCAGCAGAAATGTTTGTAGATAATGCAAAACTGGTTCTAAACTTAATATAAAATGTAATGAGTACAAATAGACAAAAATTAGATAAAGATCAAATTTGGAAAATTTTTTATGTGTTTATTTCCCATCTGTATATTTGTAATGAGGTGTCTGTTAAGCTCTTTGGTGCAGTTTTTAATTAAGTTGTCGGTATTCTTATTGCTGAGTTTTAAGAGATATTTGCATATTTTAGAGGACAATTCTTTATTAAATGTGGCTTTTGCAATTTTTTTTAAGGTGTGGCTTGTCTTTTCATTATTTTGACAGTGTCTTTCCTTGAGCAGAATTTTGAAAATTTTAGTGAAGTCTAGCTAATCAGTTATTTATTTAATGGGCCTGGCGAGGTGGCTCACGCCTGTAATCTCAACACTTTGGGAGGCATAGGCAGATAGATCCCCTGAGGTTAGGAGTTTAAGACCAGCCTGACCAACACAGTGAAACCCCATCTCTACTAAAATTAGCTGGGCATGGTGACGCATGTCTGTAATCCCAGCTACTCAGAAAGCTGAGGCGGAAGAATCATTTGAACCCAGGAGGCTGAGGTTTCAGTGAGCCAAGATCAGGCCACTGCACTCCAGCCTGGGTGACAGAGTAAGACTGTCTCAATAAATAAATAAATATATATATATATATATATATACATACACAAACGCACACACACACACATTTCTTTAATGGATTGTGCCTTGGTGTATCTAAATGTCATTGCCTAACCCAAGGTCATCTTGATTTTCTTTTATGTTATCTTCTAGGAGTTTTATAATTTTATGTTATACATTTAGGTCTGTGATCCACTGTAATTTTGTGAAGGATGTGCGATTCTTTCTTTTTCCATATTAATGTCTAGTTGTTCCAGAACCGTTGTTTCAAAAGGCTATCTTTTCTTCATTGTATTGTCCTTGTTTCTTTTTCAAAGATCAGTTGACTTTGACAACTGATCTTTATCTTTGACAACTGATCAAAGTCAACTGGTCTTTATCAAAGTGAGTCTACTTATTTACTCTGTTCCATTGATCTATTTATTCTTTCACTAATACCACATTTTCTTGATCACAACAGAGTAATAGTAATTCTTGAAGTCAGGTAGCGTCCTCAAATTTTGTTCTTCTCCTTCAATATCATGTTGGCTATTCTGGATCTTTTGCCTCTCGGTATAAACTTTATAATCAATTCATCAATATCTAAAAACTAGATTGCTGGAATTGTGTTTGGGATTGCATTGAATCTATTAATCAACTTGGAAATAACTGACATTGTGACAATGTTGTCTTCCAGCATGACATTCTGGAGACAGAATTATGGAAAAATTAAAAAGATCAGTGATGGTCAGTGGTTAGCAGGGAAAGGGAGATAAACAAGCAGAGTGCAGAAGATTCTTAGGGCACTAAAACTGTTCTGTATGATACTACCATGGTGAATGTATTTCATTATACATTTGTTCAATAGAATGTACAACACCAAAAGTGAATGCTGGTGTAAACTATGACTTTGGGTGATGATAATGTGTCAACGTAGGCTCATCAATTGTAAAAAATGTATCACCCTGATGGGGTATGCTGATAATGGTGGAGGCTCTGCCTCTGTGGGGGCTATGGGCATATATGGGAATGCTATATGCCTTCTGCTAAATTTGCTAAATTTTTCTTTGATCCTAAAACTGCTCTAAAAAATAAAATATAGTGTTTTAAAAAAAGAATAGATAGGGAATACTTAAGTGTTATCAAAGTGGTAAAATTTAAAGAATGAGCAATACCAACAGATTCTCAAAAATGTTGGTGGTAAAAAGGTACAACCCCTGCAGAAAAAGATGTGCCCATTTGTAATAAAGCTAAATAGCACATACTCTATATCAGAAATTTTACCTACAGATAATTAAGCCCAATGAAAACATATGTCCACAAAAATACATGTACAGTAAGTTTTTACAACAACCCAAAACTGGAAACAGGTAATGTGTCATTAATACTAGAATGTATAAACATGCTGTGGTATATCCATACAATAGAATGGTATTTGGTAATAAAAAGGAATAAACTACTGATATATACAACATGGATAAATATCAAAAACATGCTGAATAAAGATGCCCTGTATGTTTATATTTTATGGTTACACTCATTGAAATTTTATGAACTAGTGCAATGTGTTTAAGATAAAAAAATATTTTTTAAATGTTAGCCGTTTGGTGGTAGGGGCAGAGTTTGAGAGCATGGGAGAACCGTTTGTGTGCTACTAATGTTCCAGATATTAGTACAGGTTTGGGTCACTATATAAATATGTTAAAATCAGGAAGGTACACTTTATGCATTTTACTTTACATAAATTTTACCCTAGAAGAAAAATGAGAACAGCAAGTATACATTAAACTGTGCTTAATGATATATATGCTAAAATATTTATGGTGACATTTACTAATATTTCTAGCTAACTTTGAAATTCATAATAATAAAATGGATTGAGAAATAAAAATGGACAAAAAATGGCAAATCAATTATAGTAAAATGTTAATAGTAGAATAATCAGTGGTTGCATGGGGACTCATTGTAAAATTTCTGCTTTTCTATATGTTTGATAACTTCCATGCCACAAAAATCAAATTTAAAGAAAGAAAACAAAACTCATGAAAGAATATTTATAGCAACTTTATTCTATTAGTCCCAATTTAGAAACACCTCAGGAATTCATAAACATATGAATACTAAACAATTTGTGATATTTTTCAAAAAGTATGCACTAATACTAGAAGCAACTACATAGATGAATCTAAAAAATATTAGAGTGTGAAAAGGAACCTGGATGCAAAAATGTTTACTGCATGATTCTATTTATAAAAAATTCTAGAACAGGCAAAAATTAATCTATAATGACAAAAAGCAGATTAGTTTTTTCTTGAGAATTAAGAGTAGGGGAATTTAGCTACAAAATATAGGAGAATATTTGGGGGAACAATGGAAATATTCTACATTTTGAGCATAGTAGAGATGTATATATCAGTCAAAACTCATTGAAATGCACACTTAATATAGGCAGTTTTGTAACATGTAAATCATACCTCAATAATGCTGATTTGAGAAAAAATCTATATACTTGTGTTGTTCTGTATAACTTTTCAGAGGGTTTGATAAATTATCTCAATCTTAAAACCCTTTGCTGAGGGGTGTAATATATTTACATTTGCTCAAGTTTCTTATAGCTAGCTGTCTCTCAGAGCTCAAGACATATGCCCAATGTCTTATTTAACAAAACTACTTTCTCCTTCTAATAAAGACTGCTGACTTTTCATCCAGCTGGTAGAGTATTCACTGCCTCCCCAAATTCTACATCAATCAGATACTTTTTCTCAGATGCAAATAACAGAGACTTAATTGAAACAGGAAAGATAGTGGCTGCTGAAACACAAGTAAGGTTTTTTTCAATTAAATTTTTATTTCCATAGGTTTCTAGGGAACAGGTATTATTTGGTTACATGAATAAGTTGTTTAGTGGTGATTTGTGAGATTTTGGTGCACCCATCACCCAAGCAGCATACTGCACCATATTTGTAGTCTTTGTAGTCTTTTATCCCTCACCCCCTTCCCACTCTTCCCCCCTGAGTCTCCATTGTGTCCACTGTGTCATTCTTCTGCCTTTGCCTCCTCATGGCTTAGCGTCCACTTATGAATGAGAAATACGATGTTTGGTTTTCCATGCCTGAGTTGCTTCACTTACAATAATAGTCTTCAGGCCCACCCAGGTTGCTGCAAATGCCATTAATTCATTTATCTTTATGGCTGATTAGTATTCCTTCATATGAATATACCACATTTTCTTTACCCACTCATTGATCGATGGGCATTTGGGTTGGTTCCACACTTTTGCAATTGCAAATTGTGTTGCTACAAACATGCGTGTGCAAGTATCTTTTTAGGAAATGACTTCTTTTCCTCTGGGTAGATACCCAGTAGTAGGATTGCTGGATCAAATGGCACCTCTACTTTTAGTTCTTTAAGGAATCTCCACACTGTTTTCCACAGTGATTGTACTAGTTTACACTCCCGCCAGCAGTGTTGAAGTGTTCTCTTTTCACCTCATCCGCACCAACATCTATTATTTTTTCACTTGTTTTGATTATGGCCATTCTTGTGGAAGTAAGGTGATATCACATTGTGGTTTTGATTTGCATTTCTCTGATCATTAGTGATGTGGAGCATTTTTTTTCATGTTTGTTGTCCATTTGTATATTTAATTAAAAAGCTTTTGCAGGCCGGGCGCGGTGGCTCAAGCCTGTAATCCCAGCACTTTGGGAGGCCGAGACGGGCGGATCACGAGGTCAGGAGATCGAGACCATCCTGGCTAACACGGTGAAACCCCGTCTCTACTAAAAAGACAAAAAACTAGCCGGGCGAGGTGGTGGCGCCTGTAGTCCCAGCTACTCGGGAGGCTGAGGCAGGAGAATGGCGTGAACCCGGGAGGCGGAGCTTGCAGTGAGCTGAGATCCGGCCACAGCACTCCAGCCTGGGTGACAGAGCGAGACTCCGTCTCAAAAAAAAAAAAAAAAAAAAGCTTTTGCAAGGCAAAAAAGAGGAAGAGTCAACAGAGTAAACAGACAACCCACAGAGTGGGAGAAAGTCTTCGCAATCTGTAAACTGACAAAAGACCAATATCCAGAATCTACAACAATCTCAAATTAGCACGAAAAAATATATCAACAAGTGGGCAAAAGACATGAACAGACAAGTAAATTTAAACAGGAAAGCTCTGTGAAGAATGGGGACGTGACTGGCACTTACGGACAACTAGAACTAAGCAACTAGGTAATGTTTCCAGGGCTCTTTCATCCTCTCTCCCTTTTTAATTTAATTTTATTTTACATAGAGATAATTTGTTTTAATTTTTGTTTTCTGGTTTTAGACATCATTTTACATTCCTGACTTTCTCCACTTTTCAAGACACAAGACTTTTCAAGACACAAAACGTGACTCCTGAATTTATGAAATCCTATGGCTTTACTAACTGATGAGAGTTAGTATTAACGCTTTTTTTGTGATTCTTAATTGTAAAAGTTCCAAGGGAGAATCCCTTTGGCCTGTTTTAGTTCACATAGCCACCTGTGGTGCCTATGACCAGGGAACCAGAGATATGGTTTATGAGATATGTAGAGGCTCCAGGGATATATAGTGTATATATACATATATATGTGTATATGCCTGTCAATTTTAGATTTTTATTTGACTCCTCAAGGCAGCCCCATGAAAACACCAATAATTCAAATAAATTTAAAATTAAGGTATTTTTAGCAGCAATGTGCTATTTGTTATATTGCGTATTGTTGTTCTTTCTGGAATGTGGTAAACTGTAGTAAATATATTTTAACTATATATAAACCAATATTTTAGGATATCTGAGGAAGTTACTTATTTTCCAAACATATATATAAATTCAAAATATTTTTCAATTCTTATTCTAAAACTGAAAATTTCATAGTTTCAAATGAATGCCATTACATTGGTCTTCATTTCTATCATTCTCTTCCATTGTGTGTGTGTGTGTGTGTGTGTGTGTGTGTGTTTGCTTTTTGTTTGTTTGTTGACGGAGTCTCGCTCTGTCACCCAGGCTGGAGTGCAGTGGCTCGATCTCGGCTCACTGCAAGCTCTACCTCCAGGGTTCACGTCATTCTCCTGCCTCAGTCTCCCGAGTTGCTGTGACTACAGGCACCCACCATCACGCCTGGCTAATTTTTGTTTTGTTTTGTTTTGTTTTTGGTATTTTTAGTAGAGACAGGGTTTCACCATGTTAGCCAGGATGGTCTCAATCTCCTGACCTCAGTAAAACTTTCAATTGTATTTTTAAAACACATTGAAGTTTAACATTTCAGAACTTTAAATTCTCCATCACCCAGAATTGGCTTTTGTTCTTCAGATAAAATTTTTAACTAATCATTTCAAAATAAGTCTCTTCAGGTTATGCATCTTTACAGGGAATAATAATTTTTAAAATGATCAATATTCAAAATACTGGTGGTTGAACTTTAATAGGTTCATAGATATTAGTTTTCGACATGCCTGCTCCAAAATTCCTCCAATATACTATAACATATTGAAGGTTAATCAGTTAGAAATGTTTGTCCATGTACAAGTCCTTTAGTAAGAGTCATATTCAGGAAGACACAACAGTCTTCAAATGAATGACTAAAAGACTAAAAACAATGTTTCTAACCTATTCCATTACTATTTTGGTGGGCAGATTCCTCTTACCACTGTAAGCCAATAAGTTTGCCCTCAGTTAATAATGACTCATTTTCTCATAGTTGGAGGGAAATCTTTCGAATTTCAGGCCAAACTTCCTAAGCAGTATCTTCCAATGTTTATGGGTGGTGCTTTCAACATTTATGTTTAAATGTTTTTATTTCACAGAAAGTACTACTACCTGGAAAAGACAAATGATAACAAAATTAATGTAAAGAATTAGATGCTTGAATCAGTATTCTACAAGGCAGGAATATAGCACATAATAACATAGTGATTAAGCTTTAATGTTGTAATCAGTGAAATTCCATGACTCTTTCATCTCCTAATAATTATTTGTTTGCATGGCAATTTACGTAGTTCAGTTGTGAAACTATTTATTTTACCTTAGTAACTATATTCCTGGACAGAATTTTGTTTACTTATTATATACAGTTTTACAAGATAAAAAGTGGTTTGGACAACACAGAAAAAATTTCAAAAGAATATCGATTTAAATAAGATAGTGTATTTCTGCCTTACATTGAGGAAACCTAGAGGCAGGCAATCCACCAGTGACTAAAGTGTTTAACTTTCTACTTTACCTCAAAGGGCTTGGCTTCCATTCTCAAGATTACCTCATAATCCAAGAAAGATGCTAGAGCTGCAGCCATTAAATAGAATGTTTGCAGTCCCGAAGAAAGAAGAGAATGCAAGAGTGATAGTTCTTCCAGTTAAATTGGCTCTTTTAAGCAACTTTCCTGGATAGTTTCCATAACACTTCTCCTTTTACCTCTGCTTTCAAATTGGCTGCTCCAGACTAAGTTCTTCTCTTACAGAATTCAGTTGAAACCAACAAGACATTGGCTCTACACGATAATATGATGTCCTACAATAACATCCCCTAGTACCACAGAATTAATGATCATGTGTCTAGGGATTGTTTTCTTTGCAGTATTACAAAAATGACATTTTTTAGATATCAAATTATTGAACCACACCTTGAATCATTGTCTTCCGGTGTTCTATATTATGGACTAAAGTCTATAGTGGTCCATTCCTTTATAGATAAATTGTATGGATTTTTTGTCTGATGATTTGTAAGATGCTGTCTTTACCATTATAAAACAAGTGGCCATGATATAACTAGTTCTTACCTGGCATTTCTGGATCTGTAAATTCAAGATTTCCTTCAGTTCACAAAACTTGTCATGTCTTCCATAAATTATAATATATAATTTACATTTTGTTTACTCAATGTCAGTAAACCAAAGTTGTTGCTTTTGAACTTTCTCGATCTGAAGCAATGAATGTACTTAAAATGGAGAGCTTTCCATCTACCTCCATAACAGTTTCCGTCATATGCAGCACCTTAATGTTCCTCATAAGATGAGTGATAGAATTCTAACAGAATCTTTTATATTTACCTAACATGGCACCATACTTCTTGTCAGAACAAGAATTTCTGACGCTTCTCTCTTTACTCTGCTTTAATTTTGTCTTATTTTCCCTTAAATTCCCAGAAATATTTTGAAAAATTTGTTTTTTAAATTATTTTCTTTCTTTAACCATTGATTTTAGGAACTTTATTATTTCAATAGTTTTTAATCTTTAAGATAGAATTTCAAAAGAAAAGATTTAAACATTTGTGCTCTAGCCGAATTCTACCAGAGGGACAAAGAGAAGCTGGTACCATTCTTTCTGAAACTATTCTAACAATTTAAAAGGAGAGACTCTTCCCTAACTCATTTTATGAAGTCAGCATCATCCTAATACCAAAACCTGGCAAAGACACAACAAAAAATAAAACTTCAGGCCAATATCCCTGATGAACATTGATGATGATGAGAATATCCTCAATAAAATACTGGCAAACTGAATCCAGCAACACATCAAAAAGCTTATTCACCATAATCAAGTTGGCTTCATCCCTGGGATGCAAGGTTCTTTTAACATACATAAATCAATAAACATAATCTATCGCATAAAATCAATGACAAAAACCATGTGATTATCTCAATAGATGCAGAAAAGGCAGAGAGTTCCTATGTACACTTCATTTCATTTCCCTCCTAGACACAACTTATGTAACTAAACACAATAGCAAACTAAGAAATTGACATTGCTACAACTTGTATAGTTTTATACCGTTCTATCACATATATTGTTTTGTATAACCAACACTGCAATCAAGCTACCAATCTATTCCATAAACAGAAAGGTCTCCCTCATGTGGTTCCATTATAATTACACTAACCTAATAACCATCATCCTTGGAATGATAGAAACCACTAATTCTTGGAAACCACTAATCTTTCTTCCATGTCTATAATTTTGTCATTTCAAGAATATATAAATTGAATCATATAGCATGTGACCTTTTGAGATTAGCTTTTTTTAACCCTTAGCAGAATGCATTGAAATCCATTCATTATTGCATGTATCAGTAGCTTGTTCATTTTGTTAAGTAGTATTTTATCAAATAGAATGAGATGAGCCTTGTGATTTCACCAACTACATCCTTGAGTCAATTTTATTGCTGCATTGCAGATAGTAGGAACCCAGAACCTGGAGTCTCATTGAATAGAGGATACACATACTGGCATTCAGAGAGTCTAAAGTGGCTAGAATTTGCATCAGAATACAAAATCAGATAGGTCTTTAGATGAGTGATGAACTGTGCATGCCTTGTTTAAAATTCCCCATATATAGAGTAATAAATAGACTAAAAAGTATCCATAGCTCACATATCTCTAAGAGTAGTTTGATTCTCATTAGGTAGAACAGAGAGACCTCAAAATAAAAGACAAAATATAATACTGCATAAAGAGTCACACCTTAGTAATGAGGCTAGAGTCTGAACAATGACTAATCTGGACTCATATTTCCAAAAACCTTAAAATTAATTTATCAAGCTTAAAAAATATCATACTTATTCTGAAATAACTTAAAATGCCTCCCAGAATCAAATCCACACTTTTTTAAGAGAACATAAAAAATCCAGTACTCAGCTACAAAAATTTAACAATATCTGACAATCAGTCAAAATGTAACAAACCTCCCAAGAGGAAAGGAAATATGTATATGTTACTAAAGGAAAACATCCATAAAACATAAATGACAGAAATGAAATTAGTGAATAACAACTTCAAGACTGCTAATATAAATTTTATAAATATATTCAAGTACATAACACCATAAACAAATGAGATACAAATGAAACATCTATGAATAAAAACAAAATTACATATTTTTAGAAAATATGATATATAAATTATCTTAAGCTGTCACTTCTTTGCAAATAAAATAATATCTAAAGTTAAAAATGCACTGAATTGGATTTACAGCAGAGTAGATATTGCAGGAAAAAGTTCAGAACTTGAAAACATAGCAACAGCATCAAAGAGATTAAAGACTTCAACGAATACAACAGAAGTGACCTATGTAACAATATTGAGCAGTATAACACACATGTAACTGGAAACTGAGAAAGGAATGGGAAGAAGGACAGAAAAATGTTTATAGAAATGGTGGCCAACACTTTCCCAAATTTGATAAAAATTGTAAACACACAGGTTCAGGAAACTCTCATGTATCAAATCAGAAGAAATGTGAAGAAAAATACACCAAAGTACATCATAACCAAATTTCCAAAATCCACTGATAAAGCTGAAAACATTAAAAGCACCAGAGGAGAGAGAGCAAAAAAGAAATTAACAATAGACTTCTCAGCAGAAACTCTCCTGGTTAACAGACAATGGAATAACAACTGTGACATATTAATGTCTACATCATGAAAAATTTGTTTCGAAGAGCATAATCAAGATTATTTCCCAATCATTAGAAACAGAATTCATCACTGGAGGTATGAATTACAGTATATTTTACAGAAAATTATTTAGCTAGGGGAAAATTTATACCACATGAAAAGTAATCTATATAAAAACAAACGAAGACCAGTCGAGAAAAAGGCAAATATATAGGAAAATATAAAAAATGTTTTTTCTTTATTTACATAACCATGACTGAAAGTAGTAACAATGCATTGTAAGATCAACACAAATGTCAGAAAACATATGGAGGGTGGGGAATGGAGTACAATGTTGAAAGCACTTATATATCAAGTGTCACACTATTGTTATTGTTTGAAGTTAGATATTGGTAAGGAAAAATGTATATCATAAACCCTAGAATAATCACTAAACAAAAAAAGATTTAAATGTCTCTAATACTGAAGATAAAGTGTAACCCTAAAAAAATTAAATTTACCAAAAAGGAGAAAAAAGAGAAACAAAGTAGAAAACAAATAGCAAAATAGTAGATTTAAAATTAAACACATCAGTAATTATATTAAATGTAAATGGTCTAAACACTCTAATTAGTAGAACGATATTGCTAAGCAAGTAATGTATCTTAAATATAAAAACAAAGGTTTAAAGAAAATATTTAAAAGTCTACAAACACTAATTATAGGAATACTGGAGTAGCTCTACTACATATCAGAAGAAGTAAACTTCAGAGTAAAGAGTTTTACCAGTAATTAAGAGGAAGCTACAATAATGACAAAATGGTTATTTCATTAATTACAAAAATTATTAAAATGAATGTATATAATAACAGAGCTTTAAAAGTGCAAATACAAAATTTACTGTTACTAAAAGGAGAACTCCAGAAATTTAGAATCATAGTTGGATATTTCAACACTCTTCTCTGAGTAATTGAGAAGTTTAAAAAAAATATTAAGGATATAGAGATCTTATTCAAAAACATTACCAACAAACTAGACCTAAGTGTAATTTATAGTAGAATATACATTGCTCTCTCATGCACAGGTATCATACACCAAGAAAAAGAGTATCCTGAGCCATAAAATGATTCTCAATAAATTTCAAATTATAATGTTACCTGACAGCAATTGAATTAAACTATATATTAATATCAGAAATATATGTGGAAATTACACAAGTATTTGGAACTTAACACACCTCCAAATAAATTAATATACCAAAAAAGTCACAAGAATTTAGTATTTATTTAAAACTGTATTAACATGAAAATGCAACATATCAAAGTGTGTGTGAACAAATAAAGTAGTGCTTAGAGTGAAATTTATAGCAATCAATACTTACATTAAAAAATAAGAAAGAGCTAAAAATCAATGATCTCACCAACTACCTTGAGAACCTAGAAAAAGAAGAGCAATTTATATAAAAAGTAAACAGGTATAAGGAAGTAATAAAAACATAAGCAGAAATCAGTGAAACAGAGAAAATCAACAGAGAAAAATCAATTTAACCAAAAGTTGTTTGTTTGAAAAGATTAGTAAAATTGATAAGCTTCTAAACAACTTTATCAAACATACAAAACAATCTTCCCAGTCCTATGACCTGAAGGTAATTAGCTGACTGAAGATCATCTATGTCATTTGATTTTACATAAATGACAAGGTAACTTAGTAAGCTTCATTTTATTTTATAGTCAGTACAACATACTTGTGAAATAAATGAAATAACTGGTTTGAGTAATATAGAATGATGTCATTGCCAAACAAATGATTGCTAGAACTGGTGATTTTAAGTGTTAGAAAGAGTAGATGTTGAGTGGAAATGATAGCTGTTTTCAGATATATACAAGCTGGCTGAATTGCGGAAACATTAGACTTGCTATATAACTACTGAGAGCATAAATCTACAAATCCGTGGAAACTGAAACAAATATGACAATCATTTTTTAAAACTGAAAGTGTCTACTGAATTCCTGTAGCAAACTATGATATTCTCTTGTGGCATTATTGCACTTATATTACAAATTACTTATGTACATACCATCTCCCTAACAAGAGAACATATATTTTATCATTATTTTGTATTTCCCACAGTATCCATATCTGGTACAGAATTTTACATCACACTTTTCTTCTTATATAGTTTAAATAAAGCTTTTTTGAATAATGGATCATCATTAAAGGAAAAAAGGAAGAATGAAAAACAGAACAGGAGAGAGAGGGTGGAAGAAAAATTGAAAAACCGAGTTAGGTTATCTTCTACAGAAATTTTTAAGCAAAAGTTGTACTACACTTCTTTCATTTAGTCATTGAGGCTATAGAAGGAGCAATGGAGTATTTTACCTCAAGGCCTGTTTCACAAAGTATATTCTAGCAAGCATTACTACTTAAAATCTGTCCCTTGCATTGTTGCCAGTAAAGAGGTATGTGTTTTCAAAACCTGATGAGATGAAGTATACAACATGAGAGTAAGTCTATAGGAATGCTTAATAGTATCTAGACATAATTTTTTTTAGATCTGATTATAAAATTAGATGGCCATCTTTTTGTATGTATTTATTTTATTTTTATAATAATTTGTATTACATGTTATAAAAGTATTAGCCTACACAAAGTAGATATTTTTAAACCTTTACCCCAGATAGTTTGAAAGCATTGCAATAGAATGACATTCCCAAAAGGTATCTTCTTCTGTAGCTTTCTACCACAAAATGAGTTTGGGAAATGGTTGGCTGTGTCACTCTTACTGATTTTAGTGCACATAGAAGTGTGAAAGTCTATGAAAATTAAATTGGCCTCCTTAAATGTGTAAATGTGTTATTTATTATTTGTAATTATTTTTTAGCACAAAATTATTTGTATATTAACTATTAAGACCCTGGGTAAAGAATGTTCAAATGAACACACTCAAATTATGTGAGATGAAAGTTATGAGAAATTACCCAAATTTGTGACATTTTAATGATCATGTCAACTCTCAAATTTCCTTTTTTAAAAATATATCTATTTTTATAGTTGTCTAAATGTTAATGTGAGATATACCCTCTTCACAAAGTTTTAAGTATTCAGTACAATATTGTTAACTATAGGAACAAAGTTGTGACAGATCTGTAGAACTTACTTATCTTGTACAACTAAAACTGTATACCTATTAAATAGCAATTTCCATTTCTCCCGCCCTCTGCCCCTAGAAACCTCCATTCAGTTGTTTTTCTGAGTTTGACTTTTTTGAATAACTCATATAAGTGAATCATAAATTGTTTGTCCTTTGTGATTGGCTATTCCACTTAGCATAATGTCTTCCAAGTTCATCTATGCTGTTGTATATGGCAGAATCTCGTATTTATGTATTTATTTATTTATTTGAGACAGAGGCTCGCTCTATCGCCCAGGCTGTAGTGCAGTGGTGCGATCTCTGCTCACAGCAACTTCCGCCTCCCAGGATCAAGCGATCCTCCCGAATAGCTGGGACTACAGGCATATGCCAACACACTTGGCCAATTTTTGTATTTTTAGTAGAGAAGGAGTTGGTCTCGTACTCCTGACTTCAGGTGAACCACCTGCCTCATCCTCCCAAAGTGCTGGGATTACAGGCATGAGTCACCGCAACTGTCCAGAATTTCTTTCTTTTTTGAGGCTGAATAATACATATGCCACATTTTGTTTATCCATTCATCTGTCAATAGATATTTAAGTAGTTTCTGTATATTGGCTATTGCGAATAAAACTGCAACAAACATGAGAGGGCAGATGTCTTTTCAAGATCCAGATTTTAATTATTTTAGATACATTTCAATAAGTGGCATTGTTGGATGATATATGCTAGTTCTATTTTTTTAATTTTTTGAGGAACTTTTGTACTGTTTTTCATAGCAATTGCATCATTTTACATTCTCACAAATCATGTACAATGGCATCGATTTCTCCACATCCTCGCCAACATTTGTTATCTTTTTTTACAATCACCACCATAATACATGTGAAGTGATATCTCCTTGTTTTATGTAAGATTTAAAACTGTAAAATTCTAGAAAAAAATCACAGGGGAAAAGCATCCTGACGTTGGTCTAGGAAATGATTTATTGCATATGACACCAACAATACAAGCAACAAAAACAAAAATATACAAGTGGGACTCCATCAAATTTAAGTTTCTACACAGCAAAGGAAACAACAGAGCCATAAAACAATTCATGGAATGGGAGAAAATATTTACAAATCACATCTGATAAGAGGTTAATGGCAAAAATACATGAGGAGCTCCTACAACTCAATAGCAAATGAAACCAAACAAAAAAAAATTTTAAAAATGAGCAAAGAATATAAGTAGAAATTTCTCCAAAGAATATGTTTAAAAAAAAAAAAAGCACATGAAGAGGTGTTCAACATCACTAATTATCAGAAAAATTCAACTTTTTTCAAATTTCTAATCATATTGGGAAACTTTTCAGCTATTTATGAGTCCTCAACTGTTATATAATTATTTGACAATTCAATCATAATTTTCCATTACCAGAGATAGTTTGGTTCTTCTTTTAAATAATTAAGTGCCATGTCATATTATTTTAAATTACTTAAAATGTACTTTACATGGTAAGTGTAAAGAGAGACAATAGGTTTCAATAATGTCATGATAAAAATTCACAAATTGAAGTTTATTGCTTTTTTAATGCATATTTATCTGAATAATAATAGGTAAGCTGTGTAATATACTATAACTTTTTGTCACACATAGTTAAGATAGTTTTAAATTGTTATTCAATTTGTATATGAAATCATTTTTCTTTTATAATTTCCCTTGAACAGACCATTTTAATATCTTTGCTAGTAAAAATTACAATACCTCTTCCAAAGAATAGGGTATGGTGATTTTTATTTAGCCGATGCCTTTCATTCCATATGTTCTTAGGAATATATCACTGAGAAAATATTTCAACATCCATTTTTTAGAACAGATTAGGTACATAGTTAGCAAAGAAGAAATTTAGTCATTGGTGTAACATAACCTTCCACAATGTCAAAAATACCCAAAGTGTAAAACTCTCAGAAATCTTGTCTGTCCTCACAGCTTTTTCACTGGGAAGATAGTTAAACTTTAAAATGGGAGCTGTAAAGCAAGTTGGAAAATTGCCACATATAAGCAATGGTAGAAGTTAGATAATTAAAAATAATACTTAACTCTGACTCAATAAGAAGATAAAAATTAGCTTTTATTTTTCTAATTTTTTAATTAAATGTGAAAATATTAATGTGTACAGAGATTGGACTTCCTTTTCATATTTTCTTCAAGTAGAAAAGTCTATAGAAAAACCATTCAAACTCATTCTCAGAATAAAATGTGTTATCTTGTGATCATTTATAAATTTTAAGCTTCATTAAAATCAGTTTGCCAATCTTTATATAATATTCTGATTTAGAAGTACTGCCCTATGTATGAATGAATCAAAAAATCCTCACATTTTAGATTTCCTCAAGGAAGGGAAATATTTCAGAAATTCAGAATTCAAAAACACTTCAACATTGATTAACTTGGTCTTTGTTTTTTAATAAGATAACATAAAAATAATTTTTGTTCTGTGAACCACTTTCATGAGTGATGTTGACAAATAGGCAAATATCTAATACTCAAGAGTTCAAGAAAAAGAATGGGAAACATAATTATTTTTAAAATTTAAAGTGTTAGACTTTTCTATATAGTTATAAGTCTAGGACCAATAAATACATACTACAGAAAAGTATATTTAAATATAAAATAAAGACTTTTTCATTATCTTTATTTCAATAAGTTTTGGGAAACAGGGAGTATTTGATTACATAAATAAGTTATTTAGTGGTGATTTCTGAGATTTTGGTTCACCCATCACTCAAGCACAGTATACTCTACCCAATGTGTAGTCTTTTATCTCTCACCCCCCTCACATCCTTTCCCTCAAGTCCCCAAAGTCCATTGTATCATTTTTATGCCTTCACGTCCTCATAGCTTAGCTCCCACTTACGAGCAAGAACATACGATGTTTGGTTCTCTATTCATGAGTTCTTTCACTTAGAATAACCATCTCCAATTCCATCCAGGTTGCTGCAAATGCCATTAGTTCATTCCTTTTTATGGCTGAGTAGTATTCCATGGTGTGTATGTGTGTATGTATGTATACACACATACACACCATGGAATACTACTCAGCCACATATATATATACACACACATATATGGGTGTGTGTATACATATATATGTGTATGTATATACATACACACCACATTTTCTTTATCCACTCGCTAACTGATAGGAATTTGACTGGTTGCATACTTTTGCAATTGCGAATTGCAAAAATTGGCATTTTTTGCAATTCGCAAAAAAGTCCTTAGCCCACTTTTTGAAAGGATTGTTTGATTTTTCCTTACTGATTTGAGTTTCTTGTAGATTCTGGATATTAGTCCTTTGTCAAAGGTATGGATCGTGAAGCTTTTCTCCTACTCTGTGGATTGTCTGTTAACTCTGTTATTTCTTTTGCTGTGTAAAAGCATTTTAGTTTCATTAAGTCCCATCTATTTATCTTTGTTTTTGTTGCATTTGTTTTGGATTCTCAGTCATGAAGTCTGCCTAAGCCAATATCTACAAGAGTTTTTCCAATGTTACCTTCTAGAATTTTTATAGTTTCAAATCTTAGATTTAAGTCCTAGATTTATCTTGAGTTCATTTCTGTATAAAGTGAGAGATGAGGATCCAGTTTCGTTCTTCTACATGTGGTTTGTCAATGATCCCAGCACCACTTGTTGAATAGGGTGTCCTTTCCCAACTGTATGCTTTTGTTTGTTTTGTCGACAATCAGTTGGCTGTAAGTATTTGGCTTTATTTTTTATTTCTGGGTTCTTGGTTTTGTTCCATTTAATCTGTGTGCCCATCTTCATAGAAGTGCCCTGCTGTTGCCGGGCGCGGTGGCTCACGCCTGTAATCCCAGCACTTTGGGAGGCCGAGGTGGGCGGATCACGAGGTCAGGAGATCTAGACCATCCTGGCTAATACAGTGAAACCCCATCTCTACTAAAAATACAAAAAAATAGCCAGGCATGGTGGCGGGCACTTGTAGTCCCAGCAACTTGGGAGGCTGAGGCAGGAGAATGTCGTGAACCCGCGAGGCGGAGCTTGCAGTGAGCCAAGATGGCTCCACTGCACTGCAGCCTGGGCGACAGAGTGAGACTCTGTCTCAAAAAAAAAAAAAAAAAAAAAAAAAACCATACTGTTTTGGTGACTATGGCCTTATAGTATAAAGTCAGGTAATGTGATGCCTTCAGATTTGTTCTTTTTGTTTAGCCTTACTTTGGCCATGCAGGCTCATTTTTGGTTCCATATGAATCTTAAGATTGTTTTTTCTAGTTCTATGGAGAATTATGCTGGTATTTTGATGGGAATTGCATTGAATTTGTAGATTGCTTTTGGCAGTGTGGTTATTATGGTCATTTTCACAATATTGATTCTAACCATCCATGAGCATGAGATATACTTTCATTTGTTTGTGCCATCTGTGAGTTCTTCCACACTGTTTTACAGTTTTCCCTGTATGGGTCTTTCACCTCCTTGGTTAGGATTATTCCTAAGTATTTTACTTTTTTGCAACTATCGTAAAAGGGACTGAGCTCTTGATTTGATTCTCAGCTTGGTTGCTGTTGGTATATAGCAGAGCTACTGATTTATGTACATTAATTTTTATCCTGAAACTTTGCTGATTTCATTTGTCAATTTCAGGAGATTTTCGGAGGAATATTTCAGCTTTTCTAGGTATACAATCATATAATCAGTAAACAGTGACTGTTTGACTTCATGTTTACCGATTTGGATGCCCTTAATTCTTTCTCCTGTCTGATTGCTCTGGCTAGGACTTCCAGTACTATGTCGAAGAGGAGTGGTGAGAGTGGGCATCTTTGTCTTGTTCCAGTTTTCAAAGGGAATGCTTTCAACTTTTCCCCATTCAGTATCATGTTGGCTGTGGGTTTGTCATAGATGACTTTTATAACATTAAGGTGTGACCTTTCTATGTCAATTTTGCTGAGGGTTTTAATCATAAAGTGTTCCTGAATTTTGTCAAATGCCTTTTCTGTGTCTGTTGAGATGATCATGTGATTTTTGTTTTTACTTCTCTTTATATGGTGTATCACATTTATTGACATGCAGATGTTGAAACATCCCTGCATCCCTGGTATGAAACCCACTTGATAATGGTGGATTATGTTTTTGATATGCTGTTGGATTTGGTTAGCTAGTATTTCATTCAGGATTTTTGCATCTATAATCATCAGGGATATATACGGTCTGCAGTTTTCTTTTTTTGTTGTGTCATTTCCTGGTTTGGGTATTAGGGTGATACTGGCTTCACAGAATTATTTATGGAGGATTCCCTCTTTCTCTGTCTTGTAGAATAGTGTCAGTAGAGTTGGTATCAATTATTTGAATATCGGATAAAATTCAGCTGTGAATCTGTCTGGTCCTGGACTTTTTTTTGTCAGCAAATTTTTTTATTACTGTTTCAGTCTTGCTGCTTGTTATTGGTGTGTTTGGAGTTTCTATTTCTTCCTGGTTTAATCTTGGAGGGGAGTATCTTTCCAGGAATTTATCCATCTCCTCTAGGTTTTCTAATTTATGTGTGTAAAGGTGTTCATAGTAGACTTGAATTAGGTTTTTGTATTTCTGTGGTATCTGTTGTAATATCTCCTGTTTCGCTTCTTTGGATTTTTTTTTTTTTTTTTTTTTTTGCTTAATCTCACTAATGGTCTATAAATTTTATTTTTCTTTTCAAAAAATCAGCCTTTTGTTTCATTTATTTTTTGTATTTCTTGTTTCAATTTCATTTAGCTCTGCTCTTGGTTATTTCTTTTCTTATGATGGGTTTGGGTTTGATTTGTTCTTATTTCTCTAGCTCCATGATGTGTGATTTTAGATTGTCTAGTTGGGCTCTTTCAGACTTTTTGATGTAGGCGTTTAATGCTATGACCTTTCCTCTTAGCGCCACTTTTGCTGTATCTCAGAGGTTTTGGTAGGTTGTATTACTATGATTGTCCAACTGAAAGAAATTTTAATTTTCATCTTGATTTCATTGTTGACCCAAGGATCATTCAGGGTCAACGTATTTAATTTCCATGTATTTTCATTATTTTGAGGGTTCCTTTTAGAGTTGATCTCCAATTTTATTCCACTGCGGTCTGAGAGAGTAGTTGATACAATTTCTATTTTCTTAAATTTGTTAAGACTTGTTTTGTGGCCTATCATATGGTCTACCTTGTAGAGTTTTCTATGTGCTGATGAATAGAATGTATATTCTACAATTATTGGATAGAGTGTTCTATAAATATTTGTTAAGTCCATTTGTCCTAGGGTACAGTTTAAATCTATTATTTCTTTGTTGACTTTCTGTCTTGATGACCTGTCTAGTGCTGTGGGTAAGGTATTGAAGTCCCCCACTATTCTTATGTTGCTGTCTATCTCATTTCTTAGGTGTAGTAGTAATTGTTTTATAAATTTGGAAGCTCCAGTGTTAGTTGCATATATATGTCATTTTTCTGTTGGTCTAGTCCTTTTATCATTATATAACGTCCCGCTTTGTGCTTTTTAACTGCTATTGCTTTACAGTTTGTTTTGTCTGATATAAGAATAGGTACTCCTGCTCTCTTTTTGTGTTCATATATATGGAATATCTCTTTCCACCCCTTTACCTTAAGTTTATGTGAGTCCTTTTGTGTCAGGCAAGTATCTTGAAGACAGTAGATACTTGGTTGGTGAAATCTTATCCATTCTGCCATTCTGTACCTTGTAAATGCAGCATTTAGGCCATTTACACACAACATTTATATTGAGATGTGAGGTACTATTCTATTCATTTTGCTGTTTGTTGTCTGAATAGCAGTATTTTTTTTTTTTTAATTTACTTACTGTGTTATTGTTCTATAGGTCCTGTGAGATTTATACTTTAAGGAGGTTCTATTTTGGGGTATTTTGAATATTTGTTTCAAGATTTAGAGCTTCTTTTAGCAATTCTTGTAGTGCCGGCTTGGTAGTGGCAAATTCTCTCAGCATTTGTTTGTTTCAAAAAGACTATCTTTCCTTCATTTATGAGGCTTAGCTTCGTTGGATACAAAATTCTTAGCTGATAATTGTTTTGTTTAGGAAGACTGAAGATAGGGCCCCAATCTCTTTCAGCTTGTAGGGTTTCTGCTGAGAAATCTGCTGTTACTCTGATAGGTTTTCCTTTATAGGTTACTTTGTGCTTTTGCTTTACAGCTATTAGATTCTTCTCTTAATCTTGACTTTAGATAACCTCATCTTTTGCGATGAAATTTCCCATGTGTTCTTTGAGCTTCTTGTATTTGGATGTCCAGATCTCAAGCAAGATTGGGAAAGTTTTCCTCAATTAGTCCCTCAAATGTTTTCCAAACTTTTAGATTTCTCTTTTTCCTCAGGAACACTATTCTTAGATTTGGCCATTTAACATAATCCCAAACTTCTTGGAGGTCATTCAATTACTTAAATTCTTTTTTCTCTTTCTTTGTTAGATCAGCTTAATACAAAATCCTTGTTTTTGATCTCTGAAGTTCTTTACTCTGCTCATCAATTCTATTGCTGAGACTTTACAGTGCATTTTACATTTCTCTAAGTGTGTCTTTCATTTCCAGAAGTTGTGATTGTTTTTTATTTATACATTTTACTGAAGATTTTTCCTTTCACATCATATATATAAATATATATTCATATATATTTATATAATTATAATTATATATATTTATATATGTATGTGTATATATATTTATATTTATATTCACCCTTCTCTGGTTCCTCCTTGATTAGCTTAATAATTGAACTGAATTCTTTTTCTGGCAATATAGGGATTTCTTCTTGATTTGGATCCATTGCTGGTGAGCTAGCGTGCTTTTTCGGGGGTGTTAAAGAACTTTGTTTTGTCATATTACCAGAATTTTTTTTCTGCTTTCTTCTCATTTGGGTAGACTATGTCAGAGGTAAGATCTGGGGCCCAAGGACTGCTCTTCAGGTTGTTTTGTCCCATGCCTGCTCCCTTGATGTAGTGCTCTCCCCCTTCCTCCAGGAATGTTGCTTCCTGAGAGCCCAGTGTAGTGATTGTTATTTCTCTTCTGGATCTAGCCACTCCGTGTAGCTACCAGGCTCTGGGCTGGTACTGGGGAGCATCTGCACAGACTTACAGTGTGAACCACCTTCAGGCCTCTCAGCTGTGGATAGCAGCACCTGGTCTTGTGGAGGTGGCAAGCACTTCAGGTGGACTCTGTGAGGGTACTTAGATGTAGTTTTGTTTATTGCACTAGTTTTGTGTTTTTTGGACACCACCCAAGAGGTGGCACTTTCAAGAAGGCATCAGCTGAGATGCTATAGGGAGGATCATGTGGTGTGTGGGGCCCTAGAGCTCCCAGGAGGTTATGTCTTTTGTCTTTGTCTACCAGGGTAAGTAGAAAAAGACCATCAGGTAGGGGCAGGGTTAGGCGTGTCTGAGCTCAGAATCTCCTTGGGTGGTTCCTTCTGCAGCTGCTTTGGGGGATGTAGGTGTGGTTCTCAGGCCAATGGAGTTATGTTCCCAGGGGATTATGGCTGCCTCTGCTGTGTCATGCAGTTCGCCAGGGAAAGCCAGAAGTTACAGGATTCACCCAGCTCACACAGCCCAAATGGCTGGTCTAACTTTCACCGTGTGCCCCCACAACAGCACCCAGTCTATTTCCAGGCAGCTGGAGAAATTTCCTTCTGCTTGTGGTCTTTTCTTAATTCCTCTGGCAGTCCTTTCCAAGGACCTCTGCGAGACAAAGTCAGAAATAACTTCCCTGGGGACCGAGAGAGCCCACAGGGTTCTTCCAACTGCTACTTCTACCCCTGTATTTCACTTGACTCTCTAAATTTGTCTCAGCTTCAGGTAAGGTCGAATCCTTCTCTTGTGATCTTGACCTTCAAGTTCCCCAGTGAGGGTGTGTGTTCAGGGGCAGATGATCCCCCTTTCACACTTTGGGCACTCAGCGTTTTTCAGTTGTCTCCCAGGGCCTGCAGGAGAAATCCTCTTCCTTCAAAGGGTCTGTGGATTATCTCGGTTTTCCTGGTATGTTCCTGGGGTAGTTCTTGGAGCGAAAGTTCATGACGTGAGTCACCACATGCTGGTCTGTTCATCCTAGTGGGAGCTGCAAGCTAGTCCTGCCTCCTATCCGCCATTTTCCTCTCTTCCCAACATTAAGCTATGGTATTTTGAACATTCAATTTGGAACAGTAAGTCTTAATTAGCATGATATAACAAAGGCTAGATATTGCTGAATCACAGGTATTTTAAGGGAAAATGTCCTATGGTAAGAAATTTACCTCCAAATTTCTTAAGATTTCTAAGATTTCATTATTTGATTAAATATCATAAAAATGACAGTAAATTCTTCAATGTTTTAAATCATTTTTACTTCATAAGATAAAATAGAAGATCTGGATAAAGTGGTATCTACAATTCTGCGTAGCAAAAAATGATTCAGATATAGTTTTATGTACCTAATTCATTAAAACAACTATTTTCTTACCAGACACAAATTGGAAAATGAAAAAGATTTTGTAAATACTACCAGTTCTTACAGAGATGTTTGAGTAGGGTTATATTATCCATCCAATTTGGTAAGAGAGATGCTGCTCAGTTATTTGATTTAATAATTCTGCTAATTCTTAAATTAAAAGTTTTTTTTTTTTTCGTTTCCTGGAATCCAGACTACCAAAAGCAGAATTTTCCTCATCTTTTCAATAAAAGAATAATTTTCCCTGTGAGAAATACAAGAAATGGGTACAAATCATTTCCTTTTTGAAGTTACAAAAATAAGTCAAATAAGTTACATTCTCTATAATTATACTATTGGGCTTAAAATTTATATTAGTATTATATGATTAGAAAAAGTAGGCCATTGTGGCTACATGTGCAGAACTTGAACTCAACGTTAATTAAATTCTGGTTCCATAAGCTATTATTTTTGTGTGGCATAGGCAATAGAACCACTTCCAGCTGCGTGTAAGTAATAGTTTAATTCTTAATGGATTATAGTTGGATTGAATACAATATTTCATGTAAAAGTGCTTAGAATAGTTTAAATGGCATTATTTTTGAGGATGTGAAATGTATAATTCTTAACTTTGCAGAAATATGAAAATAAATGTATTTAGAAATTATCGTTAAAAACTCTATAAAAGACCATAAGTGGATGTGATTTTTAGGTAATGTATTTTGACTGTAAGTAATATTTTTTCAATAGATTATCACCCCTAATGTGTAAATATGTTGTCTAGGTTTAATAATATATTTATACTTAAAAATGCAATTTAATACCCGTATAAAGGACACAGTCTCATATCTATAATCTTATTTCAATGTCTTCTTTAAAAACATTGTATTGACATTTAAATAGAGCTGTCAAGTTTTTAAACATGTGTCATATGTCATTATTATGTTTTATGTATATATACACACGTTATATATGTGTGTGTTTAAATAAATATATATATGTGTGTGTTTTTAAATAAATATGTTTCATAATTAAGTTAAGATTTTCTGAACTCAAGTGAGGTCATTTAGTAAATAATTAACTCAAAATTTCCTGAGTGCTATCTTAGTAGCATTATTCTAGGTTCTGGTTTTAAAGACAAGGTCTTGACTTCATGAAGCATCTCCTAACCTGTTTAAATAAATAAATAGCATTTTCTCATTTATTTTGGAGGCAAATATGTTCATAATTAAAGCAAAAGAGTTTTTGATAGAAAACAAATCTGAAAAGCAGGAACATGTGCCTTGAATATCTTAAGAAATTAGTTTCATTTTACGGCTACATATCCAAGAAAGAAGTTTCACAGAGGAAGCAAGACAGAAGTATTACAAATGTAAATTTAGGATGAATAATATATTCGTAAGGTAGGCTATCTGCTATAACAAACAGCTCCAATTAGGTTGTAGGAAGTGATGAGCATAGAGGCTCTATTCCATGAAATCATCTAGGAACACAGGCTTCTGTCATTATTTGTATTGTCTTCCTTTGGGTCTTTATAGTCTTCTCCATTCAGCCTGCCAATAAAAGACAACAAAGATTGCCCAGGATTTCCTATTAAGTCAGCAGGTGGGAACTTCAAGTAATTTACAAAAAAAAAAAAAAAAATGTAAATGTGATATAGTGTAATTATCACTAGAATTCATGAAGAAGATCATACCAGTTACAGATATTTGACATTCCTTTTTCACAGTCTTGATATGGAGGTAAAAGTAAATAATGCAAAACTTTGTGCAAATCATAGTGTGTTTTTTTTATATAATTATTACCATTAATATTTATCAATATGCACTTACCATTTAAGCATCCTGTGTTATACAAAAAATATTTTCATATTATGTGTGAGATAGATACAGATATAAATACGGATGATATAGTAATAGCTAACGTGGATATCATTTGTACAGAGGAATGTGCTGGGTTGGGAGTCTGCTGCAGTTTAATGTTAATCATTTTGCTTCATTTATACTTTTCATACTGGTATACTGCTGCACTTTGAAATAGAGTTAACTGAATATTAGCTATTATTTCAATAAAGAAGCATTGCTGCAAACTTGTTTCTTCCATAGTCCAATTTACTACTATCTTAACTAAATCACAATAAAAATAAACATGAGTTTCATTTGAGTATTTTGATCTTCTCTCTCCAAATGTTAAAAATCTGGATCTATTAGTTGAAATATCTTACCAGTTGCATATAATTCACTAAAACTGTGCTTTCTATGGCACACTTTTTCTGAACGTTAGTACATCTGTCCCTTCAGGAAAGAAAACCCAGCACAAGGGGATCCTGTATCAGGATTCTGGAAGGTTTTTCCAATTTCAGTTATCAACAGTAGAAGTTTCCCTGAGAACTTTTGCTTTTGGAACTGAGAGTTATGACAAGTAAAAGATAACAGAATGGAGAAAAATGGCTTTAGTATTATGGACAAAAAGCAACATCACATTGCACTAACAGGTTAAAAAGCCCAAAAGGATCATACAGCAGGTTAAAGGCATAACCCTGGGACTGAGTCTGGTTTGAATTTAGGGAATAAACATAAATAGAACAATTTGAAATCATTTTGGATTTATTTTCCTTTTGTTTTCTTCAATTGAATAGCAGTATTTATCAAATATTTTCTAAGAATTCACCCACAAGCTTAAAATGGGCTTACAAAGATAAATGTTCAAAACGGAAAAATGTGTAACCCTAGCCAATACATGATAAGTTACAAAATGACTACCGTTATAATCAATGAGGCTCTGAGTGAGTGAAGTTTTTATGGAGAAAGTGAGACTTCTCTATCTGAATGAAATATTTAGTTTTTAGAACAAAATTTCTATTCTTTTTCATTTATTCTCTTGTTCTCTTTTGAGAATTAAAACTATTTGTCAACAACAGTTATAACTTTTAGCCGTAAAACTAGGTTTTGTTGCAACAAAGAAAGTAGACATTTCAACTTGGTGGCTTTAGCAACCACATGTCATATCAAGAAACCTATGTTCCCTGGACGTGAACAGATTCTAGTAACCATATGCTTTCCTGAGCAGCCCTACGAGGGAGGTCTGGTTCTGCTACCAAAATAGGTTTGCCATTTAGAACAGGTTGATTCTGCTATTGTTTTTAGCCTCCTTTTTTCCCTCCTCGACACCTTTAGGAATAAGGAATTAGGTGAGATCAACCTACCTTCCTTAGTCAAGTGTCTTAATTTTTGTTTGAAGGTCCTTGACCAAGAAAGACAAAGCATCTCAAGATGTTGTCATTTCTCAGACAAAAGCTTCCTTAATCTGTCAATTTTTAAGAAACTGAAAACATCTATTAAAATAATCAGCCATTGCTTAAATAGATACTAGAATAGAACTCTTCACAGACAGAGCATATCTTTTAAAGCTATATCTGCTTTTAAAATAAACTTGGTCATTCTTTCCTGTGAGAAGTATAGTGATGTAAATGACTAGGTAGATAAGTCACAGTTTTTTGTATGGTATTTGTCAGTGACACTTTTAACAATCATTGTGGATTCATCCAGCCACGTGGCTACAGACAATCATACTAACTTCAAACGTTTTGTGCGATATTGGTCCAACTCCAGATGAAATTGTAGAATAGTTTACTTTTCACCCCTATGCATCCTGCTTTTAGGCCATTCCTCTCCCCTCTATCGTTCCTGAAGCTATCTCTTTTCCTTTCTTTTACTCATAATTTTCAGCAACTACTGCAAAGTAAAGAAAGAAACTAATGTCTGCCCAAGTGATAGTTGATAAGACTTATGATTCTGATCCCTTTAAGTGTTTATTTATTTTCTACTTTATAGAATGTAAGTAAAATATTCTTTAAGACGTAAGTCTATTTCTTTCAAATTAATGTATAAAAGCAATATTTCCAATGTCAAGTTCTAGTTGTAAGAAAATAATCTGGGGCACAATAATATTTTCAGTATGTAGAAAATCAAGGGACATATTTCAACTATTCTCAAGTAAAGCCCTATGAAATTTCTCTTTATATCTCAAAATAAGGTATTTATGGTTTAAAAATAAATGCTTAAAATCAGAGGATATAATATCTGTAAATAATAATCATCAAAGCAAATAGGTATCTTTGCAGAGGAATTGCTTTCCTGGCATGAGCCAGAGATTTATATTCTGTAAGATAGATTTCACACATCTTGGGTTGAGAAGACATTAGAGAGACTTCTAGAATGAGATAAGATGATTAGGAGCATGAGCTAGTGCTAGAAGGGATTGATGCCAGGAAAGTGGAATATGTTAGTGAACTCTAGAAAGTCACATTGTTTTCAGAGCATTCTGGAAGTGGTAGCAGATATTCAAAGAATTAAAAAATTAAAAGAGAGTCATTAGTGAAATCAAAGGCTGTACCCCTTTCTCCAAATAGTTGGAATGCCAATCAGGAGCTTAGGTCTGAGGGAACATAAGTGTAACTAACTGAAGAAACAGGCTGAGGTTTATTCACAAGAAATAAGAATTGAATAGTAAGAATTTGGACAGAATCAATATGATCATGGTATAATAAGAGTGGCCAGGCTCACCCTTAAGTTTCAAACAACAATATTGTATGCAATATTGCATAAAACAAATTGTATGCAACTGTGGTTTTCAAATATCTAACAATATACAGGAAAAAGACTTTTGAGGGAAGGAAAACAAGAAAGGAAAGCTCATGACTGCCCTGACCTAGAATGCAAAGTTATGGTTCAATATTTGAAAATGAACCAGTGTAATGTGAAATATTAAGAAAACAAAAAAAGGAAAACATGATTAATAGATACAGAAAAAGCATTTGGTGAAACTCCGCATTTATTCATTGTAAGAATAATCTGAAAACAATAAATAAGTGGAACTTTCTCAATGTGATAAAGGCCATCAACTAACATCCTCTGACCAATATTTTATTTAATTTTAAAACGCTGGATTTCTTAGTCTGAAGACCAGAAACAAGAAATAAAATCCATATTCAAAATTACATTCAAAAGTCTCGGCCGGACGTGGTAGCTCATGCCTATAATCCCAGCACTTTGGGAGGCTGAGGGCAGATCACGAGATCAGGAGATTGAGACCATGCTGGCTAACATGGTGACCCCATCTCTACTAAAAATACAAAAACAAAAAATTAGCAGGGCATGGTGGCAGGCGCCTGTAGTCCCAGCTACTCAGGAGGCTGAGGCAGGAGAATGGTGTGAACCCGGGAGGCTGGGTGACAGGGTGAGACTCCATCTCAAAAAAAAAATAAAAATAAAAATAAAAATAAAAATAAATTATGGACATCCTAACTTGTGAAATAAGGCACGAAGAAATGCAATGCATAATACATACAACACTTTGCCTTTACTTATTAAGAGCAAATGTTCCTTGGGAAAAAAAATCATAAATCTCAAAAATGTTACTGGAAGTATAATAACAAATGAATTTAGTAAAATATGAAGTCAATGTGCAAAAGTAAACTGTCTTTAACTTTGGGAAAAACATTGGAAGATTTATGATTACTTATTTCAAGACTATATAAAAGTACAATACTCAAGAGTGAGTTGTATTTGTATAAAAAGAGACATGAAATAATGGAAAGAAATCAAGTTTCCAGAAATAGATCCAGGATATCTGGTCAAATGATTTTCCACAAAGGTGACAATACAAAAGTATAAAGAAGTAGAGAAAAAATATATATACAACTTAAATAAAAAGAACCTCAGTGTTTAACTTACAATTTTATACTAATTAACCTATTATCTATCATAGACTTAAATGTAAGCACTAAAGCTGTTGAACTTGTAAAAGAAAACAGAGAACTAATCTTGATAATCTTAAGTGTCTGTGATATAAAAGCACAATACACAAAAAGAAAATTGTATAAATCGCCCTTGATCAAAATGAGGAGTGTTTGCTTTTAAAATAACTGGTTTAATAAAAGTTAAGAGACAGAAATAGAGAAAATATTTTTTATTATACTTTAAGTTCTGGGATACGTATGCAGAATGTGCAGGTTTTTTACATAGGTATACACACGCCATGGTGGTTTGCTGCACACATCAACCCATCATCTGCATTAGGTATTTCTCCTAATGCCATGACTCCCCTAGCCCCCCCCATCCCCAGACAGGTCCTGGTGTGTGATGTTCCCATGCCTGTGTCCATGTGTTCTTATTGTTCAACTCCGACTTAGAGTGAGAACATGCCGTGTTTGATTTTCTCTTCCCATGTGAGTTTGCTGAGAATGATGATTTCCAGCTTCATCCATGTCTCTGAAAAGGACATGAACTCATCCTTTTTTATGGCTGCATAGTATTCCATGGTGCATATGTGCCACATTTTCTTTATCCAGTCTATCATTGATGAACATTTAGGTTGGTTCCAAGTCTTTGGAACCACTGTGAACAGTGCTGCAATAAATGTACATGTGCATGTATCTTTATAGTAGAATGATTTATAACCCTTTGGGTATATACCCAGTAATGAGATTGCTGGGTCAAATGGTACTTCTGGTTCTAGATAATTGAGGAATCACCACACTGTCTTCCACAATGGTTGAACTACTTTACACTCCCACCAACAGTGGAAAAGCATTCCTATTTCTCCACATCCTCTCCATCATCTGTTATTTCCTGACTTTTTAATGATCATCATTCTAACTGGAGTGAGATGGTATCTCATTGTGGTTTTGATGTGCATTTATTTAATGACCAGTGATGATGAGCTTTTTTTCATGTTTGTTTGCCACATAAATGTCATCTTTGAGAAATGTCTGTTCATATCCTTTGCCCACTATTTGACGTGGTTGTTTGTTTTTTTCTTATAAATTTGTTTAAGTTCCTTGTAGATTCTGGATATTAGCCCTTTGACGGATGGATAGATTTCAAAAATTTTCACCCATTCTGTAGGTTACCTGTTCACTCTAAAGATAGTTTATTTTGCTGTGCAGAAGACCTTCAGTTTAATTAAATCCCATTTCTCAATTTTGGTTTTTGTTGCCATTACTTTTGGTGTTTTAGTCATGAAGTCGTTGCCCATGCCTATGTCCTGAATGGTATTGCCTAGGTTTTCTTCTAGAGTTTTTATGGTTTTAGGTCTTACACTGAAGTCTTTAATCCATCGTGAGTTAATTTTTGTAGAAGGTGTAAGGAAGGGGTCCAGTTTCAGTTTTCTGCATGGAATCCCTGGATAGAGCAATAACAATTCTGAAATTGAGGCAGTAATTAATAACCTACCAACCAAAAAACCCAGGACCAGCCAGATTCACAGCCGAATTCTACTAGATGTACAAGGAGGAACTGCTACCATTCCTTCTGAAGCTATTCCACATAATAGAAAAAGAGAGACTCCTCCCTAACTCATTTTGTGAGGCCAGCATCACCCTGATACCAAAACCTGGCAGAGACACACACACAAAAAAAATTTCAGGCCAGTATCCCTGATGAACATTGATGCAAAAATCCTCAATAAAATACTGGCAAACAAATCCAGCAGCACATCAAAAAGCTTATCCACCACAATCAAGTTGGCTTCATCCCTGTAATGCTAGTTCAACATATGCAAATCAATAAACGTAATCCATCACATAACAGAACCAAGGACAAAAACCACATGATTATCTCAGTAGATGCAGAAAAGGCCTTTGATAAAATTCAACATGCTTTCATGCTAAAAACTCTCAATAAACTAGGTATTGATGGAACATATCTCAAAATAATAAGAACTATTTATGACAAACCCACAGCCAATATCATACTGAATGGGCAAAACTGGAGGCATTCCCTTTGAAAACTGATACAAGACAAGGATGCCCTCTCTCATCACTCCTATTCAACATAGTAATGGAAGTTCTGGCCAGGGCAATCAGGCAAGAGAAAGAAATAAAGGGTATTCAAATAGGAAGAGAGGAAGTCAAATTGTCTCTGTTTGCAGATGACATGATTGTGTATTTGGAAAACCCCATCGTCTCAGCCCAAAATCTCCTTATGCTTGTAAGTAACTTCAGCAAAGTCTCAGGATACAAAATCAATGTGCAAAAATCACAAGCATTGTTATACACCAATAATAGACAAACAGCCAAATCATGAGTGAACTCCCATTCACAATTGCTACAAAGAAAATAAAATAGCTAGGAATACAACTTACAAGGGATGTGAAGGACCTGTTCAAGGAGAACTGCAAACCACTGCTCAAGGAAATAAGAGAGGACACAAACAAATGGAAAAATATTCCATGCTCATGGACAGGAATAATCAACATTGTGAAAATGGCCATACTGCCCAAAGTAAGTTATAGATTTAATGCTATCTCCATCAAGCTACTGTTGACTTTCTTCACAGAATTAGAAAAAAAAAACTACTTTAAATTTCATTTGGAACCAAAAAGGAGACTGTATAGCCAAGACAATCCTAAGCAAAAAGAACAAAGCTGGAGGCATCATGTTACCTGACTTCAAACTATACTACAAGACTACAGTAACCAAACAGCATGGTATTGCTACCAAAACAGACATATAGACCAATGGAACATCATAGAGGCCTCAGAAATAATTCCACACATGTATAACCGTATGATGTTTGACAAACCTGACAAAAACAAGCAATGGGGAAAGGATTCCCTAGTTAATAAATGATGTTGAGAAAATATCTGTAAACATATATCTGATAGAGGACTTATATCCAGAATATACAAAGAAGGCTTGCAACTCAATTATAAGACAAATAACCTTACTTTAAAATTGACAAGAGATTTGAAAAAAAAAGTTTTCAAAGAGGCTAAACATCATTTGTCATTAGGAAAATACAAATGAAGACCACAATGAGAAACCACTATATATCCAGTAAAATGGTGTAAAGTTTTATCATACCAAGTGTCAACAGTCATATAAAGAAGCTGGAATTCTCATGCAGGGAGTGTTAACATGTTACAACCACTTTGAAAAACAGTTTAACAGTTTCTTTGAAAGTTACCATATCAGGAAAAAAATGTAACTTTACAGTGGAAAAATCAGATAGACACTACCCCAGCCATGTAATCAAGCTTAACATCATCAGTTGGTGATAAGTTACATTTATAGTATATAGCCTAGGTATGATGTGATGAGAATGACCCTTTAGTTCTGTGATCTTCCTCCTGAGAACATGGCTCCAACCTAATTATGAATAAAACACCAGACCCAAATTTAAGGACATTCTACAAAAAACGTAACTAGTACACCTCAAAACTATCCAGATCATCAAAAATAAGAAAAGCCTGAGAAATGGTCACAGTCTAGAGGATCTTAAGGTGACATGATGACTACATATAAAGTAATATCTTGGATGGGATTCTAGAACAGAATAATGATAACTAGGCAAAAAGCTTAAAAATATGAAAAGAAATATTTAGTGAATAACGACATAACATTTGTTCCTTCTTTGTGGCATATGTATCATAATATAAGATGTGAACGACAGGGATTCTTGAGTACAGAGTATTCAGGAACACTCCCTCCTATCTTTTTAACTTTTCTGTAAATCTAAAACCATTATAAAATTAAAACTTTATTAAAAATAAAAGTTAGCAAATGAGCCATTCCAAGTATTTACAAAGAAAAATCAAAGCATATATCTACAGAAAACATTGTATGTAAATGTTCATAGCATCTTTATTTCGAATAGTCAAAACCTAAAAACAAACCAAATATCCATCAAAAAGTGAATTATAAAAAGTATTGTGTTATACCTTTACAATGGACTACTCAGTAATGTAGAGGAATGAAACATCAATGTATGCCACAACATAGACAAAACTTGGAATAAGTGTGCTATGTGGAAAGAAACCAGACTCTCTACCCCTTGATTTAGTTCATTTTGTGCTATAATTACAAACTACCAAGACTGTGTAATTTATAAAGAACAGAAATTTATTTCTCATAGTTCTGAAGGCTGGGAAGTCTAAGATCAAGTTGCTAGCATCTCATGAGAGCCCTTCGCTGCTTCCTCACATAGCAGAAGGTGGAAGGGCAATCACACTGAATGCTACATAAAGCCTTTTTTATAAGGAACACAATCTCTTCCATGAGGGAGGAGCCCTGATGACCAAATTACCTTTTATAGGCTGCGTGTCTTAATATTATCACATCAACAACAATTGAATTTCAGAGGGAATACATTCAAACCGTAGGTACTCTCAGAAAAGAAATGCATATTCAATAATTCCATTATTAACATTCTAGAAATCTGAGGTAATCTATAATGACCTAAAGCAAATTATTATTTAGGTTGGACGAAAAATGAAGGATAGATTACTCAGGTTTGCAATGAAGTTTTCAGGGCAATGCAAATGCTTTTTACATCTATGGTAGTAATGATTTCATAGGTATCAAGGTCATATAATGCTTCTCCATTTCACTTAGAGTAAAAGTAATTATCTTTACAATGACCTACCTGGTGGACTATATTAAATCTAAATCTCTCACTACTTATCTGATCTCCTCTCCCACTAGTCTCTCCTTCACTCATATCCCAGCCACACTGGCCTTCTAGCTCATCTCAAAAACCTTATATTTTTGGCGCTAATTATCTGCTCTATCTGGACTACTCTTCCTCCAGATGGATTTTCCAAGTCTTTGCTCAAATCTTAAATTCTCAATGCAATCTGCCCAGATTATTTAATAAAACAAACACCCACATAGCTATCATACCCAATATCTCTTGCCCTACTCTAATTTTTCTTTTCTATAACATTTGTAACCATTTTATAAACTTTCTCATTTTATTTATTATACTTACTGTTCGTTGTTTCGCTGATGCTGGAATGTAAGCTCCTTAGGCATAGGAATTTTGTCTTTTTTCCCCCAGGTATACAGAACCGTGCCTGCCTCAGAATAGGTAATGGATAAATACTTAATTGAATGACTAACTTAATAAATAAATTAGCATTAAAATAACACCCAGTTTTGTTTTTTTAAAAAATACTATGTACTATATTCTCACTTCGGTTAAGTAACATGATAAATAGAGGGTATCAGAATATTTTCTTCACTATGAAGTTATACGAAATTAAGTTTGCTATTGGTATGGCCAATTTTAATGGAAACTACACTATTTTATTACCCAACACAATGCCATTCATAGGGATGTCACCTCAGATTGTGTAAGAAAAGGAAAAAAAAAAAAAAATCACCACCATGCTATTCTATCATTTGTAGCCTAATTGTCTTCAAACTCTTCCAAAATTTGTCACATTGGCAAAATGGGTAATTCTTTTAAGTCAAGGACTGAAGTAAGAAATTGCTAAGTACTAGTTTGAACATCTGAAATAACCAATATAACTTCAAAAATGTTTTCATCAACTGAAGGAAGTAGCATAAAACAAAAAAAATCCACTGACCTCTTAAACAATTATGTGACCATTTTATCGATAAAAATACACTACTAAAATCTAAATTCCCTCAGTGAGAGCTATAGGAATTAAATAATAAGTGTGTTTTCATGACAGTGAGAAATTGTTCTCAGTGCTTTCACAAGTACCTTTAGAAGAGAGAATGACAGCAGAACACAGTACAATTCACTCTAAAATTCTACACTAATTCAATATAAAATTGTCAGAAATCTTTAAATATTATTCCACTTTTGAACTAACAGACATAATTAAAAGTTATGAGACTGACATACTGTTCTCTACTGTCATTTCAATTTTTATGTTTTTATATGCAATTCTTAAAAATGCTTTAAAAGTCATAGAACTGTGAAGACATTATAATCACCTCATAATTTAGGTTGCTATCACTGGAGATTCTAGGGTACAAATGTTTCAAGGTTTTATGCTATAAATATAAATCGTATCTGTACTTCTTTCTGACCTGCATAGTACTTACATGAAGCTATACATACATTTGACATTCAATAAATATTTATTATATAATGAATGAATAATGTTAGTTACCTTGACATGTACCTGAATTTCTTAACCTCAAAGACACCTCACGTGAATTTTTGAAGAAATGAGATTTTTCAAATAGCTGCCCTAAGGGCTTATTGCTTTACAACTGTTCTACCTCAGCTCTTATTCCCATCAGCACACTGATTAACCCCATTAACACCTCATCCATCCTTTTGCCCAAGTTGTATTTCTCTTTTATCAAACATATAAAGGCAATTACAGTAAATGGCTCCATCCATTTATATCAATGATTTTACATACTCCAGCCCATATTGAATAAAGTACCTTCTCAATATTTAAGCTTTCAATAAATTTTAGGACAAATAGACTTACTATAACTTAAAAGGAGGAGGAAAATCTCTTGACATTTAATCATAGGGTCTTCAATTCAAGGTCTTTTTCCTAAGAATATGGATTGTAAAAGATGATAAACATTGCTTAGTGTACTGGATTCAATATTATCTACCAAAAATTTTATGTCCTTCCTGGAATCTCAGATTGTGACCTTATTTGAAGATAGGGTCATTGCAGATATAATTAATTAACTTAACATGAAGTCATACTGAAATAAGGTGGGCCCTTAATCCATTATGACTGCTATCCTTGTAAAAAAGGATAAAAGAGACATACAAGGAAGACAACCAAGTGAAGACAGACTTTGGAATGTTACAGCTACAAGCCAAGGAAAGGGCATGATTGCCTGCAACCACCAGAAGCTAGGAGAAAGGGAAAAAAGACTTCTCCCCTAAAGCCTTCAGAAAGAGCATGGTCCTGTCAACGTCTACATTTTGAACTTCTCGTCTCCAGAACCATAAGAGAATCAATTACTATTGTTTTAAGCCAATTTGTGTGATACTGTGTTAGGATAGCCACAGGAAACAAATACACTTTGAATTTTTCAGGATTCTGGTGCTAATAATCATTCATTAATGAGTGAATTTACCTATAATTGTTAAATCAATGAAAAATTGATGTATTAAAATATTTATGGACTTTCCTGAACATTGATCTAATATACTCCCTTTGTAAAGCTTGTATAAAATCTCAAGCAATTCTCTCCACAGAAATATTTTCATTTTGTTTATGATCTCGAACTACTATCTTTCTTGTGCAATAGAACTTGAGTCTTTAGGTATTAAGAAAAGCTGAGACTGGAAATTTATAATGTATTAGATATACTCTTTTGTATTTTCGGACAGCTTTTTATTTGTCACTTACCTTTGTCTTAAGCATGCTTTTCTTTGGCAGCATAAAAGACTTATCACAGATTGATGCTTATATCTAATAAAAAATCACATTTCCTGTATTACAATTATCTCTACATTGCTTATATGAATATAAATGTCAGAGTTTTAAAAATCAGTTACTTGATGTAAACAAATATATAAACAACAGGAATGTGTTTAACTATTTCCAGTTCCCTATAACTTTAAAATATAAATGTATACTGTTGAAGTATATCTAACTATGTTGTATTTGGGAGCCTCACACATATTTTTTACTTACACACATATTGTTTCGTTAGGTGTAATAAATATGCCTTAGCAAGTTGTGGTCAGTATTTGAGTAACCATAAGAAATGTGAATCTGTCCTTATAAGTATGTAATCACTAATGGATGATTTAGGAGATAAAGTCCATGAGTTAGAAGAAACTTAGTAATTGAAGGAGAGGTGATCGTGGTCCTTAAAGGATAACATGTAAAGTGCTTTGTAAAATGTGCAATAGAATTTATCTCAATTAAATAGTTCCCCTTTTGTTTTAAATAATCCCTAGATTAACTCCTCTAGAATAATCATCATGTTTATTTAGATAGGATACAACTTTACAGTTTATTCTTTGTCAACAATAAAAATATACCAAGCCATTATTATAAAATGAAAAATTCCAGATAACATTTTTACAACTTTGAGAGAATTATACTCATATAAGTTTTATTTCTAAAGAAGTTTTAATAGAACATTTATGTATATGTTTACTTCAATACCATAGAATTTAGGACTTAATTATTACATGGTTAGATTCACCTTGCATTGTAGTCTCACTGTTACAAACTTTTTATGTTTAAAAAACTGAAAGAGAATTGACTATTTTTTAAGAGGCTGATATTCCTCCAAGGGAAAAGTAGTGTCTAGAACAAGCCGATTTTTGTACATTAGGCTCTAGTCATTAATCTCCTACAAAGCCGACTTTAACAGTTCTCATTAGATTTCTTCTCCACCCCATGGACATGATGATTTGCAAAGGTCAAATTGAATCACAAGCCCTAGCCCACAGTTTCATCAGATTCTGCTTCTTTACTGTCATAACAGTATATTTCCCAACTAATTAGGTCTCTGCTGTGCTTCCTATTTTTAATTCATGAGTGATACTCAGCCTTGCTTTGGAAAGTTATACCTCTTTTCCATGATCAATGCCTCCCCTTCTCCCTGTAGGTACAGTTATATTACCTCTAGTGGCTGACTCAGGCCCCTCCCTGGTTCTCTGACCTCCTGATGTCAACTCTATATCGAGATTTTTACATGCTCTCATCATGTACTTTAAATATCAGTGGGTACCTGTCAATATAAATTTCCCTGTCATTGGACTAATGATGTCCCCACCCAAGGCATACTTACCAGAACACGTTCAGTGCAACCTCATTGCAAGATCCTAAGTTTCTGATATAGTAATACTTGTGATGGCAAAAACTGCAATTACTTTTGCACCAACCTCATATATCTACTATGTCAAAAACTTAGGGAAATAACAAATTCTTGATAATATAGTGTTTCTGGAAATGCCTATTACAGGTATTACCAATATCCAAACCAAGAATATGTCAAAAATTACTACTGTCTATTAGCTACCTGAAATAGTTGTCTTGAGAGTGAGACTACCAAGTGGATTAAGGACTCTATCAAGTTGTTAAGCATCTTAATTCTGCACGGAAAATAAGAAATTGAGAATTATATAAAGTTTTTAAACAGATAAGTGATGTGCCAGAATTTGTGATTAAGAAAGTTTCTATGGATGTAGTGAGAATGGTGAAACAGAATAGAAGTTATTGCACGGGAACCTAGAAAATCTAGATTCTGGGAGAAACTTAATTCCTAAGCCTGTGAACAAGATCAACAAAGACTGTTTAATAGAGAATCTTGGGTAAAAGAATGTCTATCACTCTGGATTCCAGATATGAGGGAAGAATTTAATTTTGAACTTCCTGAATGTGTTTGGGCTGTTGATAGTTTCTGCCGGGTTCTGTCCTGCATACCCTGACCCAACAACAGATGAGTAACCTACACTGACACACAGATATTCTGCTTTGCCAGGCCCGCTGAGCATCCGAGCTGTTTACAGACTCCAAACTGAGTGCTGTGAACAGTTGCGACTGCGGTCCCAACCAGCCAGTGAGACACGCATTTATTCCATAAAGATTAATTGACAAAGGCTTGAGTCAACACCACTAGAGGGTAATTGACATTGCGACTTTCTGAGTAGAAAGCAATTGAGCAGCCGGTGCGAGATACCATGCCCAGGCTGGTGTATTCTCACGCCTGTATTCTCAGCACTTTGGGAGGCCGAGGCGGACCGATCACAAGTCAGGAGCTCGAGACCATCCTGCCTAACATGGTGAAACCCTGTCTCTACTAAAAATACAAAAAAATTAGCCAGATGTGGTGGCAGGCACCTGTAGTCCCAGCTACTCGGGAGGCTGATGCAGGAGAGTGGCATGAACCCGGGAGGCGGAGCTTGCAGTGAGCCTAGATTGCCCCACTGCACTCCAGCCTGGGCGATAGAGCCAGACTCCTTCTCAAAAAAAAAAAAAAAGCAATTAAGTACCCATGGTAGAACAAAGGTTCTAGTTAGATAAACTCCCCACATTCCTTTGTTTTTACTCTAATTTATTTAACTAAGGGGGCAAGGCTGTCTTCAGCCAAGTACTGTATATAAAAAAATGCCAGGCCTTCCCAAAGAATTTGTGCATATTCTCTGTAACTAAAATTTTTCCCACCAGCCTGACTCAACCCCCACAAGTTTCCTTGCGTCGATTAAAACGAGTTTATAAGGAGGAATGTGGCAGAATCTGAAATGGGATTAATCAGTGGGTTCAGTTCTAAGAAGAAAGAGCTGATAAGAGCAAAGGAAACCAGGCAGAGGTGGACAATCTTTATAATTAAATTTAAGAAAATATAAAAGGAGAAGAAAGTTTAAGCGTGAGGAGTAAGAATGGAAGCAAGTTATAAAACAAGTGTTTTTGGATTATGCCAAGTTTTCAGTATTGTGGACTGTCAGGTAAAGGGACAGTGGAAAATCGGTAAGGTGAATATGGAAACCTGGAGAAAGCTGTGAGTTAGTTGCAGTGGTATCATAAATACAACTGAGAAGAGAATTTCAACCTGAAGAAACAGACGTTGGCTCATGAGTTGGAAACATTAAATAAAATGATAAATCGAAGTCTGAAAATAAGTCATTGATTTGGCAATTAAGTCATTGTCACATGATCTTTATGAATGCTGTTTCAACAGTGTGATGGGGTAGATAGCAGACTGCATGGAATAATAGGAAATGAATGTACTTTACTCACTTAAGTAGTTGGCAATGAATAAAACAATAGTTTTACACCTTATTGCCAATAAAAATTTACATGTTTTTAAAAACTTATTTGTATACTTGAGAAACTCAAGTAGGTTAATGACTATATTTTTAATAAGTGAAAAAGAGAAACCACAGGTAAGAACTGTGATGGGCAAGGTTTTAAATGTAGAGAGAAAATCAGGAATACTCATGAACCTATACATTATTGATGGACTATAAATTGGTACAACTTTTCAAAAAATAATTTATCAATATTTTTAATTTTTTAAGAATCAGAAATAATGTCTTATATAGAAATAATTTAATGTATATGGTTCTACACTAAATAAATCATATCATATAATTTCTATGACTGTTCTAAATATATAATCAGATATGGTAAAATAACATACATGAAAGCATGTTTGTGCAATTGTATTGTAAATGCTGGTAAACTGGCACAACTTAAAAATATCTAAATAATTATGTAATGAAATAAGTATATGTGCATATGCTGCAATGTTATAGGATCAGAAAACTCTTGCTTTTGGAAAATATGTAATAATATGGAATAAATTCTCAGTACATAATTACATAATTATTTTTTAAGTAGAACGATATACTCACTGAAACAAGCCAGGCACAGAAAGGTGCACGATCTCACTTATGTGTAGAATCAGAAAAAGTTGAATTCATAGATGTAGACAGGAATAGTGGTGACAAGAGGTTAGGGTAGGGGTGGGAGTGGTAGGGAATAATGAGATATTGGTCAAAGGGTACAAAGTTAAAGTTAGGAGGAATAATTTCTCTTGATCTATTACTGCACAGCATGGTGGCTATAGTTAATAATAATGTATCACATACATCAAAATTGCTAAGAGTACATTTTAAATGTTTTTACCACAAAAATTATAAATATCTGTGGTAATGTATATATTAGCTTGAGTTAATAATTTTACATTGTATATAAGTATCAAAATATCACATTTTACCCCATAGATAGATAAAATTATAACTTGTCAAGTAAAACTAAATTTTTAAAAAGAGGTTACAGATTTTTAAAAGGGTTATTTCTGAAATTTTGTAAAATAGAAATACTTAGAGTAATGATAACCATGTAGATAATTCACAAATGAAAAAATGATCAAAAAGCAATCAAAATTTTTTACACAAGATAAACATGGGTGTGATAATTGAATCAGATGTGCATTTTGATTTAAAAGAATTATTTTTGGTGTAGCATGGATAGAACTTAGAGGAATATAAGAATACTCTTGGCCAGGCACAGTGGCTCACGCCTGTAATCCCAACACTTTGGGAGGCTGAGATGGGTGGGTCACAAGGTCAGGAGTTCGAGACCAGCCTGGGCATGGTGTCACGCACCTGTAGTCCCAGCTGCCCGGGAAGCTGAGGCAGGAGAATCACTTGAACGCGGGAGGTGGAGGTTGCAGTGAGCCGAGATCGCTCCACTGCACTCCAGCCTAGGTGATAGAGCGAGCCTCCATCTCAAAAAAATAATAATAATACTCTTAAGGAGGACAGTTAAGAGGCTATTAAATGAATACTGGAGGTTGCTGGGATTGTTGTACTGATGGCGACAGTGGGGAAAAGTGGAAAAATCCTCAAAAGATTTGGCAGTTCATGATAAAGTAGGGGTGAATGAGATGGGGCTATTAATTATGATTTATAGGTGTCTCCCTGGATAACAAAAAGGACACTGAAGCTAGTATTGTTTGCTTATTATTACGCTCTACAAATTATTTTTTGGTGTTTCTTACTTAAGCACTCAACAGGAGGCAGAAATGTTTACACATTCTGTGTGGTTATACAACCTTAAGACAGGACCTCTCTATCTCTCACTATTTCTTATTCATCTCCTTCACTGGCTCCTTTACTACTACACCTATAAATATTGCAGTTCTTATGATCATAAATAAATCTGCCTCTGGTTATTCCATACATTCTCTCTAGGCCAATAGATTAAAACATTTTTTACTGTAGGTCACAATAAAAAATGTAGGTCAAAAAATGTAAAAAAATCCTATTCTATATTGTAACCTAGAAAAATATATACATGTATTTATGTATTATTGAGACAAAAGATTTGTGAAATGTAATTTACCTTAATTGCATGCTTGTATTCTGTGTTGTTTAGTTTTTCAAAAATGAATTTTTGGTCTCTAAAAATTTATTCATGACCTGCAAAGAACTCTTTGCTCATTGTAAAGAAATCACAATTTTTGGTCTTTTTACCCATTGTAATGTCTTCAGTTTTACCTATAAGCGATTAAACACTAATTTGAATCACTTGTAAAAAGTCTCTCCTGAAAATGTAAGCTCTTAAATTCTATTTCATAACTCCTCTAGAAGGAATTGCATACCCTTCATATTCAAAGTGACTGAAATTGAGCCTATGATATTTTCCTTCAAATCTGTTTCAATACCAGAATTCCCTGTCTCAACAAGTCACTGGTGTTTACACATTGTGCAAGTCAAGACCTGGGGGTTTATTATTGTGGCATCTTTCTCACGCTTCTTTATATTCAACCGATTGCCAGGTCATATCCATTCCATTTATTTAATATTCCTTGAAGCCACAGTCTTGACTTGATCTTCATTAATGATAATTTTGTGCCACATAAAAGTTTCTCTGGATTGCTGCTACAAATGATGTTCTTGCTTTTTAGCCTAGACCTCAGAAATATTTTTACCACGTTACATTCAGATAGATTTTTTAAAAATCAAACATTTATTGTGTTGTACCTTTGTTTAAAAGTTTGTAAATACTTTCATGAGTTAGTAGCAGAAGTTCTTTTCCACAGGGCTAATACCCTTTGTGATCATATGCAGATTTGCCTCTCTTACCCAAAATATTAGCACTTAACTCTTCGATCTTGGATGCTTTTTCCATATATACAGATTTTGCAACTTTTAATAATTCAAACTTGAAATACTATTCCTTTCATATCCTCAAATACCCATCATTCAGGTTTAGGGTAAACATAACTCCCTCAAGAAAACTTAATCATGCCCTTTTAACTGGGTAAGATGGTTTCATAAGTCTCCATCTTGAAGTTATTTCTAACACAGAAGTGAGTATACCAAATTTTAATTACTCATTTACTTGTCTCTTCATTAAAATACACATTTATTGACAGAAGGACATTTTCTTCTTCATCATTGAAACTCCAGGATATGACAATGAATGACTGCCATAAAGGAAAAAAAAAAAGTTAAAGGCTGGAATATAGTATGAGTTATCAAAAATATTTCAGGTGGCTAATAGACCACCAAGGAAATTTAACCCAAATAAAATTACCTTGCGACATTTAATAACTAAAATGCCAGTGGTCAAGGATAAAGAAAGAATCCTAAAAGCAGCAAGAGAAAAGAAACAAATATTATACAATGGAGCTCCACTGTTTCTGGCAGCAGACTTTTCAGTGGAAATCTTACAGGCCAGGAGAGACTGGCATAAAATACTTAAAGTGTTGAATGGGAAAAAAAAAAAAATTTACCCTAGAATAGTATATCTAGTGAAAATATCTTTAAAACATGATGGAGAAATAAAGATTTTCTCAGACAAACAAAAGCTGATGGATTTCATTAACACAAGGCCTGTCCTACAAGAAAGGCTAAAGGAAATATTTTAATCTGTAAGAAAATGATGTTAAAGAACAGAAAAAAATCTGACAGTACAAAACTCACTGGTATTCACTATTACCATACCAATATTTCTGCATATTCACTATGCAGAAAATAAAGAGTATTATAACACTCTAATTGTGTGTAAACTACTCATATCTTGAGTAGAAAGACTAAAAGATTAACTGATCAAAGATAATAACTACAACAACTTTTCAAGTCATGAACAGTACAGTAAGATATAGATAGGAACAAGAAGTTAAAAATGCAGGGACAAGAATTTAAACTGTACAGTTTTAATTAGTTTTCTCTTTGCTTGTTTACTTGTTTGTTTTCTTATTTTTCTCTTTGCTTGTTTGCTAGTTTGTTTTCTTATGCAATCAGTGTTAAGTTGTCATTAGTTTAAAATAAGGAATTATATTATTTGCAAGCATAGTGGTAACATCATATTTAAAAACATACAAAAGATATACAAAAAAAAGCAAGAAATTAAAACAGGCCACCAGAGAAAATCATCTTCAATAAAAGGAAGACAGGAAAAAAGGAAGAGAAGACCACAAAACTACCAGGAAACAAATAACAAAATGGCAGCAGTAAGTCTTTATTTTTCAATAATAAAGTTGAATGTAAATGGGCTAAATTCTTCAATCAAAAGACATAGAGGGAGTGAATATATAGAAAAACAAGAGTCAATGTTTTCATGACTACAAGAAACACACTTCATCCATAAAGGCACAGATGGACGGAAAATAAAGGTATGGAAAAAGATATTCCATGCAAATAGAAAACAAAGAATTGGAGTAGCTATAAAAAAATATATTTCAGAACAAAAAATTATTATAAGAGACCAATAAGTTGGCTATGTAATGTTAAAGCAGTAAGTTCAGCAACAGGATATAACAATTATATATGCACCCAACCCTGCAGCAGCCAGATATATTAAACAAATATTATTAGAACTGAAGAGAGAGGTAGACCCCAACACAATAAAAGCTAGAGACTTCAACATTCCATTCTCGCACTGGACAGATCATTCAGACAGAAAGTCAGCAAAGAAACATCAGACTTAATCTGCACTATAGACCAAATGGGCCTAATAGATATTAAGAGACTATTTCATACAATGGCTATACAAAACACTTTTTTTCCCTCAGAACTTGGAAAATTCTCAAGGATAGACCATGTATTAGGCCACCAAAAAAGTCTTAAAAACTTCAAAACATTTGAAATAATATCATGTATCATCTCTGATCACAATGGACTAAAACTAGAAATCAGTAACAAGAGGAACTTTGAAAACTATAACCAAAACAGCATGGTACTGGTACCAAAACAGATATATAGACCAATGGAACAAAACAGAGGCCTCAGAAATAACACCACACATCTAAAACCATCTGATCTTTGACAAACCTGACTAAAACAAGCAATGGAGAAAGCATTCCCTATTTAATAAATGGTGTTGGGAAAACTGGCTAGCCATAAGCAGAAAAACTGAAACTGGACCCCTTCCTTAATCTTATATAAAAATTAACTCAAGATGGATTAAAGTCTTAAACGTAAGACCTAAAACCATAAGAATCTTAGAAGAAAACCTAGGCAATATCATTCAGGACATAGGCATGGGCAAAGACTTCATGACTAAAACACCAAAAGCAATGGCAACAAAAGCCAAATTTGACAAATGGGATCTAATTAAACTAAATAGCTTCTGCACAGCAAAAGAAACTACCATCACAGGGAACAGGCAATCAACAGAATGGGAGAACATTTTGCAATCTATCCATCTGACAAAGGGCTAACATCCAGAATCTACAAATAACTTAAACAAATTTACAAGAAAAAAACAAACAACCCCATCAAAAAGTGGGCAAAGGATATGAACAGACATTTCTCAAAAGAAGACGTGCATACATGTGCCAGCAGGCACATGAAAAAATGCTCATCATCACTGGCCATCAGAGAAATGCAAATCAAAACCACAATGAGATACCATCTCACACCAGTTAAAATGGCAATCATTAAAAAGTCTGGAAACAACAGGTGCTGGAAAGGATGTGGAGAAATAGGAACACTTTTACACTGTTGGTGGGATTGTAAACTGGTCAACCATTGTGGAAAACAGTATGGTGATTCCTCAAGAATCTAGAACTAGAAATACCATATGACCCAGCCATCCCATTACTGGGGATATACCCAAAGGATTATAAATCATGCTGCTATAAAGACACATGCACACATATGTTTATTCTGGCACTATTCACAATAGCAAAGACTTGGAATCAACCCAAATGTCCATCAGTGACAGACTGGATTAAGAAAATGTGAAACATATACACCATGGAATACTATGCAGCCATAAAAAAGGATGAGTTTGTGTCCTTTGTAGGGACATGGATGCAGCTGGAAACCATCATTCTCAGCAAACTATCGCAAGAAAAGAAAACCAAACACCGCATGTTCTCACTCATAGGTGGGAACTGAACAATGAGATCACTTGGACTCGGGAAGGGGCACATCACACACTGGGGCCTATTATTGGGAGGGGGAAGGAGGAGGGATGGCATTGGGAGTTACACCTGATGTACATGACAAGTTGATGTGTGCTGACGAGTTGATGGGTGCAGCACACCAACATGGCACAAGTATACATATGTAACAAACCTGCACGTTGTGCACATGTACCCTAGAACTTAAAGTATAATTTAAAAAAAAGAAAAAAGATAAACTTTTAGCCAAAATAACTAAGAAAAATATAGAGAAGACCCAAATAAATAAAATCAGAGATGAAAGAGAAGACACTAAAACCAATGAACAAATAGGTGCCACTAAACTGGAAAACCTAGAAGAAATGTATACATTCGTGAATACATACAACCTACTAAGATTGAACAATGACAAAAGCCAAAACCTGAATAGGTCAATAACAGGTAATGAGATCAAAGCCATAATAAAAAATCTCCCAGCAAAAAAAAAGACCAGGACCTGATTACTTCATTGCTGAATTTTATCACACATTTAAAGAACTAATACCAATCCTACTCAAACCATTCTGAAAAATAGAGAAGGAGGGAATAACTCCAAACTCACTCTAAATGGCCAGTGTTACACTGATACCAAAACCAGACAAAGATGCATCTCTGATGAACATTGATGCCAAAATCTTCAATGAAATACTAGCAAACAGAATTCAACAACACATTAAAATGAAAATTCCTCATAATCCTGTGGCATTTATCCCAGGGAGGCAAGGTTTTTTCAAAATGCATAAATCAATCAGTGTGATACATCATATAAACAGAATGAAGAACAAAACCATGTGATCATTTTAATTAATGCTGAAAAAGCATTTTATAAAATTCAGCATCCCTTCATGATAAAAATCCTTAAGAAGCTAGGTATAGAAAGAACATACATCAACATAATAAAAGCCATATACAATAGACTCACAGCAAGTTTCATACTGAATGGGGAAAAACTGAAAGTCTTCTTCAAATATTTGGAACATGACAAGGATGCCCACTTTAACCGCTGTTATTCAACATAGCACTAGAAGTCTTAACTAGAGCAATTAGACAAAAAAAAATAAAGGCCATCCAAACTGGATATTTAAAAAAGTCGAATTATTCTTGTTTGCAGATGATATAATCTTATATTTGGAAAAACCTAAAGACTCCATAAAAAGTTTCTAAAACTGATAAATTCAGTAGGGTTGTGGGATACAATGGCAATATACAAAAATCAGTAGCATTTCTGTATGTCAACAGCAAACAATTGGAAAAATAAATCAGAAAAGTAATCCCATTTATAAGAGCCACCAAATAAAATTAAATACTTCAGCATTACCTTAATCAAAGAAGTCAAAGATCACTAGTATGAAAACTATAAAACGTTGATAAAAGAAATTGAAGATGACACAAATGAAAGGTATTCCATGTTGATTGATTGAATTAATCAATATTGATAAAATGCACATACTACCCCCAGCTATTTACAGATTCAGTGCAATCCCTATCAAAATGCCAATGACATTTTCACAGAAATAGAAATATAATTCTAAAATTTACGTTGAGCCACAAAGGACCCAGAATAGCCAAAGCTATCCTGAGCAAAAAAAAAAAAAAAAACTAGAGGAATCACATTACCTGACTTTAAGTTATACTACAGAGCTACAGTAGCCAAAACAGCATGATACTGTCATAAAAACAGACACATAGACAAATGGAGCAGAATAAAGAACCTAGAAATAAATGCATACATCTACAGTGAACTAATTTTCAACAAAATTGCCAAGAACATACACTAGGGAAAGGACAATCAAGACTTAAACCCAAGACATCAAACTATGAAACTACTACAAGAAATCATTTGGAAACCTCTCCAGTACATAGGACTGGGCAAAGATTTCTTTAGTAATACCTCGCAAGCACAGACAACAAAAGCAAAAATGGAAAAATGGGATCACATCGAGTTAAAAAACTTCTGCACAGCAGTGAAAAGGATCAACAAAGGGAAGAGACAACCCATTGAATAGGATAACACATTTGCAAACTACCCCTCTACATTAACGGAGGGACAAATTCATCCATGATACTTGAATGGCTGTGAGAAGTGGCAGGATTAGTATGGGTTCAGGTAGTGGAAATGTGGAGAGCTATCAGAGATAGCTTCCAGGGTTGTACTGAATAATCAAGTAGGCGTAGGAGGCGAACGGAGTGCTCCATTTCCTATTATCTCAGAAGAAAAAGTTGGTATTAAATGTAAAGTGTGAGAGTGTCTTGGATACACCTTACTTTGTCAACTGTGATGTTTTATATATTTCTTTTGGTCAAAGAAGAAGTACAAATTACATTTTATTATACAGTAAAAAGATTTTTTTTTTTTTTTTAACAGAGATAACCAGGCAATGGGAGCAGGAAAATGTCTCTCCCTACCTAGCCAGTAAAGTCGCTTTATGCAAATGCTGCAAGGTGATGAGAATTTCTTGAGGGTGTTTACACGTATGGTTTATATATAGTTTAAAACTGAGAAGAATTCTGTCCATGCCAAGCCAAACATTAATGGGAATAAAAAAGCATTCACATGTTATCTGTTGGCAAACATCAATCCTACATAGAAATTTCATACTTTCAGATAAATAAATAATTAGCAACAGCAGAGAAAAGGAAAGAATATTTCACAGTATAAGAGAATGGGAGAATTTTCTTAAAGATTGGTAGACAAATTGTACACTTTTAATCATTTTTTTTCTAGGAAACAGATTATTTGGAAAGTGTCTACACAACTGTAAGACAAATACGAGATATTTTGCCTACTGTAAAACATGAGACTGAAGATAAGAGTAAATGACAATGGACTGAGTAGCTAAGGGTGCAGAAATAAAAAGAGATCCCAATACAGATAGAAAAATAATAAAAAGTAACTAATATGAAAGATAAGAACTCAGTTCACTAGTAAAAGTAGCCATTTAAAACTCAAGTAAATCAGTGACAAAATGAAAAAGTTTCATAAGAATCCAGGGAAAATGAAATATAAATGAAAGTAAAATAGATGAAGAATATGGAGGGCAGAGAATGGAGATCCCATTTGTGATGTATAGGTACTGCTGGGGAATAAATGAAAAAAAAAAAGAAATGAAAAAAATAAGTATAGTAATAATAATAATAAAGTACTCCTGTAGAAGAAAATCTGTTTGCAAATCTTTCTGCTCATAAAAAATAAAATTAAGCCATTCTTGGGTTTCTATAGAAATATATTTGATTTTTCTAAGAACTTACACTTCTAGTAAATTTTTTAAAAGATGGTTATGATCACTGTTTTACAAAAAAAATTAAAAAACAAAATATGGTTTATTAGTAAGGAAAATTAAAGTGAAAGGAAAACATTACCTAATATGAATATATAAGTACTATTTCTAAGCACTTTCTGTATAAGCTCACTTAATTTTCATATGAACCCTTGTACAGAAGTAGATCACCTCATTGCCCATCTTTATACAACCAGGAAATGGTGAAGCTAGAATTTGTGTCTAAGCGAATGGTTTCAGGAAGTGTGCACTTAACCACTGTAGCATATCAACTAAATGTAATTTTAAATGTCTAGATATTTAAAACAAAAGATATGTAAAACAAATTATGATTTGAATGAGCAAATAAGATTAGAAGTAAAAATAAAACTGGTTTTTGTTTTTATTTTTTAATATGAACTCTTGGCTAAGATTAAGCATGTATTAATATATATAGTTATAGTAAAATTACTGTATGTTTTTATTCAGGACTCTTTTGCCTCAGGTAACAGAAACATAACTCAATATATGAAATCTATTGGCACATATAATTGCCAATTATAAGTTGTATGACTAGTTTCACTCGTAATAGGATCCAGTGGTTCAACAGATGCCCTAGGAATTTTTAAGTTTCTCCAAATCTTGCCTTTGTTTTCTAGTGTTCACTTTATTTACTGGAAAGCTCTCTCTGAATAGTGAACAAGATATATACAAACCACAGCTATGGATTTAAAAGTCTTAGTCATAAGTCATTCACAGAGATGAAATAATTCTGGGTCAGGTGCAGAGGCTCATGCCTGTAATCCTAGCATTTTGGGATGTTTAGGTGTGAGGATAGTTTGAGGTCAGAAGTTTGAGACCAGCCCAAACAACACAGTAAGATGCCATCTCTACAGAAATTCAAGAAAATTGGTTGGATGTGATGGCACATGCCTGTAGTCCTAGCTGCTAAGAGACCGAGGTGGGAGGATCTCTTGGGCCCATGTGAGAGAGACTACAGTGAGATATTACGGCCACTGTGCTCCAGCCTGGGCTGCAGAGCAAGACTCTGGCTCAAAGCAAAAAAAGACTCAGATTGGCCTAATTAGGGCTACTAATCTTTTGCTGAACCAATCACTGCTGTCAGACAGGTGGGATAACAAGTGGACTCTTTTAGCAGCAAAGATGGAGTATTCAATTAATGGCCTCCACAAGAGAAGGACGGAGTGTTTGGAAAGGAAGAGATGAAGAGCAAACAAAAACAGTAACAGGTGTCTACTACAACTGCTTACAAGACCATCAAAATGATAGAATTTTTTAAAAGAAAAAGATGAGCAAAATAAATAAACTACAAACTATTACAATCTTAACATCAGGAAAAATTTTAAATTAGAAGCACTAGTTTAATAAATAAAACATTTATATTGATAAAGGTTAAATGTATAATGAAAACAACATGTATAGGCCACTAAAAGTTGAATAATATTTCAAGAAATATAGATAGAAAAATTTAGGAAAATATGAGAAATTGAGAGAAAGGCAATTAGAATGTAAGAACTAGTAACATAGCAATCATTTCATGACAGATCAAGTAGATATATAAAAACAAGGAGGACCCTAATAAACAACATAATAAAGAAACATGTTGATATATTATTTCAATTCATAACCTATCATAAAAATGTCTTCAGTTCAATTTTCCATAACATAATTTCAGAAATTGGACTTAAACTAAAACACACAGATTTTAAAAAACATCTAAATTTCCAAAACATAAATTATACTGGCTAGAATTAGACATTCATAAATATTTATGTTAAAATGTCCAAATACTTTAAAAATTTTACATCCTCCTTAACTAATTGTTGGTCTAGATAAGATAACAGCAATAATGACAACAAAACACCTTCTAAAACCTAGTTTCTAGGATTTTATGAGATGAAAAATAGTAAAATGAATATATTAAGTTAATGAGTCCCATTATTTTAAAATTAAGTGAAAGCATTGTGTATTTCTGTTTAAAATTAAAGACCAATTCAATTGATAAAAAGTGTTAACTAATTGCTTTGAATTTAACAAAATCTATTTTTATCATCCTAATTGCATTTTAAAAGTCCCAACTCAAGTTTCGGTTCTTCTAATATAGAAAGTAACTTACGTCTTCATATTTAACTCTTCCAAAAAGACTAATTTTTTAGAAAATACCACTCTCACACAATGATGAAGTCAATAAAGTGCTATTGAAAGGCTGCATTCAATATGACTATATTCTAATCAGGTTGTGCAGTAGCGATTAATTAACATAGAATTGATGGAAAATTTATCTAGTGTTGTCTCCAAATTAAACATATTTAATTTCATCTTTACTCTTAAATACTTATGCTGTTTTTCTCACAGACTCACAGATATCTCTAAATTTCTAAATACAGTTAATTTCCCAAATGAACTTGGCAAACCCTGTTACTACTAGAGGGCAGTACCGTCTTGTTAGATGCTCAGGGACTGCCAGTACAATTAGTCCCTGCAAAACCACATGGGGTACTGTATGATGCAACTTTCAGCTTTATTTTCTGCCAAGTAATAAAGTCTATCTGAGAAATCACTTTGTTTCTAATATTTGCACTTTAAACAAAACTCATCACTTGATCCAGCTCAATCAATAAACACTAATTAGCAAGTCAACCATTGTAATTAGGTTACAAATTGGTTAAAGTATTACATTCCTTTTTAAGTATCAGATATTAATACTTTTCCTATAAAACTGTCTACTCAAATTGTTTTAGGTTTCTCTTTAAAATATTCATTGGAAAGTTAAACAATGGCTTCTCTTAAAATGTCATTGACAAATATTTACTATAAAATCACGTTTCTGGCAAACTTTTCAACATTTAATTATTCATGGGAAAGAAATATCCAAAATAGAATTTTGGTACTCTGAGGAAAATATGTAAAAATGATGCAGTTGCTGAGCAACTCCAGAAAAAAAAATAGAAGATGAAAAACTTTGTATACTGTCTAGCCATTTTTTAAAAGATGTTATTCCTGTCGTGCAGCGTATTAGATCAGCGTGCCTTGTGAACAGGATTTTAACAGGCAGGAGATGTGACTGTGTTTAAGATTCCTTTTTCTAGTCACTAGTTCATTGTCAGCAGCAGCTACAGAGCAGCTTTATGTGCATTCAGAGACCGCCAGGAAATTAGTTCTGCATGACTGAGTCAGCACTGTAGCCCAGAGAAGGAGGATCACCCATTTCCTTAAGCAATTGTTTATTCCTTGTTTTCATAACAATATTAAATATTATAATCCTGGTATAAAATAATAGGCATGCCTTGACATTTTGTTTAAAAATTGAGTCATTCCTGAAAGAGTGATCCATACTACAGTCTTTATGCCAAGTTTAAATGGAACTAGCAAGGCTTTTCTTTGCTTTTTGTTGCTTTCAAAGTGCTTGATAGCTGTTGATAGCTTATTTAATGTCTTCAAGCCTCCTTCTAAATTATATGAGACAGTGAAAATGTCAGTGAAATGAATGCAAGGAAAAAGCACGTTTGAAACTAGCAACAGCTAAAATTAAACTGATGTTTAAAATTAAGGCAAATGTTTTTGTTTCTATGGTTTTCAAGGGGAAAAACAGCATGGCATTAAGATTTTCCTATCTGGACTAATTAGTCAGTAGGCTACATCCCAGAGTAAATTAACATTGGTTCTAAGTACATCACTGCTACCCTGTTCCCATGCACATTCATTCCTCACACTACCATTCCCCAAATCACTCTTCATTTTTGCTCTTTCTGTGAAAAAGTGATATAAAATGTTTCTGTACTGAGTATATTGATTATTGTTTTCCACTTAAACTCTATAAATTGTTTATGTAAATCATGTCCTTGCATATTAAGATTGAAAAGGATAATTTTTCCCATTACCACATACCATAATATATATGTAGATGTAAGGCGGCAAATGGCCTCTTAGATGTTTTGATATGCTTCCTAATTACTTACCAAAAATATATATAGGTATATAATATATCATATGTATATAATATATATGATATTGTGTATAAGATATTAAACTTGATATCATATATGATATGTATATATGATATATAATTTATTATATATAAAATATATGATATATATAATTTTATATATAATATATAAAATTTATAATTTTATAAAATTGCATATGTAAATTTACATATGTAAATTTATATATGATATATAATATATGTGTATATATAAAATCTCAAAATATCTTACACACATCCAGGCAAACATATACCTTGCCTGAACCTAAAGGTGTCATTAAATCCTAATAACTTTGGAGGGGAATTTGAAGGTATTTTAAGCCCAGATTTCAATGTCATGATTTTCAGTCTATACCATATGTCTCTTTCCAGGGTTTCAACAAAATCATTGTCACCTTCCAGACCCAGAAAATTAGTATGAAAGTGTAATAGAGAAAATGACTAAGAAATTAAATTGAGCAGAAATTTATTAAGCACTTACTCTGCCACTGGAATTTTGCAATTTGCAATGGTGAATACAGTAATAGACAACACAGTTCTTGCCCTGCATCTTGTTACTTTAACAACATGAAAGATACTAATTTAACCATTTGACATAACTTTTTGGTTGAAAAATATGACATGTTAAGCAAAATTAATTTGCAAAATTTTGTAATAGTATGCAGAATAGAACAGAACTTGTACATAACCCTATTTTTCAAATTGATCAGATTCTATTTTTGATGGAATGATGAGCTTCCTCTCTAATTCAGGAAAATCAGGAGCTATAATCTACTGAATCTGCCTAATCAAGAATACTAGCAAAAAAAAAAAAAAAGGAATATAGTTTACTATGAACTGGTATCAGAAATGAAGTAGTTGCAGAAATGAATGTTAATTAATATATTAGCCAAGGAAGCAGCAAATTATGCCTATTAAGGTCAATTGTTTAATTTGAGCTTGATAAATGACAAAGTAACATGAAGCTATTTTGCAGCAATTACAAACTAAGGAACTGGAAACGATTAGTATGCAACAATCAAAATCAGACCAGAAAAGCACAGTTCAGTAAAAGAATAAATTCAAAGCCAAAAGGGTTTTGCAACTTTTTCTACTTTCTGAAATGCTGAGTCCTAATTTTTGGTTCATGTTTTGAGAGTATCTTAAGGCCACTCCCTTGAATCTATTAAAACCAAGTGAAGTTAAATTATGAAGCATGAAAGGGTGTCAGAGTTCACTTGGTGAAAATTTTAAATTTGCTAGAACATATTAGAACTATCAGGTCACAAAAGAATATTATTAAGAAAGATACATGACAGGTTGAATTACTCAAGCTTGTGATAATAGTATTAGACTGTGAGAATAAAAATTATTACCATGAATATTATTCCATATTTCACCTAGAATATGTGCATGTGAGTATAAAGCTGGAAAGTGAAAGTAGGGAGGGAATATTTCTAATCTTTTTTTTTTTTTTTTTTTTTACTTCAAAGACACATTTAGGGCTATTCTACAACTTTCACTAAGGATGTCTTGGACAGGTATGCAGGTATGTCCTGCACAAGGACAATTGTGTAAAGAGGTGGTTGTGGGCTGAAATCTGCCTGCATTCTGCCTGTGAAGGTGTAGGTTCCATAATGGGGCTGTATTGGACTGGAAGGAAGGGGAATCTTTTCTATGTATATAATTAATGAAACTCTCTGATGAGTCAGACTCTGGCCTGTACTTTGCTATAAAAAAAATTTCAGTTTATTTATGTTTTCTTGACCTTTTGTGTCATCGTGTAATAGAGATATCATCACTTTATACTAAGATACATGTTTATATGTGTTGCTCGTGTTTATTATTTTAAAAAGGAGGCATTAATACCTAATTTTTGTGCTTTCAAAATGTGTTCAAATATTGTATTTCTTCTTATTGAAATTATTCTTTAAAATTATTTTTAATACCTCTTTAGCTCTAACACAATAATTGATACTTTAAAAGGACTTATATATTTTTTAGCAATAAAAAGCTGGCTCTGTTTTATACTTTTAGTAGATATGAAAATAAATAATTTGATTTTGTTTTCTTTTACTGTTCTTAAAGAGCTAGTCAAATTTTTGGAATGAAGATCTCAATATTAGCTACAATGTTTGACTTTTCTGGATAAGAGTTACATAATTCTTAGGAAAAGAGAAGAAAAATATTAATCCATGCAATATAATTGTATGTTATAACACACCACCAGCCAGTTAGAGCATTGAATACAAGGCATTGTGCTAAGAATTGTTCAAAACTTAAACTTCAAAAAGTCTCTGTGCCCATTAAAAGTTAAAAATCTGTCATCATGAAAAATCTCTATAAGACAACTGTGTGACAAGACTTGCAAATATGTATCTACTTTCCAAAAACATAGTCCCAATTATAAGATTTTGGAGTTCTTTCTAAGAATGTAAAGAAACAAAGAGCATTAAGCTGGAAATTTTATTGAAAGGAAGAAAAAGTAAATAGTGCAGGTTGTCCATGACAGATGTAGGTAGATGAAAGAGTTGGGATTGTTAAAGAGAGAAGGAAAAATAAAATCTGAGAAAAAAACATAAAGGAGAGAAAAGACATCTTTATCTACACAAGTAGACTAAAGGAGAAAAAAGTCCACCTTATCAATTAACTGTCATTTTAATATCATTGAATTCCATCTCTAGTCACTCCCCTCTACAAAAGACCTTACAGGAAGGCTCAGCAGATGATAATGGTTTACAGTTCTACTCTGATCCCTTATCATTCAGAGCTGTTGATAGGGCAACTCCTTGCTAGGTATGACATCCTGATTCTCACCATAGTCACAAGGAAGTCCAGAAAAGATTGTTCATAAAAACCATGAAAATCCATAGTGACCAAACTCACACATGGAAAGATCTCCAGGACACTTATTGTTGGTCAGACTCGTGTATTTATAAAGAATCATTTTTTTTTGGCCATTTGAGTTTGTTGCAAAATTGCACAATGTAACCTCCACTACACACTAACATCATAAATACCTTCCAGCTTCATTTACAGCAAGGGAAAGAGACGATCTATTGAAAGAGCATACATGAATACAGCAAGTAGAAAATAAGCACAATTTTTAAGAGTTCTGGGGGGTGGGGGGAAGGACTCTTTGATCACTGCAAACTTCAAAAACCAAAATAGTGTATCAATGTTAGTATTCTTATTCATAAAAGGGGATAATTGACCAAATGGACAGTTATTATCTGAAGTACTATATAGTAAAAGTGTGTAGAAGTATTATTTCATAAATTAGGAAGTAGTGGAATTTCATAAATTAGGAAGTACATTCAATTCTAGAATGTACATGTGTATAGAATTACACTTCTGTTAGATCTGTCATGTAATGTAGTATTTCATGGACAGATATTTACTTGCTTCATTTATATTGGTAAAGATATATTATTTAAAATAGGAAATTTGGTTTTATTCATCTCTAACAATAAAGACCAAAACATAATACTCAAAAAATTATGCAAGACTTGCATTAGATCTTCAAGTCTGTAAAATTTTTAGGACTTCAGTAACCATCTTGACAGACCATAAGATATGGAGTTTATTAATATTTTCTAGAACTAGAGGCCCTAACAGTATCATAGATTACCCGATTATTTTTTTCTCAAGTTTCTAAGTGCCCAAAACTAAAACTTGTTTTCTTTCCCCAATGAAATCTTGACATTCCATCTGGAAGTTCCTGTGAGTTTTCATACATTATCTGAATGAACTGTGGAAATAATTCCTTGTTTTGTCTTTCGTAAGTGCACAAAGAAGATGTAATGAACTAATAGCACTTGAAAGTAATGGTATGAAGCTGCTTCAAAACTGGCTGAAAAAATGGATGTCCTGTTTCAGTTGTGATATCTTGTTGGTTGCAAATCATATACTTTTTCTACTAGAGAATAAAAGAGCCCTTCAAATAAAGTGCCTTAGTTTTCACTAAAAAGAAAAGAATTTGAGTTATAGCAAATCAAAACAAACAAATAAACAAAACTTTCTAACCAAACAAATAGTTTATATGCAAAGATGTTCAAATTTAAACATTGGGTGGTGATGACCAAACCAAAGAATAATTTTTATTACTGTCATAAAACTTTCAAATAGTGATTGTAATAGCAATTGTTTACCCAGCACAAGATATCTCAGCCGTATATGGTGTCTTCACGTTTCAGTGTCTCCCAAACAAACCAGCAAGGATGTGACCCCTTTTGTATCTCCATTTTAGTTAATTATAACATCGGAAAGACTAAGCATCTTTCTCTGGATTGAATCCCAGAAGCCCACATATACTGAATCCCAGTGTATGTTCTATATTGATGAAATCTTATTTTTTGACTAGTACAATGACTCCAAATAATGTTTTACCTTCACTGTAAATGAGAGGGGATATTATAGTACATCTCTATTTTCATAAAGCCACTTGCAATTATACTCATAACATGAACCTTCATAGAGTTAAAACTGTACAGGCATTAAAAATAGTTGGAATAAATTGTTTAAAAGATTATTGGTCTTAAACAAACAAAAAATGGTGGTATCTCCTTATAATGTCAGCTATTAGGGAGGCTGAGGCAGGAGAATTGCTTGAGTTCAGGAGTTCAAGACAAGCCTGGGGAACATAGCAAAACCTCATCTAAAAAACAAAAAGATGCCTTTTTATTAAAAAAAAAAATCTTGCACAGTGAGATAAGAATTGGAAAGAAGAAAGAATGAATTAAGAAACTGATGATGATAGAGTTATAGGGAAAGCCAGTAAACAAGACTATAGAAGAGAAAAGATCGAAGTTCTGAAAAGTGGATAAATTATTAGCAGGAGCATTCATACCACCTCTCCAACCCTTCATTAAAGTCCAATTTTTTTTAAAAGTGGAGATAAAAGAACAAAAAGTCATGGAAGCTTGTTGGGTTGCATAAGCAGCTTTTATATGAAGCCAGTATTTATTAGCTATTAATTCCAGCTATGCCTAAAGTATAAGCAATTCAAATATTTGTGTCAGAAATATTTTGGGTGTCAATTATACAGTAATAATACATAATATGGTTAAAAGGACGTTTTTAGAGTGAGGCAAATATAATCTTAGCAACACTATTACTTAAGCTTTCTGAAACAAATTTTCTCATCTTAAAATGGAGATAATAGTCACCTCATAAATAATATTAAATACTTAATCATCAAATAGAAAATGCTTAGAAAATTGTATAAAGGAACAATGAAGCAAAGCTAGCATGAACTGCCATCTTATTTTCTGTGCTACAGCCAATTCATCATTTTTTTCAATATTTTTCTCCCTGTTAACTTTTCCTCAGGCAGAACATCAGCTCAGACTCATTCTGTCCTCTCATGGTGATTTCATGGGCAGTCACTATATCCATGGACCAGCACACAATAAATAAAAATGGAGTAGGACAAAGTGCTGGAATGAGTAAGAAAGTCTATCTGACAGACTTCAATCATTTGTGACCACAGGTTGAGCAATCCTACCCCAAAAATTCAATATCTGCAGTGCTCCAAATCCACAATGTTTTGAGTGCCAACATGTCACCACATGTGGAAAATTTCACACCTGATCTCATGTGATAGATTGCAGTCAAACTACAGTCAAAAGTTTGTCTCATGCATAAAATTATCTAAAATATTATATAAAATGAGGTTATGTGTTTAAGTTGTACATGAAACAAAAAAATTATGTTAAGATTTGGGTCTCATGTACAATATATCTCATGTAATCTCTTGTAAATAACATGCAATTAAACTAAAATCTGAGAATATCTGAAATCTGTAACACTTTTGGTCTCAAGCATTTAGAATAAGAGATACTCAGCTGGTATTAAGAATCCAGGGAAATCTATAGCTAACTAAGTATGAGCAAGTGAGGATGACCACGTAGATCCAGATAGCAATGCCAAGCAAAACAATTCAGATGCAGCTGAGAGGACAATGTAGTGAAAAGTTAAGGAGCAGCAGTGGAAATGAAGTTAGAAGAGAAAAGATGGCAAGAAATAGTCTAAAACTTTGGAAATAATGTCAGAAATACATTTTTACTTTGTATTTTTACTTTTAAAGGCTATCTTTTAGAGAACTTTTAGTTTCACAACAAAATTGGGAAGAAAGTACAGAGATTTACCATATACTTCCTCCCCATATACATGCACAACCTGCTCTGTTACTGAAATCCCCCACCAGAGTGGTGCATTACTTACAATTGAGAAAGCTACATTGACACATCCTAATCACCCAAAGTCTATAGTTTGTATTAGAGGCCGCTAAGAGTGCTGGAAATTCTTTGGGTTTTGACAAATGTATGACATGTAACCGTCATTATAGTATCATGCAGATAACTTCCAGTGCCCTATTAGTTTAGCCTATTCATCCCTCCCTTCCACCAAACCCTAAGCAACCATTAATCATTTTATTTTATTTTATTTTATTATTTTATTTTATTATTTTATTTTATTATTTTATTTTATTTTATTTTATTTTATTTTATTTTATAGATCCAGGGTATACATGTGCAGGTTTGTTACATGGATATATTATAAAATGCTGAGGTTTGGACTTCTATTGAACCGATCACTCAAAAAGTGAACACAGTACCCAATAGGTGGTTTTTTAACCCTTGTCTCCCTCCCTCTTCCCTTTTTGAGTCCTCGTTGTCTATTATTTCCATCTTTATGTCTATGTATACCCATTGTTTAGCTTCCACTTATAAGTGAGAACAGGCAGTACTTGTTTTTCTGTTTCTGTGATAATTCACTTTGGATAATGGCCTCCAGCTCCATCCATGTTGCTGTAAATTTGAGGATTTCATTATTTTTGGCCACATAGTATTCTATGATGTGTATTTACATTTTCTTTATTCAATCCAGTTAACAGGTAGTTAGGCTGATTCTATAACTTCACTATCGTGAATAGTGCTGCAGTAAACATTTTAGTGCAAGTGTCCTTTTAGTAGAGCAATTTCTTTTCCTTCAGGTAGCTATCCAGTAGTGGGATTGTTGGGTCGAATGATAGTTCTACTTTTAGTAATCTGAGAAGTCTCCACACTGCTTTTTGCAGGGGCTAGCCTAATTTACATTTCCACCAACAGTGTATAACCATTCCCTTTTCTCTGTATATTTGCCAACATCTGTCTTTTTTTTTTTTTTTTTTTTTTTTACTTTTCTGACTAGTGTGAGATTGCATCTTATTGCGGTTTTAATTTACATTAATCTGATGATTTGTGATGTTGAGCATTTTTTAATATGTATGTTAACCACTTGTATGTCTTCTTTTGAGAAGAGTCTATTCATCTTCTTTGCCCATTTTTAGTTTTTTCTTTTTCCCTGTTGATTTGTTTAAGTTACTCATAGATTCGGAATATTTGGTCTTTGTCAGATGCATCATTTGCAAAAATTGTCTCCCATTCTGTAGGTTGTCTATTTACTTTTTGGTGTGTATGTGTGCACAGAAGCTCTTTAGTTTAATTAAATCCCAATTGTCAATTTTCATTTCTGTTGCATTTACTTCTGCAGCACTAGTCATAAATTTTTTTGCCAAGGCCAATGTCCAAAATGATTCTCTCTAGGCTTTAAGTATTTTTGTAGTCTTAGATCTTACATTGCAGTCTTTAATCTATCTCTAGTTAATTTTTGTATATGGTGAGAGGCAGGGGTTCAGATTCATTCTTCTGCATATAGCTAGCCAGTTTTCTGAGTAACATTTATTGAATAACGTGTTCTTTCCCCATTGTTTATTTTTGTTGACTTGGCCAAATATCAGTTGGTTGTAGGTGTGTGGCTTTATTTCTGGGTTTTCTATTTCATTCCATTGGCCAATGTGTATGATTATGTACCAGTACCATGCTGTTTTGGTTACTATAGCCTTGTAGTATAGTTTAAAATTGGGAAATGTGGTGTCTCCAGCTTTCTTCTTTTTTGCTTAGGATTGCTTTAGCTATTCAGGCTCTTTGTTAATCAATATGAATTTTAGAAATAATTTTTCTAATTCTGTGAAAAAACGATGTTGGAAAATTTGATAGGAGTTGTATTTAATCTGTAGATGGCTTTGGGCAATATGATCATTTTAACTATATTGATTCTTCCTATCCATGAGCATGGAATATTTTTCCATTTGTTTGTCTCATCTAATATTTCTTTGATCAGTGTTTAGCTCTTCTTCTCGTAGAGGTCTCTCATCTCTTGGTTAAATGTATTCCTAGGGTGTGGGTGCATCTGTGTGTGTGTGTGTGTTTATTGTAAATGGGATTACATTCTTGCTTTGGTTCTTAATTTGAATGTTATTGGTTTACAGAAAACTACTGATTTTTTATGTTGGTTTTGTCCTGAAACTTTACTGAAGTTGTCAAGTCTAGGAGTATTTTGGAAGAATCTTTATTGTGTTCTAGGTATAGAATTATATCATCGGCTGGCACGGTGGCTCACACCTATAATCCCAGCACTTTGAGAGGCCAAGGTGGGCAGATCACAAGGTCAGGCGATTGAGACCATCCTGGTCAACGTGGTAAAATCCCGTCTCTACTAAAATACAAAAAATTAGTCGGGCATGTTAGTGCGCACCTGTAGTCCCAGCTATTTCGGAGGCTGAGGCAGGGGAATCGCTTGAACCAGGGAGGCAGAGGTTGCAGTGAGCCAAGATCGTGCCACTGCACTACAGCCTGACCACAGAACAAGACTCCATCTGAAATCAATCAATCAATCAATCAATCAATCATATCATGTCATCAGCAAGTGGAGTTAATGTGACTTCTTCTTTTCCTGTTTTAATGCCTTTTATTTCTTTATCTTGCCCGATTGTTCTGGTGAGGATGTCCAGTATTATGTCGAATAGGAGTGGTGAGACTGGACTTCCTTGCCTTGTTCCAGTTTTTGGGAAAAATTCTTCCAGCTTTTGCCTATAAGGTGTGATGTTGGCTGGGGGTTTCTTGTAGATGGCTCCTATTCATTTAAGGTATGTTGCTTTGATACTTAGTTTGTTGAGTGTTTTATCATGAAGGAATGTTAGATTTTACTGGATGTTTTTTCTGCATCTATTGAGATGATTCTATGGTTCTTGTTTTTAACTCTTTACGTGGTGAATCACACATTGATTTGAATATGTAAAAACATCTTTTACAAATGGAATCCCAGTAATAAAGCCTATTTGATCATGCTGCATTACATTTTTGATAAGCTGCTGGATTCAGTTTGATGGTATTTTGTTGAGGATTTGTGTGTCATTAAGGATATTTGTAGTTCTGTTTTTAATTATGTCTTAGCCAGATTTTGCTATCAGGATGATATTGGTTTTGTAGAATGAGTTAAGGAGGAATCCCTTCTCTGTGATTTGTTGAAATATTAGTCAAATTGATACCAGCTCTTCTTTGTAAGTCTGGTGAATTCAGCTGTGAACCCATCTGGCACAGAGCTTTTTCTGGTTGTAGGTTTTCCATTACTGATTCAATTTTAGTACTCGTTATTGGTCTGTTCAGGAATTCAGCTTCTTCCTGGTTCAATTTTGGGAAGTTGTTTCCAAGAATTTGTTCATTTCTTACAGATTTTCTACTTTGTGCATATGGAGGTCTTTGTAGTAGTCTCTAGGATCTTTTATATTTCGGTGGTATCAGTTGTGATGTCATCTTTCTTATTTCTGATTGTGCATATTTGAATCCTCTCTCTCTTTTTTTTCCATTTTAAATAAAGCTAATGGTATATCAATCTTGTTTATCCTTTCAGAAAACCAACTTTTCATTTCATTGATCCTTTGTATAGTTTTTTGGTCTTAATTTAGTTCCATTCTGATCTTTGTTATTTATTTTCTTCTACTTCCCTTGGATTTAGCTTGTTCTTGTTTTTCTAGTTTGTTTAGATGTGACATTAGATTGTTAATTTGAGATATATATATTTCGATGTAGGAATTTAGCACTATGAACTTTCCTCTTAACATTGCTTTTTCTATATCCCAGAGGTTTTGGTATTTTGTGTGTTTATTTTCATTTTTTTCCAAAGAATTTTTTTTTATTTCTGCCTTAATTTTCTTGTTAACCCTAAAGACATTCAGAATCAAGTTGTTTAGTTTCCATGTATTTGTGTGGTTTTGAGAGTTTCTCTTGGTATTGATTTCTAATTTTATTCCACTGTGGTCCAAGGAGCTGCTTTATATGATTTTAATTTTTTTAATGTATTGAGGCTTGGTTTATGATCAATTATGTGGCCAATCTTAGAAACTGTTCCATGTATAGATGAGAAAAAGAATGTATATTCTGTGGTTGCTGGGAGGCATATTCTGTAGATGTTTATTAGGTCTATTTGGTCAAGTCTCCAACTTAAGTCCAAAATTTATCTGTTAGTTTTCCATCTCAGTGATCCATCTAATGCTGTCAGTGGGGTGCTGAAGTCACCCACCATTATAGTATGTCTGTCTACCCCTTTTCTTAGGTCTAATCATATCTTTAAATAAATCTGGGTATTTCAGTGTTGGGTGTGCAGATTTAGAATAGTTAAATCTTGTTGAATTTAACACTTTCACTTTGTATAATGTTCTTTGTCCTTTTTTACTATTGTTGATTTAAAGTCTGTGTTACCCTGTACAAGAATAGGGACCACTGCTCTTTATTGTTTTCCATTTGTGTAATCGATGTTTCTCCACCCCTTTATTTTAAACCTGAGGGTATCAGTACATGTGACATGGGTCTCTTGAAGACAATAGAAGGTTGGGTCTTTTGTTTGTTTTGTTTTGTTTTGTTTTTTAACCTAACTTGCCTCTCCTTCTTTTATGGAGTATTTAGGCCATTTATCTTCATTATCAATATTGACATGTGAGGTTTTGTTCCTGTCATAGTGTTGTTACCTAGTTGCTTTGCAGTCTCAATCGTATTGTGGCTTTGCAGGGTCTGTGAGCTTTGTACTTACATGTGTTTTTATAGTAGCAAGTGTCATTCTTGTGTTTGCATGTTAAGAACTCTATTGGGCAATTCTTATAGTTACTGTCTAGTGGTGTCAAATTCCCTTATAATTTATCTGAAAAATGCTTTATTTCTCCTTGGTTTTTGATGCTTAGTTTGGCAGGATATGCAATTATTGGTTGGCATTTTTTTAAGAAGACTAAAAATAGGCTAACAATTACTTGTGGCTTGTGAAGTTTTTCCTAAGAAATCAGCTAACATGATTCCCTTTATAGATGATTTGGCCCTTTCTTTCTAACTGCCTTTAATATATTTTTTTCACATTGACCTTAAATAGTCTAATGACTATGCATCTTGTGATGATCATCTTGGATAATATTTTGCAGGAGATCTCTGAATTTTTGTATCTCGATATCAACGCGTATAGTAAGATTGGGAAAATTTTCCTGAATTATTCTCTGAAATATGTTTTCCAAGTTACTTACTTTGTCTTCTTCTTTCTCAGGAATGCCAGTAAATTGTAGATTTGATTACTCTCCATAATATCATATTTCTTGAAAGGTTTGTTCACTTTTAAAATATCTTCTTTCTTTATTATTTCTGACTGGGTTAATTGAAAAGACTTGTCTCCAAGCTCTGAATCTCTTTCTTTTGCTTGATCTAGTCTATTGTTAAGTATTCCAATGGTATTTTGACATTCCTGTAGTAAATTTTTCAATTCTAAGAGTATTGTTTGGCTCCTTCTTTATGTAACTATGTTCTCTTTTGTGTCCTGGATTCCTTTTTTGGTTTCTTGGTAATAAATTTCAACTTTCCCTTGGATCTCATTGAGTTTTCTTAAAATCAATATTTTGAATTTTTTAATCTGTCATTTCATACTTTCCCTCTGGTTAGGATCCATTGCTAGAGAGCTAGCGCAATTTTTGTGAGGTTTCAAAATACATTGGCTTTTTGTACTGACGGAGTTATTAAACTAGTTCTTTCTCATCCTAGGGAGCTACCATTTCTTATTTTAGAAATTCCTAAAGTTGGGATGAGGCTTTTCTAAATTCTTGTTTGAAAAAGTATTACTGTAGTTTATGTTGTGGATGATCATTTGACTTTGTTTCTGGGTGCTTTCTGGGGACCAAGGCTCTGTATGGATTCTTTGGTTGTGGATAGGTCCTATGTGGTGACTTTCTCAGATGCTGCTTTTTGTAGTGATATATTTTTGTTGGTGGTGCAGTTCAGGCTGAAGTCCAGTAGATGGTGTTTAAGAGCTTGCAGGTAGGCTGATGACCAGTGGATACACCCACACTGACAGGCCTTGCGGGAAGAGATTATAATGTGTTAAGCTTTAGTCTCTGGGGAAAGGGGCTGAGTATGGGTACCAGCTCCTCATCCTTCCCCAGCAGAAACATAATCCACTTCCCTTTCGTCACGTAGTTTATGACCTGTTTACAAAGGCTTCATCCTTTGGTTCCCTGATGCACTGTTGCTATGGAACATGGATCTGTCTCTCTGATGGCTGATGCTAGAATGTGAGTTGGGGCACTCTCTATCCCCAGTCCAGGGCAGGCAACTCCACATTCTGTCCTCTGTTGCCAGGGTGCTGCTGCTCTGTGTAGGAAGGGGTGCTTTACCCTACTCTTTGTGACAGCCAAACAGGTGCAGGTTCACTTTCAGTGAGGTGGAGACACTGGGAATGCATAAAAAGCCAGTTTCATTCAGTGCATGTTGACCTTCAGTGTGGGTGGAGCTGCCAGAAAAGCACGAAATGCACCTGATTTCAGTGAATGCTCACCAGGTCTTGCTGGAGGAACTGCTGTGTCGGCAATAATGTATGGGGCAGAGGGGCCAGGAGATGACCCCCTTGCCATTTCCACTACCTTCAGCAGCTGACACAGTGTCCATGTTTCCATTGTTCCAAGGGGAGCTTTGTCAGGCTGTGCTTCCGCCTCGCTTAGGGGCAATCCATACCAAGGGTTAGATCTCCAGAGGACTCACAACTTCCCAGGGACCTGCTGGTCCCCTGTGCTTGCCAAAATTAGAACATGTTGTGTGGTATGTTTGCAAATGATCTGGTGGTGTACTTTCTTAAGGGCAGAGTATCCCTGGGCAGGGCTGTGGCACCACAGGGACACAACCAGTATGGCACAACCAGTATGCTTCTGAAGGGAGTGTGGGCATGGCTGTAAGGGTGGGCCACCCAGTTCTCTGTTCCCAGGAAGTTCTTATGGGCAATAATGTTGCCCTGGGTTGTGAGGATAGAGGGGCTCCCCAACAGTTTAGCAGTAAGCAGGTTGTCAGATGAGTGAGTAGAGCAGAGAAGCACTCCCACCTATTATTTCCACAGGGGAAAGGACAGTTTCTTCAATAAATGCTGCTGGGAAAAACTGAATATCCATGTGCAGAAAAATGAATGCAGACTCCTATTTATTACCACAAACAAAAATCTAATCAAAATGAATAAAAGACTTAAATATAAGGCCTGAAATTGTAAATAAATAAATAAATAAATAAATAAAATTTAAAAAAAACACACAGTAAACATTGGTATTGGGGAAATGCTGCAGGACATTGTTCTGGGTGAAGAGTTTTTTGTGCATGACTTCAAAAGCACAGGCAACTGAAGCAAAAATAGACAAGTGAGATTACATCAAGCTAAAAAAGCTTAGGCACAAAAAAGGAAACAATCAAACAAGGCGAAGAGACAACCTACAGAATAGGATAAAATATTTACAAACTATTGATCTAATAAAGGATTGATAACCAGAATATAGAAGGAGCTCAAACAACTCATGAGAAAAGTATCTAATAATCTGATTTAAAAATAAATGAAAGTTCTGAATAGACATTTCTCAAAAGAAGACATAGAAATGATCAGCAGGTACATGAAAAATGTTCAACATCACTAACTGTCAAAGAAATGCAAATCAAAATCACAAAGAGATACTATCTTGCCAAGGTAAAATGGCTTTTATCCAAAAGACAGGTGATAAATAATGCTGGAGCAGATGCAGAGAAAGCGCAATTCTCATACACTGTTGATGGGAATGTAAATTAGTGCAGCCACTGTGGAGAACAGTATAGAGATTCCTCAAAAACTACAAATAGAACTACCATATGATCCAACAATGCCATTATTTGGAATTTACCTGAAAGAAAGAAAATCATTATTTTAAAGATATCTGCACCCTCATGTTTATTGCAGCACTACTCACAGTAACCAAGATATAGAATCAACCTAAGTGTACAAACAAACCTGAGTGGATAAAGAAAATGTGATATATAAACAAAATGGTATATTATGCAGCCATGAAAAAGAAGGAAATCCTGTCATTTGCAGCACCATGGATAGAACTGGAAGTCACTGTGTTTGCTGAAATAAGCCGGGCACAGAAAGACAAATATTCCACGTTCTCACTTACATGTGGGAACTAAAAACTTGGATCTCATGAAGATAAAGAGTAGACTGATGGTTACCAGAGGCTGGGGATGGTAGTAGGGAGGGGGGATGAAGAAATAAGACCTAGCGTTTGATCGATTAGCAGAGTGGCTAGAGTTAACATTAATCTAGTGTGTATTTCAAAATATCTAAAAGAGAATATTTCAAATGTTCCTAATATTAAAAAAAGATAAATAAGATGATAGATGTCCCAATTACTCTGATTTCATCTTTACACATTATATGAATGTATCAAATTATCCTAGTACCCCCAAAATATGTGATTCTATTATATAGTAATAAAAATATGTAGCAATACTACAATTAAAAAGTCTTTCCAAAAATAGATTTTGTTGTCTGGGTAGACTTAGAAAAGGGTCTCTTGGTGCACAAACACTCATCAATTTTTGAGTGGCTTGGAAGAGGAGAGAAGCAGCATCTTTCCACTGTCTCTGAGTTTGTTACTCCAGGTTCCAAGCCAAAGACTGAGATATGTGCATAATAAACTATATCCTGAAAACAAGGTCACCCATATCTATGGTTACCAGTTACTTCAGTATAAAAAAGGTAAGAAAAGGCAGAATGAAAAACGGACACAGGAAATTTCATTTTAAATAAATTGTAGGGAGAAAGAGGAAGCCAACACTTAAAAATCTTCTTTAAAACTAATGCGATTTTGTGTGTGTGTGAGGCAAGTCCATTATTTCTATACTTTTTAATACAAAGATTAATTTTCATCACAGTCAGCAATATGACCTCGGAACTCCATCTGTGTCTAGATTATGTAAAATTATGAACTAGAAAAGACTTTTTCTCACATTTTTATTCTTCATCTTCACTCTTCATCTGAGTTCTCATTTTTACTTCCTGTACCAACGTTCAGTTTCATGATTAATAAACAAGTTACCTAAAATTTAGGTTACTTGAAATATTCCTTAAAAGTTTTGAATCAAGTAACAGGTAAGACAGTAATCAGATCCTGTCTTAGGTCAAGTTCACTAGAAGAGCCTGAGACTGAGACTGAGATTCTTACAACTGTGATTTATTAAGGGAGTATTCTCAGGAGAAACCTGTAAGAGAGTGAGTGGAGTGGCAGAAGAAAAGGGGAGAGCAAAGTAAAAATGCAGTTTCAGGTGAAGTCCAGCCTCAGCCTGATTATACCTAGTGCTCCAGAGCAGGAGTCCCCAAGCCCGGGCTGCAGATTTTATAGCTCTGTGGAGAGTCTGGCCGCACAGCAGGAGGTGAGCAACAGGCCAGCCATTACCGCCTGAGCTTCGCCTCCTGTCAGATTAGCGGGACATTCGATTCTCTAAGCATGGTGAAACCTATTGTGAATTGCTCATTTGTGAACTGCGCATGAGCGATCCTGCGCTCCTCCTCCCCACCCCCGCCCCACATGAAAAAATACTGTCTTCCAGGAAACCGGTTCCTGGTGCCAAAGTTAGTCTGTCTCCCAAGAGGCAACGGCTTTGGTACTCCAGCACCAGTCAGTCATCTTCTGGTCTCCTCATGAATGCAGCAGTTCCACAGCCCAAGGCAGTCCTCCAGGAGAGGTTGAAAAAGGGCATCCATAGCTGCAGATAAAAGGGATTCCCAGGAATTCATATGAGACACCAACAGTGTCCGCTGGAGACTTATCAAAATGTTTATTTCTCTAAAATATTAAATCTTTTTTGAGTGGCTTGCACGGGAGAAGGACATGAGGCAGGAAAAAGCAACGTCTTTTCAGTATCTCTGAGGTTGTTATTTCAGCTTCCAAACATGATTTCTCACAAATCTGACTTAATAATGCTTGCTACACATTAAACAAACAAAAAGAGTTTCCCCTACAAACTTTCTGATATGTGTAGTCTTTTTCTCTGCAAAGTGCTTTTCAACTCTTTTCATGTAAATACAGATATTAAATCTGTAACAATGTAGGTATTATTCTTGAATCTCCTAATGATCCTGAGTTGTAAGTGGAACAAGTATTTATTGTCATTTTGTAAATAAGCAAACCAAGACCTAGAAAAGCCATAGACTAATGGTATTCATACAATTCTTAAGTGCTACTTCAGGAAACCTAATTCAGTGTTCTTTTCACTTTGCTACATCTCTATTTCAAATAATGTTTCGACTTCCCAAACTATGTTTTTATTTAACATTTCAAAATTGCATCGTTCTAGATAGGACTTTATTTTAAAGATTCTACCTAGAGGCAAAGCACCTAGAATAGCATGAACAACATTTAAGAACTACATTTATCACTTATTATCTACGTGACCATAGGCAACTCATGCTAAACTTTAGTTTTCTCCACTGAAAAATGGCAAGTAGAAATAATACCTTTGTACCAAGGTGATTTGGTCTATATTTACAAGAGATGAAAATATTTGCATATTATAAAATACTTTAATGCATTATTATTATCATCAGCAACAGCAGCATTTGGGAAAGACCAGATAATACAGCATCAGGCACAGTTTTTGTTTGTTATTTTTTTTTCAAGGTAACCATTACATCACACCTTTAAATCTTCTATTATCTAGAGGTTTTAAGAGTCAAAGATAATAGGACTCCAGACTTGGCTTTATCACCAGACAGTATCTTGTCCATCTTAGTGACAGCAAAACTTGACTCTTCTTCTGTTGCTTGGGACTCAATTCCATGTGGATGCCAGACCGCCTATTGAGGCCCAAAGGATGTGTTGACATTCTTGGTGAATTTTCTTCTGTTTTTCATATAGGTGCATAATTTGCTGCCTAGGTAACATAGTTGGCAGTGCCATTTTTGTCTATTCTTCTTTAAGAAAATCTACACTGTACTGTTTCACTTCAATTCAAATTTTAAAAGAATTTATAACCACAGTTTTGGGTCATAAAATATGGATATATATAAGAATTTTTTCTCAAAACGAAAACAGTAAATTCTGAGGTTTAAAAAGGTATAAAACTACCATAATTACAATGCACAATTACTATGAATTATTTTTCATCCTGGACAGTGAATGAGAGATAAAGGATGTTATGAGAACTACATTAAAAGGAACAACATCTCCAGCCTTATAATCTTTCCATCAGAAGGTCTGGAGGTTACTGAATAGTTACTCCAGCATTCTGGACTATGCTAATTATTATCACAAGCCATGTGGACCCCACAGTTTCTTAAGTGTGTTAATATATTCAAAACAGAATAATATGTTTTTGGCAAATTGTCACATTCATGAGATACGAATTCAAGCAGAGCATTGTATTAAAAAGCAGTTGAAAGCAACCATATCTCAAATTATTTTATCAAAATAAAATGGATTTTTGGCTTAAAGAAAATATGTATACAACAGCAAATATCTGCATATAATACAGTTAGTAGAAGAAAAATTTTTCTTGCATACATATATCAATTATCATTCAAAACATAATTTTCCTTCTGTTTTCCTAGCTGCCTGAATTGTACCCAGTAGTGGGTGACTGTGTGATAATGTAAATGACTCAATATATCCTAAATATTTACCATCTTAACTTTTAAGATCAGTGTTTCAAATTGCAGTATAGCACATAACTCAGCTGAAAGAAAGAGAAAGGAAGGAAAGAAGGAGGAAAGGTTGCTTTGCCAACCATGTCATTTTATGTCAGCATGTGATTTTTCTAAATGTATAGAAATATTTAGTGTATAATTGGTTTTGTGCCTGTATTTTTATTTTACATAAAGGCTAGTTCTTTATATAGCTTGATTCAGAAAGAAAAAAAGGAAGGAAGGAAGGAAGGAAGGAAGGAAGGAAGGAAGGAAGGAAGGAAGGAAGGAAGGAAGGAGGGAGGGAGGGAGGGAGGGAGGGAGGGAGGGAGGGAAGGAAGGAAGAGGGGGAGAGAGAGAGGGAGGGAGAGTAAGGGAGGGAGGAAAGAAGGAAGGAAGGGAGGGAGGTGGAGAGGGAAGGAGGGAGGAAGATTGATATCAGTGAGATCAGATACTCATTTTACCACATTTTAGTGACTTAAATTCCTCTGGACTAATGCCGAATACTGCAGCAAACTGACTAATTCTACAGAATACAATAATTTTACAATGACTTAAAAATATATAAAGGTTGATGCCCTTCTGTATTTTTCAAAGAAATTGTTCTTCTAAATCAAGCATTTTCTTTAGGGATTAATATAATCTTAAATATAAACAAATATATATATCTAAAATGGGAAGTATTGGTTTTACTAACTGTAGCTCTTCAGAAATTAGCCTTTTTCTGCCTTCCACATATATGCAGAACAGAAAGGCTTTAAGAATTCAGTTATATCAGCCTGGCGCGGTGACTCATGCCTGTAATCCCAGCGCTTTGAGAGGCCAAGGCGGTGAATCTCTTCAGGTCAGGAGTTTGAGACCAGCCTGGCCAACATGGTGAAACCCCATCTCTAAACAGCTGGGTGTGGTGGCATGCACCTGTAATCTTATCTACTCTGGAGGCTGAGGCAAGAGAATCCCTTGAACCCAGGGGAGGAGGTTGCAATGAGCCAAGATCGTGCCACTGCACTCCAGCCTGGGCGACAGAGCAAGACTTTGTGTTAAAAAAAAAAAAAAAAAAAAAAAAAAGAGTTCAATTATATCAGTTTGTTAAATCTCAAAAGACAACACAAAGATGTCCTGATGATCTTAGAACCTCCTTTTCTGCTGGTAGATTTTCAGACCTCCAGTGATCATTCTAGCTCTAGGGGAGAATAGTACTGCTCATGCAACCTGACCCAAGTCCTTTGGTTTTGTTCCAAATCGGTGAGCACAAAACAACAGGAATTCTATATTAAATTGAGCTTATACTTGTGTCGTGGTACATTTTTTAAAGTTTCATATCAAATTGTGGGATAGAAAAATAGTGCATTAGGTCAAACAGAGGATTTTCACCTCTATCCAATTATTTTCAGCATGGGCTCTATCAACTTATTCATAGATAATTAGTTAATTTTTTATTTTTGTTTTTCTAACATGCCGTAGCCACACAGTTGAGTGTATAATGGTCTTACTATACTTAAGTCCAAATTGAAACTTAATAAGGCCAGTATGCTAGAAAAACATTTAATGATGTAGTTGTTTCCATCACCAAGATATACTTCAAACCTAGAAAATCTCTAGTGAATATTTTTAATGGGCTTTCAGTTCTAAAATGAATATCATTATATGTTTTGATTATTTCCATAAATGATGGGGGGAAAGTTTCAAATAATGTGACAACTATTGACTCCTTCAGATGTCAGGAAATAAATTTTTTAATTATTATAAATTAAAAGCTAAATGAATATGATAGCATCTGAGGAGGACTACCTGGGTAGGAAGAAATAAGCTGCTCTATACTCTGTGATGAAAGGCCAATTATTTTATTTTTGCCCAAGAAATTATTAATATAATTCCCCTATACTATTCTCCTTAAGTCAGTATTCATTTAATAAGGAAAAAAGCCCTCTTACCTATTAGTAGAAATGTTATAGACATGCGTTGTCCCCTCAGTAAAGAAATAGTAATAATAATACCACTCATTTATATGGTACATGAAAGTTTAAAAACATTTCGCCTACAGGCCACTCAGCAAGAACGTACCTCCCCACTGGGATCAGACTTCCTTTCAGAGAAATAAACTTTCATATTAATCACAGATCCATGCTTTATCTTTCTATGAGAGACCAACTTAAAACCCACAATTGGTAATTGTATCTCAGTTGGCCTCTGGGCAGTACATTCTCCAGCATATAAATTTTGGAGATTTATATTTCATATGTGGGACATGTAATTATTTAAAAAAATAGTTTTCTGACAGATCATGTCTTGGTTAACAATTCTGCCATGAAGCATAAGTCTTAATTCCTCTTTTAATGATTTCATTCTATTTGATAAAAGCTATCAAATAGTTACCTATTCACACTCATTTAATTTGAAAATTATTTATGACATATGTTGTTACTGAAACTTCAGAGGAGCCCTCTCTTATTTGGTGGTTCTGGATCAACCATTAGGGTTCAGTGTGAGCCAACACAGTTGTAGTAGCAGGTTTCATTATTGTTTTCACCTTTCTTATTTTATTTATTTATTCCTTCTCTACCCACCTCCAACCTGTCTGCATAGGCAACCATTTAATCCTTGGTAAGCATGTAATCTTCTTAAATGTGTATCATTATTTTGTATGCTTGTGTTTTTAATTTTCACAAACACTGGTGCATTATATAGCTAATTCTCTCTCTTGGATTTTTTTACTGAGCACAATTTTTTTAAAGATTTGCCTGTGTCACCATGTGGACCTTGAATCAGTGGCATCTAACTGCCATACAACATGGCGAGTATACTTCTTTGCTCCCCTGTAATGAACATCCAGAATGCTTCTAACTTCTTACATCCACAAATAATTCCCTACAAGGAACATACACATACATAAGCCCCTGTAGATCTGTACAAAAATTACTATGTACAAAAATTACAATTACAATTATTCAGTAGAATAATTGATGTCTAAGAAGTTGCATGCTTTTCTCCAGAACAGCTCTGCAATCCCACTAGAGGGGCCTGAGCATTCCTAAATCCCATACAGCCACCAGTGCTTTGCACTTTAAGTCAAGCTAAGATTGATATAGTGAAATCAAATGGTTGTTTTCATTTGCATTTATATAAATATAAGCAGTTTGAAAATCTCTTCATGTGAAGAGACTGTGGTCTTCTTCACTGTACAAAAGTCCTCAATTTTTGCTTAATCCCGATGATAGACTTTTTGCCCTATGGTATGCACTTTTGAAAATTGTTTAATATTTCCCCATAACATGATCGCAAAGCTATTTTATTGACTTTTCTTCTATTAACTTTACAGCTTTGTATTGCACATGTGGATCTTTACGCCACCTAGAGACCTCCTTTGCATGAATAACTTCGCATATGTTGTGCACAGTAGTCTCAGAACATTAGATAGGTATAAAAATGGGAATGCAGAATTAAGAAAGTATAAGAGCAAGTTGTAATAACTGGCAAGAAAATATATTATGTCAGGAAAAACAAATTGGTGAGAATTATTTTTAACAAATTCACTTTTTCAATAAGTCTATTTTCAGATTTGTGCCTGTATATTATAAAAGAAACCCAAAGGTAAAGACATTTTGCAAATAACTATATATGAATTCAAACAGACTTCTGCAGGTATTGTGGTGGCAATATTACATTGAAAGTGGACTCATTATTATAACAACACATATATTTCTTCATATAAACCCAAATGTTATATTTCTCCACGCCACTATGCTTTTTAAACTCTCTCCTTTTAACTGACATACACATTTAGTATAAATTAGAAATTAATAAACTACATAATTTTTCCAACCAATTTGCTCTTAAGCTTTGCTCCTAATAGTAAAATAAGATAGATATTTAAAGGAATGTTAAGTACCAAATCTAAGTCACTTTTAAGCTTTGAAATAATGTGTGAATATTTTATTTTTGAAAAGTAAAATATTAAATATTTTGTCAGATCAAACTTTCAACATTTATACTTAATTGATAATAGCACTTAAAATTCTATGTGAAAAATAAGACAATTATTGGTTGGGTTGGCTGTATATATAAAAATTATTTAAAGCAATTATGTGGAATGTAAGAAATATGCCTATTATTAAATATATTAAAATAAAATTCTTTAAATATTTTTAAATATTTGTAAGTGTGAATATGCTGACATATTCACATACCCTCAGATTTTTACTGTATCTTACTTTCATTTATGTATATAGAATAAGAACATTGATGATAACTGTTGAAAGTTTAAATACATTTTTAGAAAAGTTTAAATAATTTTAGCAGACACTATTTCAAAAGTAAATTAAATACAAAAAGTTAAATTAAATTTGAACATTGTGAAAACATTTCAGAGTAAATTCTAATAACCGGGCATATGGTTTTCTCTGCTATTATGTTTGTTTCTTACTTAATGTAGAAGGAAAGATTAAGACAGTTTTAGAGGCATACGAAATATAAAAGATTTACTTTAGGAATGAAATATTGCTTTAAAATAATTCAACTTGCATTTTATTTCCTTAAATTTCTAGCTCCCAACTGAATATTTTAATTTATTAGTTGTTTATCTTTAATCATAACTTTATCCTTATATACCAGACATTTTTAATTTTTAATGATTTTATACTTTTTTTAATATGGGGGGATTTTATTTTACATACCAAGAAAAGTGCTAATTAAGTTTGGTTTTTAGGTTTCTGTGAGCCCAAGTATCCCATAGTTGTGTGTGTATGTACATGTACATGTGATGTTTCTCCTTGTTTGCATGTAACCTTTAAATCAAACTTCTGATTAGCTTTGAAATGAATGAAGAGGTATACTATATACTAATCTATTCATTTTTACAAGCACAAAACACAGATGCTGTTGTGGAAGTAAAAGCTCTCACTGTGAACTCGGTGTGTCCAGGACGTGACTCCTACTGTGTAGCAGGGTTGGTTGGTTGATGACATGTGTGAGAGCTTTTCCTCTTCTGCCAACAGAGCTTCGCATGGATTTCTTTTTTCTAAAACTAAGCATATTATCAACGAGAATGACCTTCACAGATGGAGACAGACTTGCTTTTCAGTAAGGGACTAACAGCAGTGATAATTCCCTGACAGAATTTGTAAGCAAACTTAAGAAAAATATGCCTGTGTTGGCAATCCAATAAAATAAAATTAACCAATTAGCCTTTTATTTTATTCCCTATTGCTGTTTTACCATATTACTAAAAACATTGGTGTGTTAAACAACACAAGCTTATTATATCACAGTTCTGGAGGTCAGAAGTCTGACACAGGTCTCACCGAGCTAAAATCAGGTCATCACTGGGCTGCAACAGAGCTCTGTTCCTCTATAGAAGTACTAGATAGATCTGTTTTTTCACCTTTCCCAGCTTCTAGAGGATGCCTGCAGTACTAGGCTTGTCGTCCCCCTTCCTACATCTTCAAAGCTAACAAAATGGAATCTAGACCCTTCCACATCGTTTCTCTTAGCACTCTTCCATAGACATATCTCTGCTAACTCTTCTGCTGCCCTCTTCTGCATCCTTTCTGTCTTCTACTCCTAAGATCCTCTCTCTCTAATACATTGGGCCCACCTTAATAACCCAGGCTAATCTCCCTGTCCTGTGGTTAGCTGATTGGCATCTGTAATTTCACTTGTAACCTCAATTCAAATGTGCAGTGTCACTTAACATATTCAAAGCTGGGGATTAAGACATGAATATCTTCAGGGCGTCATTATTCTGCCTCTACTAAGTAGCAGAAACTGATATTTCAGGACATATATAATACCTGCTGAAAAAAAGTTAATCGTCATCAATATTTAATGACTATTTACTTGTTAATTAATCAAATTTTATTTTAGACTCTTAACTGGGGGGTAATTGATATGCAGTGCAATGAAAAATGAGCATGTGAGTTCCTCACTCTCTTAAGATCTACTGCCTACAGCAAGTTCCTACCAAAACAAAACAAAAATAAGTTCTATAAATGATTGCTATGTATCTTTATGTTTAATTTTGGAAAACTGATATGAAGTTTATAACTGATAAATACTATTAAAATATTTCATGATGTATTCATCAACGTTTGCTAGAATTTTACAAGGATCTTGTGTCCTTCCCCCTACCACTACTGTCTCTCATATTCGAACTTGTCTTCCACACTGCTGGTGAAATTATTTTCTTAAAAAGGAAATTCTATCATGCCACTTTTTTTTCTTACATTTTCCTTTTACTGCTGGATTTCTCAACTTGCCTTAATAGAGCCCAATGGAGAAAGAAACATGTGCTAATAGCATATTTTCAAGGTTAGCTTATAAAGGTGTTTCTCTTTCAAACATTTCCATTCACTGAAAGAAAAAAGTTTATAATGAATCTGTAAGTTGATAAGAATCCATCTCATTGTTTATTAGAGTCATTAGCATGGTATGTAAGATCGACAGAATGAATCACTTTTCTGTTTTAAATTATAAATGTCTCCTAACATATCTGTGTCCCTTTCAAGGCAAAGGGTGACTTGGAGTAGACACTTTATCTGACTCTGGTATGTATTTCTGCACCTGTCATTAATACGTGGCATATAGCATGATGCCTCAGCTTGGGAGTAAGAATATCTGAATTTTAGTTATAGTTCTGCCACTACCTATTTCTGTAATAATAACCAAATTGCTAACTTGGTCTTATTTATATAATAGGACTAATAATAGCACTCACCTCATAAGGTTCTATTCATAAGTAAAATAACACTTGCAAAATATAAAGTGAAGGGAAGTGGGGAGGGGGGATAAAGTGGGGATGATTAATGGGCACAAAAATATAGTTAGATAGACTGAATACAATCTAGTATTTGACAGTACAACATGGTGACTATAATCAACGATAAGTTATTTTATATTTTAAAATAACTGTAAGAGTGGAATTGGACTGTCCCTAACACAAAGGAATAATAAATGCTTGAGGGGATTTTTACCCTAATTACCCCAATGCACTTATTATACATTGTATGTCTATATCAAAACATAACACATACCCAATAAATATATACATATATATACCTATTATGCACCCATATGATATAGTGTGTACATGTGTCCCTGCCGAAATCTTATGTTGAATTACAATCCTCAGTATAGGAGGTGGGGCCTGGTGGGAGGTGATTGGAGCATGGGGTGGATTTCTCATAGATGATTTAGCACCATCCCCTTGGAACTGTCCTTAGCGAGTAAGTTTTTGCAAGATCTGGTCATTTCAAAGTGTGTGGTCCTCCTCCCCACTCACTCTCACTTGCTCCTGCTTTCATCATGTGATATGCCTATTGTCCGTTCACTTTCCATCATAATTGTAAGTTTCCCAAGGCCTTCCAAGAAGCTGAACAGGTGCCAGCACCATGCTTTCTGTAAAGCCTGCCGAACTGTGGGCCAATTAAACCTCTTTTTAAAATAAATGGCCCAATCTCAAGTATTTCTTTATAGCAATTCAAGAATGGTCTTATACATCACAATAAAAATTTTAAAAAATTAAAAATACATACAGTGCCTTTATTAAGGAATTTTTTTCATGTTTCATGGATGAACCTACAAACAAATTAATACATGATGAAGTGAACAATATTGATAAACTTTTAGCTAGATTATTAAAGAAAGAGAGAAGACTCAAATAAAATCAAAAATGGAAAAGAAGATATAACAAGTAAGACAACAGAAATAAAAAAGATCTTAAGAGACTATTACAAACAATTACATACAAATTCTATAAAGTACAAGAAATGGCTACATTCCTAGACACATAAAACCTACCAAGCCTGAATCATAAAGAAATAGAAAACCCGAAGAGATCAATAATGAGAAAGGAGATTGAATCAGTAAGAAAAATCTCCCATCAAAGAAAAGCCTAGACCTGATTTCTTCACTACTGAATTTTATCAAACACTTAAAGAAGACTCAATCTAATAAAAATTATTCTCACCTCCTTCCAAAAAAGTGAAAAGAATGCTTCCAAACTCATTTTAGGAGGCAAATATCACCCTGATACCAAAGCCAGAAAAGGATACTAAAAAAAAGAAAATTAGAGACCAAATTCCCTGATGAATACAGATGCAAAAATGTAACAAGATACTAACAAACTCAATTCAGCAGCACATTAAAAGGATTATTCACCACATTAAAGTGGGATTAATCCCAAGGGTGCAATGATTGGTCAACCTGTGCAAATATATAAATGTGATATGCCACATTAACATAATGAAGGACAAAATGTATGATAATTTGAATGGATACAGATAAAACATTTAAGTGTTTAATAAAATTCAACATATGATAATAACTGTCAAAAAGATGTGTATAGAAGGAATGTACCTCAGTGTAATGTTATATATGACAAACCCATAGCTAACATCACACTCAGTGGTAAAAAGTTGAAATCACTTTTTTCTGAGATCAAGACAAGGATGCTCACTCTTGCCATGTCTAATCAACATAATATTGGAGGTCCTATAGCAATGAAGCAATGATGTGAGAGAAAAAATAAAAGGCATGAGGAAGTTAAATTGTTGCTGTTCACAGAATTCACCAAAAAGCAATTAAAACTAATAAATGAATTCAGTAAAGTTTCAGGATGTAAAACTGAGTAGCATTTCTATACCTGAGTGAACTATATTTAAAAAAGAAATTTAAAAAATTACATTTACAATAGCTTCAAAAAATAATGTAATTATAAATAAATTTAATCAGGTAGGTGAAAATTATGCACACTAAAAACTATGAAATGTTCATGAAAGAATTAGAAGACACAAATAAATGGAAAATATCCTGTTTTCATGGTTTTAAATAGTTAATATTGTAAAAATGTCCTTACTACCCAAAGAAACCTACAGATTTAACACAAACCCTACCACAATACCAATGACATTTTTTGAAGGGGTGGCCTGCCCCTCTACACTTGTGGGTGTTTCTCGTTAGGTGGAAACGAAAGACTTGAGAAAAGGAATAAAACACAGAGACAAAGTGTAGAGAAAGAAAAGCGGGGCCCAGGGGAGCGGCGCTCAGCTTACAGAGGACCCAGCCGGCACCGGCCTCTGAGTTCCCTTGGTATTTATTGAGAATTATCTTAGTCATTAAAAGGATAAGGGAGTGGCTGGACAATAGGATTATTGTAGGGAGGAAATCAGCAGTAAGACATATGAAAAAATCCTTGTAATATGAATAAGGTTAACAGAAAATGTTGTGCCTTGAGATATATATGCGACATCTCCATAAACCTTTTAGCAGTATTGCTCCAGCAAGTCCCACCTTATTCCTAAAGGCGGTTTCTCCTCACTCAGTAAACAAGGCACACAATGGGTATTACCCGGAGATGTTCCATTGCCCAGGGAGGGGCAGGAGACAAATGTTTTTCTCTTTCTTGAGATTTAAGAGAATGGTGATGACTTTTAACCACAAGCAGCCTTTAGGCACTTGTTTAACAAAGCACATTCTGCACAGCCCAAAATCCTTTTAACCTTAAATCATCTTCGCACATGTCTCTTGCAAGGACAAAGTTGAAGGTAAGGTCACAGATTAACAGCATCTTAAATACAGAACTAAATGGAGTCTTTTATGTCTACTTCCTTCTATATAGACATGGTAACAAGCTGATCTCTCGTTCTTTTCCCCACAATTTTTCACAGAAATAGAAAAAAAATACTAAAATTCGAATGAAACCACAAAAAACTCTGAATAGCCAAAACAATCTTGAGCAAAAAGAACAAAGCTGGAGGCATCATACTACCTGACTTCAAAATTTATAGTAACTAAACAGCTTAGTAAACGTATAGATCAATGGAGCAGAATAGAGAGAACAGAAATAAACCAGCTAACCGATTTTTGACGCATGTGCCTAGAGCACCCAATGGGAAAAGAACAGTCTCTTCAATAAATGTTGTTGAGATAACTGGATATCCAACTGCAGAAGAATGAAATTAGACCTTTATCTGACACTGTACACAAAAATCAACTCAAAATAGATTAAAAACTTAATGTAAGACCCAATACTGTGAAACTGCTAGAAGAAAATATGTGGGGAAAGCTCCACGGAATTGGTCTATATGATGGTATCTTGAATATGACTCAAATAGCACAGGCATTCAAAGCAAAAACGTATAAAAAAGGATTACAGAAATCTAAAAAGCTTTAGCACAACAAAGAAAATGATCACCAGAGTGGAAACACAATTTACAGAATGAAAGTAAAATTTACAAACTCTACATCTGATGAGGGATAATACCCAAATTACATAAGTAACTTAAATAGCTCAATAGTCAGGAAACAACCCTATTAAGAAGTGGGCAAAGGACTTGAATAGACTTTTGTCAAAAATATATGCAAATAGCAAGCAGGTATATGAAGAAAATGCTTAACATCATTATTCATCAGGAAAATGCAAACGAAAACCATAATGAGATATTACCTCACATTTATGAAAATAATTTTTCTCAAAAAAACAAAAGATAAGTATTGCTAAGAATGTAGAGAAAACAGAACACTGTTCTTTCTTTAATGCATTGTTGGTAATAATAGTGCCATTACAAAAAGCAATATAAAGGTTTTCTCAAAAAAACAAAAATAGGATTACCATATGATCCAGCAATGCCACTACTAGATATACAGTCATCCCTCAGTATCTGTGGATATTTGATTCTGGGATCCCTATGGATACTAAAATACACAGATATTCAAGTCTCTTATAAACATGATATAATATTTGCATATAACCTGAACACATCTATTCACATACTTTAATGATCTCTAGATTATGTATAATACCTAACACAATGTAAATGTTATGTAGGCCGGGCGCGGTGGCTCAAGCCTGTAATCCCAGCGCTTTGGGAGGCCGAGACGGGCGGATCACGAGGTCAGAAGATCGAGACCATCCTGGCTAACATGGTGAAACCCCGTCTCTACTAAAAAATACAAAAAACTAGCCGGGTGAGGTGGCGGGCGCCTGTAGTCCCAGCTACTCGGGAGGCTGAGGCAGGAGAATGGCGTAAACCCGGGAGGTGGAGCTTGCAGTGAGCTGAGATCCGGCCACTGCACTCCAGCCCGGGCGACAGAGCTAGACTCCATCTCAAAAAAAAAAAAAAAAAAAAAAAAAAAAAATGTTATGTAAATAGTTGTTATACTCTATTGTTTAGGGAATAATGACAAGAAAGAAAGTCTGTATGAATTTAGTGCAGACACAATTATCTTTTTTCCTGAATATTTTCTTATCTTCCAACTTTTATTTTAGGTTTGAGGGTACAAATTCAGGTTTGTTATATGGGTAAGTTGCAGGTCATGGGGATCTGTTGTACAGATAATTTCATCACCCTGGTAATAAGCATAGTGCCTGATCGGTAGTTTTTTGATCCTCACCTTCCTCCCACTTTCCACCCACAACTAGTCCCCAGTGTCTATTGTTTCTTTCTTTGTGTGAATGTGTACTCAGTGTTTAGCTCCTGCCAGTAAGTGAGAGCATGTAGTGTTTGGTTTTATGTTCCTGTGTTAATTTGGTTAGGATAATGGCCTCCAGTTTCATTCATGTTTCTGCAAAGGACATAATCTGATTCATTTTGTGAATGTGTAGTAATCTATGGTGTATATATATCAGGTTTTCTTTATCCAGTTCACCATTGATGGGCAATTGCATTGATTCCATGTCTTTGATATTCTTTGATATAGTGAATAGCACTGCAATAAACATTTATGTACATGTGTCTTCATGGTAGAATGATTTATATTCCATTGAAAATAAATCCCAGTAATGGGATTGATGGGTCAAATGGAAATTCTGTTTTAAGTTTTTTGAGAACTGTCCAATGTGCTTTCCACAGTGGCTGAACTGTTTTACATTCTATGCAGTGTAAAAATGTTTCCTTTTCTCCACAACCTCACCAGCATTTTTTTTTTCTTTTTTGACTTTTTAATAATAGCCATTCTGACTGGTATGAGATGGTATCTCATTGTGGTCTTGATCTGCATTCTTTTAATGATTAGTGATGTTGAGCCTCACTTTATATGCTTTTTGGCCTCATGTATGTCTTTCTTTAAGCATGTTCATGTCTTTTGCCCATTTTTTAATAGAGTTATTTGTTTGTTGCTTATTGATTTAAGTTTCTTATAGATTCTGGATATTAGATTGTTGTTGGATGCATAGTTTGAAAATATTTTCTCCATTCTATAGGTTGTCTGTTTACTCTGTTGATAGTTTCTTTTGCTGTGCAGAAGCTCTTTAGTCATTTAAGTCCCATTTGTCAATGTTTGTTTTTGTTACAATTGTTTTTGGTGTTTTTGTCATGAAATTATTGCCAAGGCTTATGCCCAAAATGGTATTTCCTAGGTTTCCTTCTAGGATTCTTATAGTTTTAGATTATACATTTAAGTCTTTAATCAATCTTGAGCTGATTTTTGTATATGATAAAAGGAAAGGGTCTGGTTTCAATCATTTGCATATGGCTAGTCAGTTATGCCAATAACATTTAATGAATAAAGAATCTGTATTAGTCCATTCTGATGCTGTATGAAGAAATACCTGAGACTGGGTAATTTATGAAGGAAACAGGTTTACTTGACTCACAAATACACAGGGCTAGAGCGGTCTCAGGAAACTTACAATCATGGTGGAAGGAGAGGCAAACACATCGTTATTCACATGGCAGCAGCAGAAGTACCGAACACAAGGGGAAAAAGCCATCATATCTTGTAAGAGGTCACTCACTATCACAAGAACAGCATGAAGAGTTACCACCCCCACGATTAAATTACCTCCCACTAAGACCCTCCCATGACATGTGGGGATTGTGGTAACCACAATTCAAGATGAGATTTGGGTGGAGACACAGCCAAATCAAACCATTTCACCCCTGGCCCCTCCCAAATCTCATGTCCTCACATTTCAAACATAATCATGCCCTTCCAACAGTCCCCCAAAGTCTTAACTCATTCCATCATTAACTCTAAAGTCCAAGTCCAAAGTCTCATCTGACACAAGGCAACTCTCTTCCACCTATGAGCCTGTAAAATCACAAGCAAGTTAGTTACTTCCTAGATACAAAGTGGGTACAGACATTGGGTAAATATACCCATTCCAAATGGGGGAAATTGGCCAAAACAAAGGGGATACGGGACCCATGCAACTCCAAAATCCAATAGGGAAGTCACTAAACCTTAAAGTTCCAAAATTATCTCCTTTGACTCCATGTCACACATCCAGATCACACAGATGCAAGAGGTGGGATCCCACAGCCTTGGGCAGCTCTGCCCCTGTGGTTTTGCAGGGTAAAGTTCCCCTCCTGGCTGCTTTCACAGCCTGGTGTTGAGTGGCTGTGGCTTTTCCAGGTGCACAGTGCAAGCAGTCGGTGGATCTACCATTCTGGGGTCTGGAGGATGGTGGCACTCTTCTCACAGCTCCAGGAGGTAGTGCCCCAGTGGGGACTCTGTGTGGGGGCTTGGATCCCACATTTCCCTTCTGCACTCTCCTAGCAGAGGTTCTTAATGAGGGTTCTTCACCTGAAGCATACTTCTGTTTCAACCCCTGGGCATTTCCACACATCTTCTGAAATGTAGGTGGAGGTTCCCAAACATCAATTCTTGACTTCTGTGTACCCCACAGGCCCAACAACACATGTAAACCACCAAGGTTTGGGTCTTGCACCCTCTGAAGCTATAGCCTGATCTGTACATTGACCCCTTTTAGCCACGGCTGGAGCTGAAGCAATTGAGACACAAGGCACCATGTCCCAAGGCTACATAGAGAATGGGGACCCTGGGCCCTGTCCATGAAACCATTATTCCCTGTAGGCACCCCGACATTCCCTGGAAACATTTTTCCTATTGTCTTGGTGATTAACATTCAGCTCCTCATTGCTTATGCAAATTTCTGCAGCCAGCTTAAATTTCTCTCTAGAAAATGGGGTTTTATTTTCCATCATATCGTCAGACTGCAAATTTTTCAAATTTTATGTTCTGCTTCTTCTTGAATGATTTGCCACTTAGAAATCTCTCCTGCCAGATACTCAAAATCATCTCTCTGAAGTTCAAAGTTACACAGATCTCTAGGGTAGGGGCAAAATGCTGCCAGTCTCTTCGCTTAGCAAGAGTAACCTTTACTCCAGTTCACAAAAAGTTCCTCATCTTCATCTGAGACCACCTCAGCCTGGACATCATTGTCCACATCATTATCAGCATTTTGGTCAAAGCCATTCAACAAGTCTCTAGGAGTGTCCAAACTCCCACATCTTCCTGTCTTCTAAGCCCTCCAAGTCTCTAGGAAGTTCTAAACTTTCCCAGATTTACCTGTCTTGTTCTGAGCCCTCCAAATGGTTCCAACCTCTGCCTGTTACACAGTTCCAAAATTATTTCCACATTTTCAGGTATCTTAACAGCTGTGCCCCACTCTGTGGTACAAATTTACTGTATTAGTTTGTTCTCACACTGTTATGAAGAAATACCTGAGACTGGGTAATTTATAAAGTAAAGAGATTTAATTGACTCACAGTTCCACAGTACTGGGGAGGCCTCAGGAAACTTACGATAATAGTGGAAGGGGAAGCAAACACAGTCTTCTCTGCATGATGACAGCAAGGAGAAATGTTGAGTAAAAGGGGAGAAAGCCCATTATAAAACCATGAGATCTTGTGAGAATTCACTCACTATCATGAGAGCAGCATGAGAGTAAGCACTCCCATGATTAAATTACCTCTGACCAGGTCCTTCCCATGACACATGGGAATTATGGGAACTAAAACTCAATATGAGATTTGGGTAGGAACATGACCAAACTGTATCAGAATCCTTTCCCCCTTGCTTGTTTTTGTTGACTTGGTTGAAGATTAAATGGCTGTAGGTTTGTGGTTTTATTTCTGTGTTCTATAATCTGTTTCATTAGTCTGTTTGATTTTGCATGAATCCATACTCTTTTGGTTACTGTAGCTTTGTAGTGTAGTTTGAAGTCAGATAGTGTAATAGCTTTGTCTTTTATTTGTTTGCTTTGGATTTTGTTTTTTGGTTTGGATTTTGATGTTTGTTTTTGTTTAGAAGTGCTTTGGCCATTTAGGCTGCTTATTTTTGGTTCAGTATGAATTCAAGACAATTTTTTTTTCTAATTCTGTGAAAAATATTATTAGGAGTTTGATAGGAATAGCATTGAGTCTTTAAATTCTTTTAGGCAGTATGGCCATTTTAACAATATTGATTCTTCCTGTCCATGAGCATGGAATGTTTTTCTATTTGTTTGTGGCATATCTGATTTCTTTCATCAGTGTTTTTTAAATCTAGTTGTAGTGATCTTTCAACTCTCTTGTTAGTATTCTAGGTATTTTATTTTATTCTTTTGTATGTCTATCATAAGTGGGGCTGTGTTCCTAATGTGGCTCTCAGCTTGGATGCTGTTGGTGTATAGAAATGCTACTGAGTTTTGTACACTGATTTTGTATCCTGAAACTTTCCTGAAGTTTTTTTCAAATCTAGGGGCTTTTGGGCAGAGACTGGGGTTTTGTAGTCATAAAATTATGTCCTTGGCAAAGAGAGATAGTCTGACTTCCTCACTTCCTATTTGGATGCCTTTTATGTTTTATCTTGCCTGATTGCTCTGTCTAGGACTTCCAGTACTATGTTGAATAGAATAGACAAGTGGGCATCCTTGTCTTGCTCCAGTTCTTAAGGGGAATGTTTCCAGCTTTTGCCCATTCAGCATAATGTTGGCTGTGGGTTTCTCATAGATGCCTCTTATTATTTGGAGGTATGTTCCTTTGTTTCCTAGTTTCTTGAGGGTTTTTAACATAAAGGGATGTTGAATTTAATTAAAATCTTAATGCATCTGTAGAGATAATCATGGTTGTTTTTATTTTTAGTTCCATTTATGTGACTAATCACATTTTTTGATTTACATATGCTGAGCCAACCCTGCATTCCAGGTATAAAGCCTACTTCACTGTACTGAATTAGCTTTTTGATGTGCTTCTGGATTCAGTTTGCTAGTATCTTGCTAAGAACTTTTGCATATATATTTCTCATGAATACTGGCCTGAAGTTTTCATTTTTGGTTGTGACTCTGCCAGGTTTTGGTATCAGAATGATGCTGCTGACATAGAATGAGTTAGGGAGGAGTTCCCCTTAATTTTTTGAACAATTCCAGTAGACTTAGTACCAGTTCTTTGTCATATGTCTGGTAGAGTTTGGCTGTGAATCCTTATGTCCTTGGAATTTTTCTGGTTTATTACTAATTCAGTTTTAGAACTAGTTATGGTTCTAAACACAGTTTTAATTTCTCATGTTTTTACATTGATTTTGTATCCTGAAACATTACTGAGGTTATTTATCAGATCTATGAGCTTTTAGGAATAAACTATGGGGTTTTCTAGCTATAAAAAAAATCTTTGGCAAAGATAGATAGTTTAACTTCCTCTCAATCTTGGAAGGATTAGTCTTGGGATTGAGTCCTGGTTCAGTCTTGAGAGGTTGCATGTTTCCAGGGATTTATTCATTTCTTCTAGGTTTTCCAGTTTCTGTTATAGAAGTGTTTGTAATAGTCTCTGAGGACTTTTTTTATTTTTGTTTTGCTATTTTTGTGATGATGTAACCTTTATCAACCGTAATTGTGTTTATTTGGATCTTCTTTTTTCCTTTATCAACTTAGCTAGCAATTTATCAAACTTATTTATTCCTTTGGAGAACCAACTTTTGGTTTTCTTGATACATGTTTTTTCTCATTTTAATTTCATTCAGTTTAGCTCAACTCTGATTTTGATTCTTTTTTTCTGATAGCTACGAAGTAGTTTTGTTTGACTTGTTTTTCTAGTTCCTCTAGGTGTGATATTAGATTCTTAATTTGAGATATTTTTAACTTTTTGATATGGGCATTTAGCACTATAAACTTGCCTCTTAACACTGCCTTAACTGGGTCCCAGAGATGCTGATATCTTATATCTTTGTTTTCATTAGTTTCAAAGAATTTCTTGATGTCAGACTTAATTCTATTATTTACACAGAAATCATTCAGGAGCAGGTTGTTTAACTTCCATATAATTCTATGGTTTTGAGTGATCTTCTTAGTATTGATTTTTATTTTTATTGCACTGTGGTCCAAGACTGTAGTTGGTATAATTTTATTTTTTTTAATTTGTTGAGAACAGTTTTACGGCCGATCATGTGGTTGATTTTAGGTTATGTGTCGTGCAAATGACAAGAATACATATTGTTGTTGGCTGGAGTGTTCTGTAGATATCTGTTAGGACCATTTGGTCAACTGTCAAGTTCATGTCCTAAATATCTTTATTAGTTTTCTGCCTTGATGATCTGTCTAGTATTGTCAGTATGGAGTTGAAGTCTTCTACTATTATTGTGTGGTCATCTAAGTACCTTTGTAGGTCTCTAAGAACTTGCTTTATGAATCTGGATGCTCCTGTGTTGGGTGCATATAGATTTAGAATTGTTAAGTCTTTTTTAAATTATTATATTTTAAGTTCTGGGGTACATGTGCACAATGTGCAGGTTTGTTACATAGGTATACATGTGCTATGTTGGTTTCCTGCACCCATCAATTCATCATTTACATTAGCCATTTCTACTAATGCTATCCCTCCCCCAGCTCCCCACCCCGTGACAGGACCCAGTGTATGATGTTCTCCTTCTGGTGTCCATGTGTTCTCATGGTTCAACTCCCACTTATGAATGAGAACATGTGGTGTTTGGTTTTCTCTTATTGATGGTTTCCATTTTCATCCATGTCCCTGCAAAGGACATGAACTCATCCTTTTATATGGATGCATAGTATTCCATGGTGTATGTGTGCCATTTTCTTTATCCAGTCTATCATTGATGAACATTTGGGTTGTTTCCAAGACTTTGCTATTGTGAACAGGGTTGCAATAAACATACATGTGTGTGTGTCTTTATAGTAGAATGATTTATAATTCTTTGGGTATATACCCAGTAATGGGATTGCTGGGTCAAATGGTATTTCTATTTCTAGATCCTTGAGGAGTCGCCGCGCTGTCTTCCAAAATGGTTGAACTAATTTACACTCCCACCAACAGTGTAAAAGTGTTCCTGTTTCTCCACATCCTCTCCAGCATCTGTTGTTTCCTGACTTTTTAATGATGCCCATTCTAACTGGCATGAGATGTTATCTCATTGTGGTTTTGACTTGCATTTCTCTAATGATTAGCAATGATGAGTTTTTTTCATATGTTTGTTGGCTGCATAAATGTCTTCTTTTGAGAAGTGTCTGTTCACATTCTCTGCCCACTTTTTGATGGGGTTGTTTGGGTTTTTTTTTTTTTTTTTTTCTTGAGACGGAGTCTCGCTCTGTCGCCCAGGCTGGAGTGCAGTGGCCAGATCTCAGCTCACTGCAAGCTCCGCCTCCCGGGTTTATGCTATTCTCCTGCCTCAGCCTCCCGAGTAGCTGGGACTACAGGCGCCCGCCACCTCGCCCGGCTAGTTTTTTGTATGTTTTTAGTAGAGATGGGGTTTCACCGTATTAGCCAGGATGGTCTTGATCTCCTGACCTCGTGATCCGCCCATCTCGGCCTCCCAAAGTGCTGGGATTACAGGCTTGAGCCACCGCGCCCGGCCGTTTGTTTTTTTTTTCTTGTAAATTTGTTTAAGTTCTTTGTAGATTCTGGATATTAGCCCTTTGTCAGATGGATAGATAGCAAAATTTTTCTCCCATTCTGTAGGTTGCCTGTTCACTCTGCTGATAGTTTCTTTTGCTGTGCAGAAGCTCTTTAGTTTAATTAGATCCCATTTGTCAACTTTGGCTTTTGTTGCCATTGCTTTTGGTATTTTAGTCATGAAGTCTTTGCCCATGCCTATGTCCTGAATGGTATTGCTTAGGTTTTCTTCTAGGGTTTTTATGTTTTTAGGTCTTACATTTAAGTCTTTAATCCATCTTGAGTTAATTTTTGTATAAGATGTAAGGAAGGGATACAGTTTCAGCTTTCTGCATATGGATAGCCAGTTTTCCTACCATTTATTAAATAAGGAATCCTTTTCTCAGTACTTGTTTTTGTCAGGTTTTTCAAAGATCAGATGGTTGTAGATGTGTGGTGTTATTTCTGAGGACTTTATTCTGTTCCGTTGGTCTATATATCTGTTTTGGTACCAGTACCATGCATTTTGGTTACCATAGCTTTGTAGTATAGTTTGAAGTCAGGTAGTATGCTGCTTCCAGCTTTGTTCTTTTGCTTAGGATTGTCTTGGCTATGTGGGCTCTTCATCCCCATCAAGCTACCACTGACTTTCTTCACAGAATTGGAAAAAACTCCTTTAAATTTGATATGTTACATCTTTTTACACTGAACCCTTTATCATTATGTAATGCCCTTCTTTGTCTTTTTTGATCTTTGTTGTTTTAAAGTCTGCTTTGTCTGAAATTAGAATAGAAACACCTGCTCTTCTTTGATTTCCATTTGCTTGGTAGATTTTTCTCCATCCCTTTAGTTTGAGTCTATGGGCATCATTGCATGTGACATGAGTCTCTTGAAGACAACATAGAGTTGGATCTTGGTTCCTTATCCAGCTTGCCACTCTGTGACTTTTCAGTGGGGCATTTAGCCCATTAATGTTCAAAGATAGTGTGGATTTGGCCCTGTCATTATTTTGTTAGCTGGTTATCATGCAGACTTGATTGTATAGTTGCTTTATGGGGTCAATGGTTTATGTACTTAAGTGTATTTTTGTGGTAGCTAACAGTGGTCTTTCATTTCCATGTTTAGCACTCCATTATGGACCTCTTATAAGGCATGTCCAGTGGTAAAAAATTTCCTTAGCACTTCTTAGTCTGAAAAAGATCTGATTTCTCCTTCACTTTTGAAGATTAGTTTGAATGGATATGAAATTCTTGGTTGGAATTTCTTTTTTTTGTAAGAATGTTGACTATAGACCCTCAATCTCTTCTAGCTTGTGCTGTTTCTGGTGAAAGGTATGCTGTTAGCTTGATGGAATTCTCTTTGTACGTGACCCTGTCTTCTCTCTAGCTGCCTTTAATACATTTTTTCTTTAACATGGACCTTGGAGATGACCATGTGTCTTGAAGATATACCTTGTATAGTATCTCTGCACTTCCTGAATTTGAAATCAGCCTCTTTATTGAGTTTGGAGAAATTTTTGTGGACAATATCCTCAAATACATTTTACAAGTTTCTTGCTTTTTGTTTCTCCATTTCCAGGACACCAATGGGTCCTAAGTTTGGTCTCTTTAGATAAACTCACATTTCTTGGAGGTTTTGTTCATTCTTTTTTATTATTTGTTTTTTATTCTGATTCTGTTGATTAAAAGAACTGGCCTTCGAGTGCTGAGATTCTTTCCTCAACACGGTCTATTCTGTTGTTAATCCTTCTGATTGTCTTATGAAATTCTTGTAGTGAGCTTTCAGTTCTATCAGTTCAGTCTCGTTCTTTCTTAAAATGACTATTTCATCTTTCAGTTCTTGTATTGTTTTACTGGATTTCTTAGATCCCTTGGATTGAGTTTTGACATTCTCCTGAATCTCGATGATCTTCCTTCTTATTTATATTCTAAATTCTACATCTGTCATTTCAGCCATTTCTGTCTGGTTAAAAACCATTGCTGGGGAAATAGTGTGGTCACTTGTAGGTAAGAAGACACTCTGGCTTTTTGAGATGTCAGCATTCTTACCTTATCTCTTTCTTATGGTGGGGTCGGGGGGAGTGGGGCTGATGCTACTTTAATGTTTGTTTGAAGTGGCTGTTCTTCGGATAGGGTTTTTGATTTTATATTTTTTAATGACCTTGATGGGTTTACTGTGTTATAAGGTGGGTTCAGATGACTGACTTCATTTCTGGAAGAGTTTAGGAGTCCAAGGATCAGTTCAGCACTTCTGGGCTACATCCTCTAATCCTACAGGGCTGGTACTATGTCCATGGCTTTGTTCTCTGGACCCTTGTGGTTAAATACCTGCTGCCCTGTAGTGGCTAGTGTTTTTCTGTTCCACTGGCAACAACACTCCAATAGGGAGATGTTCCCACTTTTTGCTTTAGGTTTCTTCCAAGATTATTGAAATGACCTTCAACATTCTGGTCTTGCCATTCATTTCTTATAGAAACCATGTTCCCAAAGGTTTCCTGCATCACATATCTATAGAGATTCTTCTGAGAAAGATTAATCAAATACCAATCCTCCTCACCAAAGTTCACAGCCACAACTTCAAAGGCCACTAAATCCTGAACGTCCATGCAGAAGTTCCAGAAATTAGGATCCCTGGGAACCATTTGGCAAGTCCCTCCCATGCTTCCTCTACAAAGAACTGCAGGACACAGGGCAATGGAGGCTGTGGCAGAACCACTTGGACCTCCCAAACAGAAGAAGAAGAAGGAGCAGGGGAGACTGACCAAGCAATAGACTTCTGAATATTTTCAACCTGCAATTGGTTGAAACTATAGTTGGTTCAAACAATAGATATGGAAACCATGGTTACAGAGGGCCAACTCTATACCAAAAGGAACTGATATCAGTATGTCAAAGAAATGTCTCCTTTTATATGTTCATTGCAACATTATTCACAATAGCCAAGGTATGGAAATAACCAAGGTTCCCATCATAGATAAATAAATGTAAAACTGTGGCATTTATGTGCAATGTAATGAACATTAAATTATCCTTTAAAAAGAGTAAAATTCTGTCATTTCCAACAACATGGATAAACCTGAAGGACATTATATTAAGGTAAATATGCAGGGTACAGAAAGACAAGTACTGCATGATTTCAGTTCTCTGTGAAATCTTAAAAAGTTGAGTCGTGAAAGTATAAAGTAGAATTGTAGTTAACAGAAGTGGTGATGGGGAGTGAATGGAAGGCACAGACAGAAAGGGTGCAAAGTTTCAGTTAGGAGAAAACATTTCTAGTGATCTATTGCATAGCTGGTGACTATAATTAATATATTACATATTTTAAAATTATGAAAAAAGTGGATCATAAATATTCTCACCACAAAAAAATGATATGTGAGGTGACAGATATGTTAATCCACCTAATTTGATCAATCTACAATGTATATGTTATCTAAATATCACACTGTACCCCATAAATATATACAATTAGTATTTGTCAAATAAAAGTAAGCAAATTTTTTTTTAAAAAGCCAGAGGAAATGAATATGTATACTGGTATAGTTCAGAACCAAGGTTCTCTATGTGAGAGAAAGACATAGGTATGGGACGCAGGAAAGAAAGAAGCCAGTGAATGGTTTTGGACTTTGAAATATCAATATGAATACAGGACTTTCTTAGCTCTAATCACTGAAAGGCCCTAGAAGCAATGATACCTCAGTACCAATGAACTTTCAGTGCCCATGTTTTGGTTATTAAATACCTATCACTAAACAGGGGGACAAGAGAAAAATTACTTGAGAAAGAGTTGATTCCAGGAATGGTTTGTGAAAAGTGCAAGTTAAAGTAAGCCTGGAACACATTTTGGGTATGTAGTAGCAAGGAAATGTTCTAAACCTGAAGAGGATATATCATAAGACCAGAAGACAGCTTAAAGGGGTTTCTTCTGATGGCACAATCTAAAGCCTCAAAAATAATAATGATAACAATGAAATATTACAAACTGCATGTGTGTGTATGTACATGCTTGCATGCACACATTTGTGCATGTGCTTGTGTGAGTGTGTGTTTTAGGAAAAGCTGTTTTTCTAAAAAAGAATCCTGAATAATAAATGTAGAAGGAATGATGAATTAAAAATTGTCTCTTGGAAATCACAGAAGTAGTAACCGATGTAGAAAGAAATCATCAGCTGATGCTAAAACTTGATTATTGGGAAACAGGATATTCGCATAGTCTCCATGATTTCTTATTAATGTATTATTAATTAAAAATACAAAAAGATATTTCAACAATCAAGAAATCTGCCAGATGCCTCATTAAAGCTTTCAAAATTAAAAACTTCCAATATTAGAACACACTGACATTTTGTGCTTCCTCCAATGATACACTGAGAAACACACGTCACCTGTTTAATTTTATTTCCAAAATTATTTAACTTGATATTATAATAAAATGTAATAATGAGGTACTGTGATGGTTAATATTGAGTGTCAACATGACTGGATTGAAGGATTCAAAGTATTGATCTTGAGTGTGTCTGTGAGGGTGTTGTCAAAGGTGATTAACGTTTCTGTCAATGGGCTGGGAAGGCAGATCCATCCTTAATTTGGATGGGCACCATCTAATCAGCTGCTAGTAAGGCAAGGATATAAAGCAGGGAGGAAAAAAATGTAAAAAGGCTAGACTGACTTAGCCTCCTAGCTTACATCTTGCTCCCATGCTGGGTGCTTCCTGCCCTCAAATATCAGACTCCAGGTTCTTCAGCTTTGGGACTCAGACCGAATTCCTTGCTCTGCAGCTTGTAGACAGCCTATTGTGGCACTGTTTCATCATATGAGTTAATACTACTTAATAAACTCCACATTAAACATGTATATATATGATATAGAGGATATATATATATATATATATATATATATATATATAAAGGATAAATAGGATAGCTATATCCTATTAGTTATGTTCCTCTAGAGAACCCTGACTAACACAGATTTTGGTAGCAGGAGTGGTTCTACAGGAACAGAATATTAAGGATGGAGTTTTTTCATTGGTTTTGGGGTTTTTGGAGTTGGCTGCTAAATATGATCAGACCCCAAAAAAGCTAAGGACTCTACTTCTAATAGTATGGAGAACACTGATAGTCTTTGGCATGAACTGTTTAGAGAGTTATGCAAAATAAATGCATTTGACACTCTTGATTCACTGCTCATGAAAGGCAAAGAGTTTGGTGACTCTATACATAATATCTTTAACTATATGTGGAAAACCAAAGAACATAATAAAGTTGGTTGATTGCTCCTAAGTTCACTGGACAAAGTGAGGAAAGAAAATTATGAACTCAGGGATTTGATCTCCTGGCTTCAGAAGCAGATACTGAGCCTCAAATCTGCTAAGATTGCCCTGGGTGAGAGTCTTATTTCCTGTAGAGAAAGAGCTGAAATTGCAAAAAAAAAAAAAAAAAAAAAACAAAAACAAAAACAAAAAACAAGTTCTTATGTGAGTGGCTAACCTGCAAGAAAAGGTGCATGTACAGCCTCATCAGTTGTCTATTGTTAAAGTGAGGCCATTGATTGGAAAAGAATGGGACCCTGCAACTGGAATGGGTATGTGTGGGAGGACCCTGATGAAGCTGTGCTGAGCTTGTAAATTCTGATGAAACTTTTTGTCCAGAAGAAACAGCTGTCCCATGCCTAGTAGTAGCAACAACCCCTCCCCGACCCATTAGCTTTTCCACCTTTGTCTGAGGAGATAAACCCTGTGCTGCCTGAGGCAACAGTGGTGGCCTCCCCTGAGGCGGTTGCCAGGCAAGATAATGTTGATTCTCCACAGGAGAGCCATCCTCAACAGCCCTGTTTGCCTCTAGACCTATAACTAGACTAAAGTCCCAGCATTTAATGTTGCACCTTGAGGAGTTAAAAAAAAAAATCCTAATAGTTTATTTGCTTGACTAACTGAAATAAGGATTAAAGCATGTCTCACTGTGACTGAGCTGAAAATGCCTGATTTCCCTTGGTTTAATGTAGAGAAAGGGATCCAAAGGCTTAGGGATATTGGGACAGTGGAGTGGATTAGTCACTTTAGACCTACTCATCCCAGCTGGGAGGGTCCAGATGATATACCCTTGACCAATGCATTGCAAAATAAATTTGTGAGGGCAACACCTGCATTTTTGAAGAGACCTGTAATTGCTTTTCTCTTTTTCTCTGTATGTCCCCAACAGTGGGGACCACAGTCACTCAACTACAAAATTTAAATACAATAGGACTGGGCAAGGTGGCTTATGCCTGTAATCTCAGCAATTTGGGAGGATGAGGTGGGTGGATTATTTAAGATCAGGAGTTTGAGACCAGCCTGGAAATATGGTGAAACCTCATTTCTACTAAAAATACAAAAATTAGCTAGCCATGGTGGTGGGTGCCTATAATCCCAGCTACTTGGGAGGCTGAGGCAGGGGAATCACTTGAATCTGGGAAGTGGAGCATAAGTTTCAGTGAGTCGAGATCACACCACTCCACTCTAGCCTGGGTGACGGAGTGAGACTCCATCTCAAAAGTTATAATAATTAAAATAAATAAATACAATGGGAATAATTGGATTCCTAGGTGGCAGGGTCCAATGGCCTCACTCAGTAGTCAATGGCAAAGTGGGCATAGCTACCATAATGGATAGCAGAGGCAAAGTAGCAATCAGAATGGTTTGACTCATGTAGAGCTCTGGCATTGACTAATTAATCATGGTGTTCCTAGAAGTGAAATTGATAGGATGCCTATTGCATTTCTACTTAATTTATATAAGCAGAAAACTTCTAGGTCGAATGGAAAAAAGACTAATTTGAATTATAAAACAGAGAATAATGGCCTCTCAATCAATTTCCAGACTTGAGCCAGTTTACAGACTCAGAACCCCTTAAATGAAAGGGAGGCCATGGTCCTCTTGAGGAAGGACCCCCTACTGTACTGACAATTTATGCTGTTAATCTTTCTTCCTTCCCCAAGAAGACCTCCAGCCTTTTACTAGGGTAACTTTACACTGGGAAAAGGGAAATGATCAGACATTTCGGGGACTACTGGACATTGGCTATGAGCTGACGTTGATTTCAAAACATCACTGTGGTCCTCCAGTTAAAGTAGGGCTTATGGAGGTCAGGTAATTAACGGAGTTTTAGCTCAGGTCCAACTTACAGTGTTTCCAGTGGGTCCCAGACTCATCTTGTGGTCATTTCCTCAGTTCCAGAATGCATAATTGACATAGATGTACTTAGCAGGTGGCAGAACCCCCACATTGATTCCCTGACTGATAGAGTGAGGGCTATTATGGTGGGAAAGGCCAAATAGAAGCCATTAGAGCTGCCTCTACCTGGAAAAATAGTAAATAAAAAACAAGATTGCATCCCTGGAGGGATTGTGGAGATTAGTGCCACCGTCAAGGACATTAAAGACACAAGGGTGGTGATTTCAAACACATCCCCATTCACCTCTCCTATTTGGCCTGTACAGAAGACAGATGGATCTTGGAGAATGACAGAGGACTATCATAAGCTTAACCAAGTGGTGAAACCAACTGCAGATGTGGTTTCATTGCTTGAGCAAATTAACACATTTGGTACCTGCTATGCAGCCATTGACTTAGCAAATGCCTTTTTCTCCATTCCTGTCCATAAGGCCTGCCAGAAGCAATTTGCCTTCAGCTGGCAAGGCCAGCAATATACCTTTGCTATCCTACCTCAGGGGTGTATCAACTCTCCAGCTTTGTGTCATCATCTTATTCAGAGAGGACTAGATTGCTTTTTGCTTCCACAAGGTATCACACTGATTCATAACATTGATGACATTATGCTGACTGGATCCAATGAGCAAGAAGTAGCAAACACACTGAACTGACTGGTGAGACATTTGTGTGCCAGAGGATAGGAAATAAATGTGACTAAAATTCAGGGACCCTCTACCGTAGTGAAATTTTTAGGGGTCCAGTGGTATAGGGCCTCTTAAGAGATTTCTTCTAAGGTGAAGGATAAGTTGCTACATTTGGTCCCTCCTATAACCAAAAAGAAGGTACGATACCTAGTGGGCCTGTTTAGTTTTTGGAGGCAACATACTCCTCATTTGGTTGTGTTACTCTGGCCTGTTTATCAAGTGACCTGAAAGGCTGCCAGTTTTGAATAGGGTTCAGAACAGGAGAAGGCTCTGCCATGTGTCCAGGCTGCTGTGCAAGCTGCTCTGTCACTGGGGCCATATGACCCAGCAGATGCAATGGTGTGGGAGGTGTCAGTGGCAGATAAGGATGCTGTCTGGAGCCTTTGGCAGGCCCCCTATAAGTGAATCATAGCAGCGGCTTCTAGGATTTTGAAGCATGGACCTGCCATCTTCTGCAGATAACTGCTCTGCTTTTGAAAGACAGCTCTCGGCCTGTTACTGGGCTTTGGTTGAAACTGAATGTTTGACTATGGGTCATCAAGCCACCTGAACTGCCTATCATGAAATGGGTGCTTTCTGACTAGGATAGCTACAAAGTGGGTCATGCACAGCAGCATTCCATTATCATATTGAAGTGGTATATACGTGATATACGTGATCGGGCTTGAACAGGTCCTGAGGGCACAAGTAAGTTACAGGAGGAAGTGGCTCAAATGCCCATGGTCTCTGCTCCTGTTACCCTGACTTCTCTTCCCCAGCCTTCACCAATGATCTGATAGGGAGTTCCCTATGATCACTTGACAGAGAAAGAGAATGCTGGAGCCTGATTCACAGATGGTTCTGCATGATATGCAGGCACCACCTGAAAGTGGACAGCTGCAGCACCATAGCCCCTTTCTAGGACATCCCTGAAGGACAGCAGTGAGGGGAAGTCTTCCCAGTGGGGAGAATGTTGAGCAATGTACCTGGTTGTGCACTTTGCATGGAAGGAGAAATGGCCAGATGTGTGATTTTACACTGATTAATGGGCTGTATCCAATGGTTTGGCTGGATGGTCAGGGACTTGGAAGAAGCATGATTGAAAAATTGATAACAAAGAAACTTGGGGAAGAGGTATATGGATAAACTTCTCTGAGTGGTCAAAAACTGAAGATATTTGTATCCTATGTGAGTGCTCACCAATGGGTGACCTCAGCAGAGGAGGGTTTTAATAATCAAGTGAATAGGATAACCTGATCTGTGGATACCACTCAGCCTGTTTTCCCAACTACCCCGTCTTTGCCTAATGGGCCCATGAGCAAAGCAGCCATAGTGGCAAGTATGGAGGTTATGCGTGGGCTCAGCATCATGGACTTCCACTCACCAAGCTAAGTTGGCTACGGCCACTGCTGAGTTTGCCAATTTGCTCAATTTGCCAGCAGCAGAGACCAACACTGAGCCCTCGATATGACGCCATTCCTTGGATTGGTCAGCCAGCTACTTGGTGGCAGGTTGATTATATTGAATGTCTTCTATCATAGAAAGGGCAGAGGTTTGTCCTCATTGGAACAGACACTTACTCTAGATATGGGTTTCCCTATCCTACACGTAATGCTTCTGCTAAGACTACCTGAACTCATGGGATGCCTTATCTACCATTATGGTATTCCACACAGCATTGCCTCTGACCAAGGCACTCACTTTACAGCTAAAGAAGTACAGCAGTGGGCTCATCCTTATGAAATTCACTGGTCTTACCATGTTCCTCATCATTCTGAAGCAGCTGGATAGATAGAGCAATGGAATAGCCTTTTGAAGTCACAATTACAACGCCAACTAGGTGACAATACTTCTCAGGGCTGGGGTGAAGTTCTCCAGAAGGCCATGTGTGCTCTGAATCAGCCTCCAATATATGGTACTGTTTCTCCTATAGCCAGGATTCACAGGTCTAGGAATCAAGGGACGAAAGTGAAAGTGGCACCACTCATGATCACCCCTAGTGATCCAGTAGCAAATTTTTGCTTCCTGTTTCCACGAAATTATGTTCTACTGGCCTAGAGGTTGTAGTACCAGATGGAGGAAGACTGCTACCAGGAGACACAACAATGATCTCATTAAACTGGAAGTTAAGATTGCCACCTGGACACTTTGGACTCCTCCTACCTTTAAGTCAACTGACTAAGAAGGGAGTTACAGTGTTGACTGGGGTGACTGACCCACACTATCAAGATGAAATTATTCTACTGTTTCACAGTGGAGGTAAGGAAGAGTATGCATGGAATACAGGAGATCCCTTAGGGTGTCTCTTAGTGTTACCATGCCCTGTGATAAGGTTGATGGGAAACTACAACAGCCCAATCTAGACAGGACTACAAATGACCCTTCAGGAATGAAGATTTGGGCCACTCCACCAGGAAAAAAAACACAACCCACTTGCTAAAGGCAAAGGGAATACAGAATGGGTGGTAGAAGAAGGTAGTCATCAATACCAGCTATGACCATGTAACCAGTTGCAGAAATGAGGACTGTAAATGTCATGAGTATTTCCTTCTTCTTTTGTTAAAAACATATTTGTGCATGTATACACTTGTACTAAAAACAACTTCATTTTATTTCCTTCTTCCTTTATCATGTGACATAAGATTTATTGATTTCACTTCAGCACTTAGGTATTATAAACTTTATGGAATAGCATTTGAGTTGGGGATTGGTGCATTTCTGGTTGTACAAAGGATAGTTGTATTACATTATATATAATTATGACCTCATTATTGTCTTTATTTGAAGGTGATGTATGATCTCTGGAGGTGTGCATGGGTTCAAGTTGACAAGAGGCAGACTTGTGATGGTTAATACTGAGTGTCAACTTGATTGGATTGAAGGATGCAAAGTATTGATCCTGACTGTGTCTGTGAGGGTATTGTCAAAGGCAACTAATATTTTAGTCAGTGGGCTGGGGAAGGCTGACCCATCCTTAAATCTGCATGGGAACAATCTAATCAGTTGCCAGTGAGACTAGGATATAAAGCGGGGGGGGGGGGGGGGGGGGGGGAAACCCGTGAAAAGGCTAGACTGGCTTAGCCTCCCAGCCTACATCTTTCTCCTGTGCTGGATGCTTCCTGCCCTCGAACATCAGTCTCCAAGTTCCTCAACTTTGGGACTCAAACTGGCTTCTTTGCTCCTTAGCTTGTAGACAGACTGTTGTGGGAACTTGTGATCATTTGAGTTAATAATACTTAACAAATTCCTATATATCCTATTAGTTGTGTCTCTCTAGAGAAGTCTAATACAGGTTGAATTCAGACAAATTCAAATATCAGACAAATGGTCTGAAATTTTTGAAAAATGTCAACACCAACATCATGAAAGGCAAAAATGGAAGGAGTGGCTCTTCCAGATAAAAGGAGACTACACCTGAATTCAATGCTTTAAATATCACTGAAATCTGAATGTTTTACAAAGGCTATGAAGAATATTATTAGGAAATTTAATTTTTTCTCAAAATAAACTATATGTTACTGTATTATTATTAATTTCTTTTAGTTATTGTGGTGGAGTCATAGGACTACATTTCTCACCACTGCTAAGTATTCTATGTTGTGTTTGTGAATTATTACAGTTCTGTCACTTTCTCAATGTGATCAATAAGCAAGCATTTATTTAGGGCCAGAAGGGGATTCTGGGGCTTATGACAAATCTCAATAATTCAGAATTATGTACCAAAAAATGGCAAATTCTATGGTATGACAAGTGCATATATATATATATATATATGAATATGCATATCACTGGAGATATATATATATATCTGTATATCTCACTGGAGATATGTGTGTGTGTATGTGTGTGTGTGTTTGTGTGTGTGTGTGTGTATCTCACTGGAGATTCTATTAAAAGGCAGATTCTGATTTAGCAGGTTAGCAGTGGAGCCTGAGAGTCTGCATAATAAACTATGGGCCCTTGGATCACCAGTTGAATAGCAAGGAGTACAGACTGAAAGAACTCTAACATAAAGAAATTACAAAGAATTAGAGTAGTTAAGAAAGGCTTTGTAGAATAAAAGAATCTTGATACTTTTACTTTTTTCAAAAATGAAGGGTCAAAGTGTAAGACAGAAAGTTGTAATAGTAGTGTTCATTTCTTCATTCCTTACCTCATATATCTTCTCAGCAGCTAGCATGTAAAAGACGCTATGTGCAGCAGTGAGGGCAGTGTTTTGATTCATCTTAGTATCTCTCACAGTGTTTTATATAAAAGAGGAGCTCAGTGAATGTATTTATTGAACCCAATTTAATTTATGGCTAGGGAATAACCTAGAAAGGGAGTTAGAGAGAGAAATTATCATGATGCATTTGTGGGTTGGTAAAATAAATAGCTCCAACTCCAGAGAAGCTTAACTGTGCCTGGAAGGAGAGGGTGAAAAAATATTATGAAACATCTTGAAACAATAACAGAGAAGTGTCCATTTTATGTAGTTGAAATTTTCTAAATTGCAAAATAAGATTCTAAAAATAATGTTATAGGACATTTATTCTGGCAACAAAAAGCAGTCTTGATTGGAGAGGTGCAAAGTGGCCAATGGAAACCTGCTGCATAATCCAGAGCACCAGGCTCTCCTTCTAATTTATCAGTCTTCTGGCTTCAATCATTTCCTTTGCCATTTTCTCTTTGGTCTCTATTACAGATTGAGGAAACTAAGTGCCTTCTAATTGCAGGACACTAGGTCATTAGTGAAGATGAGACCCTGGTCATCTTTTTTCTTTGTCCATATCAAAGCTCTTATATGCATAACTGATATATTCTTAACCTTTTTTTTTTTTTTTTTTTTTTTTTGAGGCGGAGTCTCGCTCTGTCGCCCGGACTGGAGTGCAGTGGCCAGATCTCAGCTCACTGCAAACTCCGCCTCCCGGGTTTACGCCATTCTCCTGCCTCAGCCTCCCGAGTAGCTGGGACTACAGGCGCCCGCCACCTCGCCCAGCTAGTTTTTGTATTTTTAGTAGAGACGGGGTTTCACCGTGTTAGCCAGGATGGTCTCGATCTCCTGACCTCGTGATTCGCCCGTCTCGGCCTCCCAAAGTGCTGGGATTACAGGCTTGAGCCACCGCGCCCGGCCTATTTTTAACCTTTTACAACTATCTTTCAAAATAGAATTCTTGTCTGAATTGTTGATAAAAATTCAAGCTGGGCAATTATTGAGGTTAGCCTTTTAGTTACAAACATTTAAAATCCTCCATGGGTTATATTTAAACCTGTTAGTAAATATTCACATGCAGATTGTGAATAATTTCTTCCTCTCCATGTTTGCATTTTCCTTTTCTAAACATTGTATTTTGATGAACCAAATTGTTTTTAAGAATAATTTGTCCACTTTTTATCTATACCCAATAAAATATTGAAAATTGTATAGAAACTTTGGAAAGGAAAATACAAATCCTTCTCTAACAACTCTCAGAAGGAACCAACTTTGCCAACGCCTTGGTTTGAATTTCTATCCTTCAGAACTAAGAGATGATAAATTTCTGTCTGTAAGTCACCTAGTTTGTTTTCCTTTGTTACTGCAGCCCTAGCAAACTAATAAAATACAATTTGTGTGCATAAAAGAAAATAATGACCTAGAGAGAGTAATTAACTCATCCAGGGGAATACTTATTCAATGGTATCAGAACTTGTTCTCAAACTCATTGACCTCTGATTGTGAAGGCCTTGCCCTTAACCACTGTACTACATTGAAGAAGTGTAAATAGTTAATAAACACATGAAAATAAATTAATCCTCACTAAATGATATTTTAAGAAATGATTATTTGTCTTAACTTCATATCAATAGAAAACTATGTAAATACTACTGCTTTGTAGATGGTTTATTAAATTGATCACTCTTCCTCATTGTTATTTAGAGTATAAATTAACACAGACTCATTTATGGCATTTGATAAGTTGGCAATATAAATATAAAGAAGTCCTTAGACATGTTTATCATTTTCATTCAGAAGGGATTTATTTTTAAATATCAGTAGAACTGAGTAAAAGTTTATCATTGCAATATGATTAGTAGTACCAAAATATTGAAAACATTCAAAATGATCACACATAGGGGAAGGTTTAAACAGATTATAGCACATTCATATGATGGAATTTTATGTGACCATTAAAAGTGAAGATGTAGAAAAAAACTTTTTAAAGAAATACCAAATATATATATATTTAAACATAGTTGGTAGAAAGTTTTAATTTTCATGAAGTAAGTGAGAAATATATAGTAAGATTTAACAGATGCTAAATTTTACAGTTTGAAATGTTCTAAATTGGGGAATAAGGTAATACAAATAATGTTTTAGGATGATTATTTATTTATATTTAGTCCCAAAGATTATTATATCAAAAAATAACACTCAATGGATAAGTTTAAGAACATCCACACCACTCTCCTTTTTTCTCTCTTCCGTTTCTAGTGGTAAACCCTATCTTGAAACTGTTATTTTTTTTTCTGTGTTGTATATATAAAATAATTTTGAATTTTAGGATTACATAAATGATTTCATACTCTAGTATCAGCTTTTCTATTCAATAGCTTTTAAGTTGAAAAGCCATAAAGATCACTTTAATAAAGCATTTAAATTTTTCTTTTCCATTTAAGAAAGTATGTTACCAAATATCATATACAGGATGATACAACTATGTACATATATTCTCATGTATTTATGCATAGGCAACAATATGAATAATTGTAAACAAAAATCTTATTGTGTTTAGTTCTGAATATTTGCTTCTTCAAACTATAAGCTGTTCATATTTTTTAAAAACATACATTCCTTGTAAAACTATATATATACATAGATATGTAATATCTGTTCACAACTCTTAAGAATCTCATTCATAAATCAAGAAATATGCAACATGAAGAAATTATTCACCCATTACTATTCTGTAGAAGAAAGTGGTGCCTAAGTTTCAGTCTCCAAAAAAGCTTATACGTTAAAGTATAAGTTGAAGTGATTTAAACATATATGAAATCTGTATCACCATATATCATCACAGTTTATTTGTGGAAATAAATTAAAAATGGGACGTATTAGTTCACTAAAGAAATAGTTATAAAGAGAAATAAAATGTTCAAGTAAATATAAGGAAGGTATGGGCAAACCTAAAATGTAATGTACAGTTAAGAAAAAATGACATTAAAAATATGACTTTATTAATAAGATAGTAAAATGTTTCAAAAGTGTCAACCCATGAACAGAGACTTGAAATAAGAAATTAAAATGTGTTTAATTATCATGGTGTTTATTGAAATAAGATAGTGAGTTATCTGATAAATCCCAGAAACCTCTCATTTGTGTGGTAAAATGTAACACAGTGGCCTGAGAAGAGCCTGCAACAGCTCAAGGAGTCTAGATGGCAGCTTTTAGGGCACAGAGCACAGTTGTGCCCTGGAGGACAAGGACAGTTTTTTTGTTTGTTTGGAAGCTCAGTGTTGGGCCACATAGTTCTCCCTGATTGCATCTTCCATCAACTCCCCTTTTCCTTCAAACTTTCTTGTACCAAAAACACAGTAAGCAAATGTCTAGCTCATGCCTTGGCACTTATTATCTCTGCCATGTCAAATACCTCTGGCTTCAGATACAAGACTGACTCAATTCTTCATGGTGAAGCAGGTTCACTGCGCCCCAGTGTCAATTAACTCCTCACCAATACCATGGACTGGTTTTAATCCATTTGTGTGAGTTCAGTGAAACAGGGCACTCATACAAACAAGTTAAGTGAAGCAACTTCTCACTCACAGAGAAGTAGCAGGGGACAGTAGAAGCCTAAGACTAATGGCCAGCTGTTCAGGAAGGCTATCTAGGGCAGATGGAGTCTTTTCTGTATGCGTCTCACATTGTGCTGCGAGTGAGGGACCCTGAAAACATTCCTCACTGGGTTTTACACCCCAGAGTACCTTATGCATTGGGCTAAATTGTTCTGAGGGGACAAGAACAGAACTCGGGCTCTTCCAGCCACTTCCTCTTATCTCAGGATGTTGCATTCACAGCGTATTCTACAGTTATTCTGCCAACTTCAAGGAAGAAAGAGAGTGGGGGGGCCAGGTCAGCCAAGGTCACACAGAAACTGTCCTGCACTCACTACTTTGGGTTCCTTCTCAAAGACCACAGAGGACTTTCTTGACCACTTGTAAAAAACAGCTGACCCCAGCTTCTCCATCACTCTCTACTCCTCACATGGGTATATTCATAATCATAGCACTTAGCACCACATGGCATAAGCACCTAGATATCTGATAACTTTTATATTCTGTTTATTGCTGTGTCACAGCAATAAAATAAAACTTGGAACATAATGGGTGCTAAACAAATATTAACAAATCAGTGGATGAAGTATAGGGTATAATAAAGGGAATGGAATTCTAAGTTAGATTTCAATCAATTTGGAGCCTATTCATAGATCCCATGCTAAAGTGGCTCTTTTCCGAAAATACATGTATTCTTCCCTATTAAAACACTGTATTTGGAATTTTTAATTATCTAGTAAAATAAAACAATTTAAAACACTTAAAATTTTGTATGTCTTCCAACCATCTCTAAACAATAAAAAAATGCATTTTCATTTTATATTTTCAAGAGGATTTATAAATAGGATACATTTTTATAGCATTAAATTACACACTTATGAAAATATTAAATAATGTAGAGTCAGTGTTTACAAGAATTAGAATGTGGACAAAAACTAGTGAATGAAGTGTAGTAACAGAAAAAGATGCATGACCTGGTTTACCTTCATCAAAACTAAATGCTATTTCAAATTCTCTTATAAAATACTTTATTATGGTATATTTTGCAAATCAGTCTAAATGACTTGTCAGGAGGAACAGGAATAATGGGTTTTCTTCAGATTATAATGAAAATATACCTAATGGAATTTACTATCTGAGTGGTCAAATAAACGTAAGTTGTCAGGAGAGAAGGAAAAGAAAGTAAAATCTCTATGTGCTGTCGCTATCATGTCCATCTCAGACGTTTGGCTACAAGACAGAGTAACTCAGGCATATGTGGAACACTTGCTTGGTGATGAAATTAGGCTTCAGATTCCCAACACTGTTGGATTCAGTGTGCTAGTTTCCAGCCTACTCTGCCTCCAAAATATTCCATGTTAGGCTTTGTGGACACTATAGCTTCTGTCACAACTACTTAACTCCAGTTTTGTAGCTCCAACACAGCCATCAATAACATATAAGTGACTGGGCATGGCTGTGATCTGCTACAGTTATTTACACAAACATGTTGCTGGTCAGATTTGGCCCAAGTTTGCCAATTACTGATCTATAAACTGGGAATAATAATGCTGTTCTTGTTTGTTTGTTTGTTTGTTTTTCACAGAGTTGATATAAGTGATCAAATCCATGTGAAAGGACTACTTCATAAACCATAAACTGTGAAACTCTAACATGATGTTCATTAGTATAAATGATGTTGTAACCTTAGACTTCATTCCATGAGACATTTTTATGTTGAAACAATATTATGTTTCAATACTGTAGAAAATAACTTGACTTGCTTTCATAAGATCCCTGATTCTAAAATCTGTTCTATAATATAGAATACAGAAATCTGGACTTCTAAATCTATCTTTGAGTAAAACTTTGATGCTTCAGTTATGAAGAGTATATGACACAAACACATCACTGTATTTTATTTGGTTAATGAAAATCAATAAAAATGTAGGATTAAAGTATAAGGGAAATAAAATTGATGACATAAAATTAATGATGTAAGGGATGACACACTTTTTTGCTGTGCTACCTTAAGGAGATAGAATGTTCTGAAATGAATTTCTATCGAGTACTAAGAGATGATGTTATCCATTTAAATAGATTTTAATTCATTCTAAATTATAATTGAAATACAAAGCACACGAGATGACCACATTAAAGAGTCATTGTTGAGCAAGATGGAGCTTGATGGCAGTTTTGCTATCTGCTTGGGAATGCTGAGCAGAGACAATGGCATTTCTGCTAGAAAATCTGGGAGAGCACATTTTATGGACATCTCTGAGGAGCAATTAAACTAACTGAATTCAATTAAAAATTGGCTTTAAACCAAGAGGATATGAACTTAGCCAGGAGAATAGAGCGATGTATTTAAAAAAAATGAAAAACCCTAGACTTGGAGGCAAGATGTAGAGGATTGCACTGATTCTTTCAGATGCTATCTACAGTGAGATTGTGTTACTGCTATAATAGCAAATCATTTTAATAAGCAAAGACCTTTAGGAATAATTTCCAGGTCACTGCTTCAAGAGCTGAACTAAGGAGATGAGTATGAACATAGCCAAAGTATTTAGTTTTAGAAATGGCTTTTAAACCATTTAAGTTATTCTCTCTTTCTGATTACAATTTCTTTAACAGATGCTAGATATGTCTTAATTTTTCTATATAATACATAGAAAACCACCTATAGTTTTCTAAGTTAATTATTTTGATTCAGTTTAATACCATAATTAATATGATTTCCTTGTCTAACTGCTCCTTGTATTAGCCTTGTCAAAATACACATAGTATAAATATGCAGTTGCCCTTTGAACAACATGGGTTTGAACTGTGCAGATCCATTTATATGTAGACGTTTTCTCAATACATATATTGAAAGAATTTTTGGAGATTTGTGACAATTGGAAAAAAACTCAGATGAACTATGCAGTCTAGAAATATCAAAAACAGAAAAATGTATGTCATTAATGCATAAAATATATGTAAATACTAGTTAAGCAAGTGTTTATGTTATCTGTAAAGATTCTAGTCAACAGTAGGTTATATTAGTAGTTAAGATTTGGGGTATTAAAAGTAATATATGGATTTTTCACTGCTCTTGTGTCAGTGCCTCTAACCTGCACATTGTTTAGGGGTCCAATTGTATAAGAAACAGTAATCTATGAAGACTATCCCCAGAAAACTGTCCTCCTATTACAAACATTTAGATGCCTGAGTAACAAGGATTACAAATTATCTTTTTTTATGTGAAATTTAATACTAAATAATGGTTTGGACATCTAAAATCATGAAATGGAGAGCATGTATTTCTTACTAGATATTTTTAATTTATCTATTAAATAAATGCTAATGCTTGAGTTTGAACATGTGGACCCAGTAGAAACACTTGTTTCTAGGGTGGTTAATAATAAACTATCTGGTTTAATATTATTTGCAAACATATTATTAAAATAATATAAATATTTATTTGCTATAATTAATTGCTAGATATATTAAAGAGATACTGTGTATAGAAAAATGATGTTACTGCCATTTATTGCTAATTGTAGTAGCATAAAATATATTACTCACTAATGTGAACCATGAATTATGTTAGCCTTTTAGTTGCATTTTTTTTCACTTATACATCGTAATAAGTTTAGGAAGTAGGTGCTATTATTATTTCCATTGTATATTTAAGGAAACTGACTATGATTGGCTGGGATGGTAATCAGTACTTATACTCCTTACGATTGATTCCACAACAATTATCCAATGTGAGGACTGTTGATCCCACTATATCTTAATGTTGAAGAAATCAAGTTTCAATAAAAGTTAAAAACCTTAAATGGGCAAGTGGTAATACTACAAATTAAACCCAGGATTCTGATTTCAGAATTAACCCTCTTAGCCAAGATGATATGCAAAATATAATCAGCAATATCAATATCAATGTTGATATTGATTTAGTTATACAATATTTAAATTAATTATAGCTGGCACCATAACATTTCTAAGGGAGGAAATAAATATCTTTGGAAAAATGCATTAGTGGGTTGCTTGGAAGTATGATTTGATGATAGAGGTACAAGGATTACAAGAGAAGATGAAATAAAATTTTTGGTCATTTTTCCTACAGAAAATGAGAAGAAATTAGAGAAAAGAATATGGAAAAGGAAAAGGGCTATAATTAAAGAAAATTTTAGGAGCATGAATGTCTAATGTGCAATGTCAAATTGTGTGTTGAGGGGTTTGTAATTTCCACAAGTATGAAATAGGGTTATTTTAAGCATTCTAATTAAGATCTCAGGAGATACAGAAGACTCCTATTAATATCATATCTATCTATCTATCTATGTTCATCATCATCATCATCAATCTATTTACTTCATAGGACTATAGTGACAAGATTCCAGCTAATTTACTTACCAGATTACCTTAACTAGGTGGTAAATTCTCATTGTCATTACTAGAGATTTCATTTAAATATTTATTTCTCATTCTCTAGTATTGAATGCTATATTAATCTTACCCAATAATTTCATCTCTGATATTAATTTCTAATGTAGACATTGAGAAAAGATAGAAATGAAATGCTTGTGTTAAAAAGAAAGAGTAAATTAAAGTGTCAAAGTTGTCAAATGGATGATATAGGAATTTGATCAAAATTTAGGTTTGTTAAACCTAGAATCTGGTTCCGTTCCACATTCCAACAGACATGAGGAAAATATACAAATTGGAAATTAACCTCTTTTGATATATTATTCTAGATCTTATATGCTGTTCAGGTGTCAACATCAATTTTCTTTACCTAACAGGAGAACTGATCTGATTCTAAAACTTCTATTGAATTCTAACGGAATTTCACAATATTTTATGAACTCCATGGGCATAGATATGAGAATTTGATGTCTTTGCTACATAGTGATTATTTGTGGAGACTCAGAAGAGTAAAATGAATTTGTCCCACAACATGTATAATATTCTCTCCCAAAGTTTCCAGTCCTGTTTTCTTTTTGCATTAAAGTAATTGACAGACTCAACAATTTTTAGGAAATGAAAATACTGGTCGTTGTAACAAATTAACTCGTACACATAATAATTGCTTAGAAAGACTATTGCAGTTTAGTAACACATAGTAATGATCCTAGAACACCACTTAACACATTTTGAAACTTCAGTACATAGTAACAGCTATAGAGTTTAACTTTAAATTTTAATTTTTATGATCTAAGTTTTTAATGATTATTACAATCTGCTCTTTACTGTAAGCACGACAGAAATTTAATTTTCCAATTACTTGAGACTTACTGCAGAAGCACTCAATTATACTGCCAAAGTCATAAGCTGTAAGTGTTTTTCAGAAGGTTAAAAGTAGCTTGACATTAGCTAGAAATGTTCACCTCAGAATAAAACTTTACATTCAATGCCTCTTTCAGCAAACTTTTAATCATGTAGATTAAAATAAACATGAAAATTGTTATAGTTAACATGTCTTGACTCCATTATTTTGCCACTCTTGAGAATTAAGGTGATTACTATTAAATAATCAAGGATGAAAAGTAGCCTTACAGATTCCAGTACTATTTTCTTATTTGTGTGACTACTTTGACATGTCATAGATATTTTGAGTTTATTATTTCTATTTTCCCAGAAAGAAATCAAATTTTGAGTTTAAAATTCTAACATTTTCCTGAATTATGGGCTAATTTTTCATTACTCAAGTTTTATTAAATAAAATTCTTCAGCATAATTAGGGATATATCTGAATGCTGGTTTTATATGTCACTTATAACTAGGCATTATATTCTGAAATAAGGACAGATTTGTGTTTTAAATACTACTTGTAAAAACATAAATCAACCCTATCATATACATAATATCTTTGAAATGAATTTAAACATGTTCAGAACTTACAGATAACCAGTCAGACTCCTGGTTATCTGACTGGTTATCTGTAAGTTCCAAAAAGTTCTCATAAAAGTTAGTACCTCAAGACAACTGCTTAATGCAAATATTTCTCTATATCTAGATTTTATTTTGCTTTGCATTAAAAAATACATAGAGGCAGATAAGCTTAAATAATTATATTTTAATTGGTAAACTATAGCATAGAAATGTGCATGTGTGTATATATATATATATATATATATATATATATATATGCTCTTTTTAACTTTGCTGAGTGCTTGATATATTTGATAAGGCAAGTAGTCTCTAGGCTAAATAAAATGTAAGTAGACCATTGTTACAATGTGAAATATAGAACCATTTTCCTTCACTCTGCTCAGTGCTATCTCCAATATTTCAGATCAAAACTTTTTTTTTGCCTCGAGAACAGGAGCCTTTTGTATTTATTTTTACTTCCTCTGTGTTTAAGTCAGAGTCATACAACATGCTTGTCAGCAGCACTAATAGTTACCACTTCTTAAAGTTCCTTTGACTTCTGCCACTGTATTTGGCATTTCCTATGTCATTCTTAATCTTTATATTAATAATATAAAATAAGCAGTATTATCTTAATAATTTAAAAAATGCTAAAATTTGGTGTAAAATGATTTGTCCAAGTCTACAAAGTCATTAGGAGACTGGGTCAGAATTCAAACTTTGGTCTGTCTCAAAAGCGATACTGCTTCACCACTGTGTTTTGGTTATCTTTGCACTGTGGGCCACGATAATCTCCTTTTGAGATTTCACATATGGCATATGTGCTGCTGGAACAAAGGTGTAACAAATATTCTTCTTAAATGGATGCATTAATAACATTTTATTAGTTCTATGAATAGCTCTCTTTCACTTCCATGAAGTCCATTTATAATTTTAATTAATTAACATCAAAGGAATTAGATTGCCTCCTTGAGTATTCAATTGTACTCATCAACACTCTCAGTGGTTATAAGATGTTTGATCAACTCTCTCTCTGGGCCAAGATAAGACAAGGTAACCAAAGTGGCTTCACATCAGTTGAAGGGTGCCTACTATAAGCAGTTCTAATGCAAGTCCCAGGAAAGAATGCTTGTATCTTAACAAATAAGAAAAGATAATACAGCATAAATTTGTTCAAGTAATCTAATATAATGATTAAAAAATGTACTCCACAGAAAAAAATAAATAATTATCTCACTTAGGAATTTAAAGAAAAATATATCAAAATATAAATGGTTTTGAAAATGTGAAAAAGGAACAGACCATCAAAACCTGGATTCTCATTTCAACTTAGTCTTTACCTGGCTGGATAATCCTGAGCTCTTCACTCTTGGTGACTGTGTCTTAGTTTCCTTATCTAGAAACCCAGGACCTGAAAGCGTATCATTTCCCAAACTTGTCTGATCACAGGACTCACATGTGGTTATAGTTAAAAATATAAGCCTAAAAAGCCTAAAGAATCAGAATCCTCATGGAAGGAACTCAGGGTGTACATATTTTAGTAAACACACCAATTTACACTGATGATGGAACAAGTTTAAGGAACACAGGAGTAAATAGTTGCTGTAGAATAATGGAGAGTGAATAAATGGAATGATTCTTCATTGCCAATATTTGGGCTTAATTTAGAATATTTTTCCTAATTTATAAGTTAGTTTTGAAAAAATTGGCTTGGTATATATTTTGTTGTTACCAAGGGCCCTAAAATGAGGACGGCATGGAAAATGAAATTCTGAGTTAAATTAAAATACAGTTGCATGTGTGAAACATGAAATTCTTCCTGTTTTATGCCTCCAGTTATTCAGAAGGTAGCATTTGTTCAATGAGGATACTTCATTCGTAGCCTATGGGGAAACTGAATAAACTGATCTGGATCTGCATTTTCTTATCTTAATGACAGATTAAAGTGAAGGTTTTATTATTTCTAATTCAGTTTGATTCAAGAGAGGCACAAAGGGAAAAGGATTAATAAAATGCATGTTGAATCCCTTTCCCTTTCCTATAACAAAGATGTGAACATGCATTCAGATAACTGCTATCAAATTACCAATTTGTTTTTCTTTTTAAGTCACTGATAAATTGCTTTATAGTTAATGTCCTAAGGATTAAGATGTCACCTGAGTGTTGTGCCTGCAATCCAGGCAGCATCAACTTTGCAATAATACTTAATAGGCTTTAGGACGTAAAGAAATTATTTCAGATGTTGACATTGAAAGAGCCAATTAAGTAGGTCAGATGGCTTTAAAATACAGAACTTTTTGAGAGGCTATTTACCAATTTTCCCCTTAGTAAAAGCAATTAAGATCATAGAAAGACAGTGTTAATACAGAAATGGTGAATCTGCTTGAGATTTAATCTTCAATAGTAAAATCAAAGAAAAGTCTACTATAAAAATTGTCTTCTCTATAACTGAGACTGTCAAATTCTCCATAGTATTAAACATTCAGCATATATAAAAAGGACTTTGGTAAACAAATTTCCCCCCAAAAGTCTTGAAATTTTTGATCAAAAATTTTATCTTAGGCCAGGCGTGGTGGCTCATGCTTGTATTCCCAGCACTTTGGAAGACCAAGGCGGGTGGATCACAAGGTCAGGAGTTCAAGACTAGCCTGGCCAAGACGGTGAAACCCCGTCTCTACTAAAAATACAAAAATTAGCCAGGTATGGTGGCGGGCGCACATAATTCTAGCTACTCGGGAAACTGAGGCAGAGAATTGCTTGAACGCGGGAGGCGGAGGTTGCAGTGAGCCGAGATCGCGCCACTGAACTCCAACCTGGCCCACAGAGTGAGACTCTGTCTCAAAAAGAAAATAAATTGCTGAAAATGGATTTTAGGTATATATATAAAAATCTTGTTAATTATGATGAAAATAATGCAAGTCAATCATTTGTATCAGTAGAAAACCTTATTCTAAGAGTTTTTCTTTAAAAAAATTAAGGATATTAGAACGAGAGAAAGAAGCCCACATAAAGAAGGATAAAACAAGTAAAAAATTTCAAATGTGTAAAAATAACAGGAAATGTGAAAAGGGTCTGCCTTCATAGCACAGAATGTGTAATGATATAAGAAGACAGGAGGAACCATAACTCACTTCCTACTTTGATTCCATCTTCAATCAAAAAAGAATTATTTTTCACTTTGAAAGCAAGGACCAACAATGTTTAAAAGTAAAATGATACCCAAGAAATCAAGAAAACGAAACAATCCTTAGGTATGTTATCATTTTTTCAAATGTCCTGGTCTAGAAAAATTACATCATGGTATACTTAAGGAAAGTATAAGTGTTCTTATTAAAGTATTTCCAACTACCTTTGAAAATTCTTGGAAAATAGGTGGGCACAAGAAACAATAGTAGTAGGTGATAAATACTGGCTTTATTTTAAAAGGGAAAAAGTGCTCAATTCTAGAAATCATGGTTTATTAAATTTAATAAACTATTTAAATTTAATAGTGGTCTGTGTAAAAATTATGGAATATGTTACAGAATAGGTGGTATGTGAATTTATAGAAAACAAAATGGGGATAAACAGAGACCAACCTGGCTATACTAAGAAACAATACTATTAATCTAACAACTACTGCTAGGGATGTCACAGACGAGAGTGCTGTAAGCATAGTACATATGCTTCTTCTTACAAGGTGTTTGAAATAATCTCTCATGTTCCTGAAGAAAGGAAGGATAAATATGGACTGTTCGGTTAAATAACATTCTATAACTAAAAGGATCTCAATTAGTGAGCTAGAAAAACAATATTTATCCAGTGTTGTCCAAAGGCTGATATTATGGGATAAGATAATATCCCTGCCCTCCAGAAGTTTGCATTATAATGGAGAAATGTTTCTAGTTGTATGTCACTGACACTATGTTGAAACAGTGGCCACTGACTTGGAAATCACTTCAGATATGCAGATGTCATTGATTATGGACTAATACCTAACATATTGAATGATAGAATCCAGAAAGAAGATGTCAATGAACAGAGTGTACACCACATACCACACATTCTTTAATATTCCTTTCATTGAGAATGGTGACTACATTAAGAACTAGAGAATTTTCAGCTCTCTCCCTACCCAGTCCAGCCCCCTCCACCAGCACCTTGAACCTGAACAAGCTTAGTGACTGTTTGACTAAGAATAATGTCAGATATGAATCTGTACCAATTTACAGACCTAGGTCTTAAGACACTGACAGATTTCTTTTCCTATATTTTCAAACACTGACTTATGAAAGACAGCTGCAATGCTGTGTGGAAGAGCAAGCAGCCCTATAGAATGGTCTGTGTAAAGATGTACTACATCCCCTGTGTTACGGCTCCTACTGAGCCCCAGCCAATAACTAGCTCCAAATGCTAGTCACAGGTAGAGCTATCTTGGACAAGGATCCTTCACACCCGGTTTATTCAGGCTGACCCTGAAAGACAGTGTCAAAAGACAAGCTATTCCAACAGCAAAGGCCTCCCCAGATTGCATATTTATGAGACAAATAAATTGTTATTTTATGTCGTCATGTTTTGTGTGTGTGTCTCTCTGTGTGTGTCCCTCCCTTTCTCTGTCTTGCACGCTCTCAAACACGCACACACACGCACACACACACAAAGATCACAAATTCAATTGTATCAATAAATAAATATTTAATTCTAAATATAAATAAATATTTAGATTAACTTATTTTAACTAACTGTCACTTGAATATGAACCAGCAGTGCATACAGCCGATTCACTAACAGAGACTCTTATCCAGATCCATTCTCCTTATACCTAACCATTGACACATTCTATTAATTTTGCCTCCAAAGGTCTCTTGGACACTTCTCTTCTTCATCCCTACTGACGCCACCATTTTCACTTTTGTAACAGTTTCCTGACTTGAATCTTCACATTCTCTCTTACCTCTCTCAAATCACTTCTCCGACTGAAACGAAATGAGCTGTTAAAAAATGTAAATCTGAGTTAGTCTCTGTTTACAATCCTTCAATCATATTATTATTATTATAAAGATTCACTGATTATTATTATTATTTTTTCTGAGACACAGTTTTGCTCTTGTCGCCCAGGCTGGAGTACAATGACATGATCTCAGCTCACTGCAACCTCCTCTTCCAGGGTTCAAGCGATTCTCCTGACTCAGTCTCCTGAGTAGCTGGGATTACAGGCACCCGCCACCAAGTCCAGCTAATGTTTTGTATTTTCAGTAGAGACGGGTTTTCACCATGTTGGCCAGGCTGGTCTCAAACTCCTGGCGTCAGGTGATCCATCTGCCTCAGCCTCCCAAAGTGCTAGGATTATAGGCATGAGCCACTGTGCCCAGCCAAGATTCACTGATTTTTATCCTAATACTTAGCAAACACTTTATCAGAAATATTACGAATTGCCACTGACCTCTTTGTCCTTTTTATTTCCTCACCTTAACTTTCTTTATCTAGAATGTGTTCTACTCCCTTCTGCCTCACATTTTTTGTACACTCTATTCCCTTTGATGGGAATGATTAAATTTCCTTAGTGTCCTTTGAATTGCTGGTCAACTGTTACGTATTCAGGTAAACGTTCTCTGCCCTTCCATACTAGGTCATCCTGCCCGTTCCCACAAACAGACTCCACACCTCTCGCAACTTCATTTGTCTCTTCTCCGAGATATTTGACACACTTGCCATTTATAATTATCTGGTGGCTAGCTGTTCATTGGCTATCACTACAAATACAAGGCAATCATCACAAGGGCAGGGACTCTGTGTTGTCATTTCAGTTTCCCAAACACCTTACAACATGTCTTATATGATGTATGTGCTTATTAATTATGTGTTAAATACATAAATGATCAATTGATTTCAGGGATTTGAAAGACTTATTCTCCTCATATGAGACATTCATCATTGTAAACTCATAGTCTGGCTAAGTAGATGCTCCCTGTTTATTTCTCTGGATTGAACAAATTACAACCATGCTGAGCAGCTGAAATCTAGAGTATTTTAATTGTGGCATCAAAGAACTGTGACAAACTAGGTAAGTTCAACTGAAAACAGTCATAAGGATGAAAAGTCTGGAGACCATGTCACCTGGAAAATTTCTCAGGAAATCAGGAATTTGGTCCAGGGAAGAGAGAACTCTAGCTGAGTTATCATGCTGGAATATGTGAGCTGTTGGAATAGATATTTCTCCAATGAACACAACTAATACCCACATATAAGATTCATCATGTTGTTCAACCCATGTATTCACTAAAGACCTAGGAAGTGTTCACCATGTGTCTTGTACTACTTTAGGCAGGAGTTTGTAATGATGGAGCTAACACACTAATAAAAAGCAAAAGGATGAAGACCAACTAAATAAAAATTGGTAACTAGTATAAAACAGGCCCTGGTGTGTGACGTTACCATCCCGGTGTCCATGTGTTCTCATTGTTCAACTCCCACGTATGAGTGAGAACATGCACACGTGTATATCTATGTAACAAACCTGCATGTTCTGCACATGTATCCCAGAACTTAAAGTATAATTTTAAAAAAGGAAAAAAATATATACCTGAGTACAAAAAAAAAAAAAAAAAAAAAAGATAAGTACCTTGAAAGAGAACACAAGGAGAGAGCACCATAGATTGGGTGGTTAAAAAAAAAAAAAAATTCAAAAACTTTGAAAAGGGAATTTTCAAGATGAAATCTGAGGTATGAGAAGTGGGCAGGTCAGACCTATAAAGTTTCTCCTAGCAGTAGAAAAATGGAAGTTTATTCCTGGTAGAATGATCCTGACATTGGAAGATTGTAAGGAGATAAAAATGTAGTGTTCTCGTGACTTAGAAAAAGGTGAATGTAGCTTGGGCATTATATGTAAGCAGAAGTGTGGCACAAGATGAAGTTAGAGGAGCAAGAATCAGATGAGGTACGGCACTGTTGGTCGCGATTAAAAGTTTGGATTTTATTATTTGTGATATGTGAGAAGTACCTGGAATTAAAATGTTTTTCCATTTGATTTTAAAGGGATACATTTTTTGAAGTATAACTTATTAGAGATAGATTAACAAAGAATATTGAATGTCAGGTGGAAGAGACTAAGCAAAAACTACATACTTCACACACACACACAAAGTATAACAGTGAAAAAAGAAAGAACTGGTTAGATTTGAGATCTATGTATTGAAGTTATATCATGAGCTGAATTGTGCCCATCTCTGCACACCCCGAACCCCATTTGAAGAGGCAGCAAGACCGCAGCCATATGCAAGCCAGAGAAAGGGGCCCCAGAGGAACCAATCCAATAGAGACTTTGATTTTAGACATCTAGCCTCCAAAACTGTGAAAAAAATAAATTTCTGTTGCTTCAACCATCCACATTGTGGAATTTTATTACGGCAGCCCTAGGAAACTTACACAAAGTGGAACAGGTAACATTTGTCAAGGGATTAGATGTAGAGTGATAGAAAATGAGCAGCAGGTATCATTCCCATGTTTACCAATTGAATAACTAGGTAGATAGGGATGTCATTTCCTGAAACAGAAAGACTGAGGGAAGGGCACATTTCTTTGGAGTAATCAGGAAGTTTCCTTTAATTATCCCAAATCTGAGATGACTGTGAGGCATATTTAGTAGAGATATAAATCACGGCAGTTGATTATTTAAAAATCTAGAGCTCAGAGGAGATATCCTTGTTAAAGGAATATACATGGGGTGTCTGTTCATATGTGTGTATGCATGTATGTACATATACATACTTACGGTGATATTCAATATTAGGGATTGGATTTGATCACCAAAGGGGAGGTGGTAGAGAAATAAGGGAAGTACATCCAACACTTATCACTACAGTAGTCAGCATTTCAAGTTAACATGGAAGAAGAACAAGCAAAAGACACTGAGAAGCGTCTCAGTGTCTTCACAGTGATCAGTGACATAAAAGTACATCTGGGAGAGTATGATAAAACAGAAACCAAAATAGAAGTCGTTTCCAAAAGGAGGGCATTGCATTTAAAATGCTGCTGAAAGTTGGAGTAAGATGAGAAAAACATTTATCCCTTTAACTTGGCAACATGAAGGTCTTTAGTGATTTTTGACAAGAATTTTTCCAGTGGAATTGTGGGGGTGGAAGCCAGAATGGATTGAGTTGAGAAATGAGAGGGAAGTGAGGAAGTGAAGTGAATGTGATTGCTTTTTTAAAAAAGATTCATTATGAAGGGGATCTAAGAAACAGGTTGTTGATCAGAAGTTTTTAGACGGGTAGTATTGCTATAAAATATGTATGCTGATGGAAGTGGTCCAGGAGAGAGGGAGAGATTATTGGTGTGAGAGCCAGCAGAAGTAAGATCCAAGTTACCTGTGGAGGGGATGACTTCTTAGATAAGGGCAGTATCTTCCTGGAGATAAGAAGACAGGAGAAAATGGGGGAAGGTACAGTCAGTTTAATGAATGTAAGGTATTTTCCATCTAATCACATCTGTTTTATAAATAATGAATGAAAAAAGGTTATCACTTATCATTCAAGAGTTGAGGAGAAGCTTTTTAATGATCAAAGAAAAGTTACAAAATATTCATAGGTGTAATAAGAGAGGGAGCTTATAAGTAACAGTCTGTGTGGTGAGGTCATAAGAACCTGGTGACTCTAACTTTACAGGGACATCTAACTGCCTGAGGGTGTGAATTTCTTCAGTAATGCTCTGCTGCATGGGTCCTGGATCAGGAAGGGCAGTTGTCCATCACAGTAAACATGGTGATCCAGCCAGGAAAATGTAGTAAATAGTTGAAGATTGTTGTAAGTAAATTATCATAACAATGGGTGTAGAATCCATGGGGTATACGTTAGTTACCTACATTTGCATAACAAATTATCCCCAAATTTAGCAGTTGGAAGCCACAAACATTCCTGATCTATAGTGTTTGTAGGTCAGGAATCCAGAAGCAGCTTAGCTGCTTGATTCTGGCTCAAGCCTGTCATGAAGGGGCAACCAAGATGTTGGCTGGACTGCAGTCCTCTCAGGACTTGAATGAGGAAGCTTCTATTTCTGAGCTCACTCATGTGTCTTTTGACAGGCCTCAGAAGGCCAAACTCACATGGACTTCTCTGTTTAGGACTGTATCATAACACGGCACCTGGCTTATTGCAAACAAATGCTCTAAGGAAGAGTAAAGGAGCTCCCAAGACGGAAAACACATTCATTTTATATCTTAACAATCCCATTGCTACTACCATATTCTGTTTGATAAAAGCAAATTTCTAAATCTAGCCCACATTCAAGAGAGAGACAATTATACAAGGACACACATACCAGGAAGTAGGGACCATTAGGGTCCATGTGAGAGGCTGCTTACCACAGGGTATAAGGAGGAAAATGAAGATAAGAGTAGAAATTGGTGGGAATCAATAATAATAAAAAAAAAAGACCTTAATTTTGTGAAAGACTTGATTCCATGTGGTTACTTAGGAGGTGAGTTTATAAAAGTAGAAGGTGGTAATTAGAGCACTGAAACATTAAATGTTAAATATTGGGAGTGGTTTAATCACCGGTTAGACTTTTTAGTTATAGACTATAGGGAAATGTTGTTGAACTAGTAGGAAAAAACAAACAACAAACAAAAAACACAGAAATAGAATGGAGAAGATAGTGTGTCAGGATAAGACATCTGCATGGGAGCGGAAGCCATGAGAAGAGGAATGGAAGTCAGGTGGACAGGAAAACTGTGAGCCGACAGCTAAAAGATTCCATGAATGGAAAATATAATCTGGAGGAAGGGGTAAAGCTGCAAAGGCAGATGCCTTGATCTCTACAGAAAGGTGGGCATGAAAGTGAAATGAGGAGTAAATATTTGAAACCAAAGGGGAGAGTAAGAATACTGAGTCTGCCCCTGACCCATTGAATCAGGATATGGAAGCATACACATAAATTGCTTCTGTTTGACATGGTTGGAAGAGATGCCATGTCTTCATAAAAGAGCAGGCTTCAGTCAAGGAAGTGGATAGAGAATATTTTTCCTCTTGTTTGCTGGTATAAAAGAGCATGGAGATCCAGAAGGCAAAATGAGAGAATCTGCCAGGAAAAGAAATGGTGGAGATAAGTGGATCAGAATTGGTAGAAACAGGACTAAACATGAAGAAATGTTCAGAAATAATATGTAGTCCATAGACTTCAATACCTGGTGTTGATAAAGGTCAGCAGATGTGCTGTTCCTGGCAGCTTTAGTTATTGTCATCATTAATGGTAAAGTGGGACTTCTGTCAAAGACAAAAAAAAATTATTAGAGTGGGAGAGGAACAAAAATGGAAAGGACTGTCTGTACCTCAGCAGATGATAGCAACAGGGAAAGGCAAAGCTGGTAAAACTATGGAGGTTTTCAAAATTATGATAGAATAGACAGGCATTTCCAACCTGTGAGTGGAAAAATTGTGATTCTTTCTAGTCTAGGATTTAATTGCATTTTTCTCTCACTGCTTCCATTTCTTGTGAGACACCTTCTGTTATTTAGAATATGTCAGGAAGAGCCTTAGACATTATTCAACCAAGCTTTTTTCTGTGAGATAACTGAAGTCCAGAGAATTCATAGCTTCGTGTCCTTAATGAGGTATACACTTAGTGTCAGGTTTGTGAGTAAAAATGAAGAATCTTGATTTCTAGTATAATTGAAATTTCAGAGATTAAAGATAATTGTGTAAGTATAGTAAGTTTATACGAAAAAATAACTAGCTGAAAAAGGACAAATTTGGGGGTGAATGTATGTTCAATTGCAAACACATATTTTGAGTTTTTAAAGTCCATATTTTTCAAGATGCTTCTACAGCACACAGATGTGACATTGTGTGTTACCTACCTACAGTATTTCCTTAATATCACCAATGAAACCTTGAAAATTGATGGCCAAAAGTATTTACTGAGTTTTTTTTAACTTGTATCGTTGTATAGGGAAATAATGATAAAAAATGGAAACTTGATGTAACTGGGATTTTTGGACTAAACTTAACCTTGACTTTGCCTGGCATGGAATAGGACTACACTTGAACCCAGGATAGCTGTTCTATGACATCTCCCTTAACCCCAAGTCTATCCCTTTATTTTTTAGTACTTCCATGTACTTCCTATTCTGGGATGTCCAAGTAGAAAATGACCAATTTGTTTTTTCATAGAGACTAGAGGATATACAGCTTGGTTCCTGAGAGACTTCCTTATTTAATAACAAAAAATAATAATAATCAGGAGGAGACAGAGAAGAAGAAGTTGTTTCAGTTTATAGTAAATATGCTACTTTTAAGGGTAAGTTAAGTACTCATAACAATGTAATCTTATAATATTTTGATCATTTAATTAACATTCCAAAAGCTTTGTGTGTGTGTGTGTGTATAGTGTATATATATGTGTGTATATATATATATATATATATATATATATATATATATATATGGGAGATACCAAATACTAAATACTAAAAACTAAATAATAATACTAAATATTAAAAAATTAACGCATATTTAACAAGAAATAACCTACAAGCCTATCCACGCTTCTTAAAGCCTTACTGAAAATAACAAGTTACAGAATTTAGAATGTGGTAATATGGTAATATCAGAAAGACTATGAGAGAAAGAAGGAAAGAGAAAACACTTTTTAAAATTGAGTAAACATATTCTAGAAACATTCTTATTTGAGTATGAGAATTGTGCAAATGATACTGAATTTCAAGCAATGATCCTGGATTATAGGGTTATTCTCAAAGTGGAGGGACTAAACTTAGCACATACAGACAAAAAGATGAAAAAAAAGAAATAAATCAAACTTAGAAACCTCATCATTCCAAAGTATTCTTAATAAAATGCATTAATAATAGGAGAGATAAATTTCAAAGGCTTTAACTTTAAATACCTGGGTCAATTTAAAATGCAATACTAGTCTATATTTTGATGTGCTAACACTGACCTCTCAATAGTTCTTCTGTAAATCATCAAGGAAACTTATGTAATAATCAATTTATACAATTAATCTGGTAGTTTTGGAATGAAATGCATTACTTTATAAAAGAGAAATACAAAGCAATATAGTGAAACTTCCCAAGCAAATATATGTGTATCAACTGAAATACATACATATCAAATACATATGTACACATACGTATGTGTATGCATACTTGCAAATGTGTGCGTACATATACATAGGTATGTATAAATATGTTTGTGTTTATATATATAAACATAAATATAGACATACATTTGGACTCGCGAAAAAGACCAATGAAAGCAGATAATTATAATTTGAAATGTTGAATTTAATATGTATTAAATCATAAAAGTGGACCAACATCAATAGAAAGGAAAGGACAGAGAGCTGAGGGTGTGTGAACTGCTGCTCTCTTTTTGCTGTTGGGTCAACATGTCAGCAATGCTTTCTATATGGAGCATCTTGCAGACATGAAACAAAGTGGTTCCTCCTTGCTTTGCCTTTGGATTGTGCTGTTGTTAGTGTCCAGAGACCAGACTGTCCATATAGGGCTCTTTTCCTGATTCTTGATTATAATCCCCTGAGGAAGTCAGACGAGCCTGGGGTTATGGAGACCGTGTCTTGCTTGGCGTAGTTATCATCCACAAATCATCTGCTATAAATATATCTCAGCAGGATCATCATCAGGCCAGCTCGGTAGCCTGCAATTTATGAAGGTTATGAGAAACAATGTGAAGGGTGAAGGGCTTTATTAAGGGTGGCTTTCTTTTCTGACCCTGCCCTGACTTCTACTTGAATATAAATGATCCTGGGAGTAAGTGATCCTTTCCATTTAGGATTAAGCCTTTTAAGTTGTCCCTTTCAGCTGTTATTCTTATGCCACTGTGTCACGACTTTAAGAATTTCTAAGAAACATCAAAATCACAGTGTTACAAGATAATATGAGAAATCACTAGGTGCGAAATAGAAGTATAATTGAACCTCCTATTATTTCCTTTTTATGTATAAACCATCCAAAGCATTTTTTTCTCCATTTTTATTCCACATCTGTCATGGTTTTCTTTTCCTCTGGATAAAGTAACAGAAATGACCAAATTGCCTTGCAAAAATCATAATTATGATCTCTAGGGAAGTTGAAATAAAACGTTTTTCTCCTTTGTGTTGCTCACTCTTCTTTGTTTTTTAAAAAAAATGTGTTTGCTTAAACGGTGTTTCAAAATTTGTTCTGGATATAAACCCTAATTATTTCCTTTTAACATTTCCTTAAATGAATAAAAATATTGTAAAGAACCAAAATGACACAAAACCAAAATGCCACCCAGGCTGCTCTCTTGCCGGTGATCTGTTACTGGGAAAATAGTTAAAGCCTGTTGGGGAATTATTAACTGTTTCACTTACAGAGTGTTTATCCCAGGCACTCGTTTAAGAAGGGAAAGCCTTGAAGAGGGTCACTCTGTTAATATGTATTAAGAAGTAAAGGACCAATTTTAATATATCAAACAACTTCAGTGGATAAAAGACCATCAGCATCTTCCTGTTTTCACTATCAATCTCTTTTAAAATGGTGTTCTTGGCTATCCATAATCGCTCCAGGGGAGAGAAACAAGCGGAGGAAAAAAATGCAAGAGTGAGGGGAACAAATGATGGAAAATTGCTTTATTCAACTTCACCTGCCGCTCGAGAAACTCACCCTTATGAAGATTCCAGCACTTTATATGAATTGCCCATTATGGTTTCCTCCCACCACATCCTTGCACTATTTTAGCACTTGTTTTGCAAACCACCAACTGCGTTTACAAGTAGAGACATAATCAGGAGGCGAATGACCTTTTGTAGCGTGTATCTGAAGCTGGTTTATCAGACACTTGGTCAGCCAACTGTCCAGGAGGCAAAATGACTGATAGATAATAGATAGGCAGATGGATAGATTAAAAGGTGGGGAAACTTATCCCTTTTCCCTTTCTATATAATCTGGTTGTTTCTCTTCACCCCTTTTCTCGTTTCTTCCCACCCGTCCCCAAACCTGTTACTAGGGAAACTTGAAAAAGAATCAGATGCATTAAGACTACAAAACGAAACAAAAGTTTAGACCCCGAAACCACGATTCCATTGCCAAGCAGAAAGCAATGCAAGAGCTCAACCTCGGTCGCCGCACCGCGATCCTGACAAAGCCTGTATGGAGCCAGAACAAATAAGATGTTAATTGCAGCCTCGCAGAGAAAAACTACTATTGTTCCAGCCAGAGACACTCAGCAGCTTGGGAGCTGGGATGTGCCCCCTCCGCTGCGGACTGGATCAATTCTGAATCCCGGTGCTAAAATGACAGCTCTCTGGCTGCGACAGGTCCGCGCTGAAAGACAGAGAAAGACGATCAAGTCCAGCATTCACTTCCCACCCTTCAGAGTCGCCTTCCCATCCTCCGCACCCCCCTGCCTCGCCTCCCAGTGAGTTTCTCTTACAGTTGGTCGCCGCCAGCCCCAGCGGTGGGAACTGAGGATGCAAAAACCTCCCAGACGCAGAAAATACCGCTTTCGGGACGTGCTTGGGTTTGAGTAGCCGTGACGTGCAGGCGCACCGCGGCCCTGGCTGGAGCTCCGTGAAGCCCCCCTCCCTCCAGCCTCTCCCCCGCCCGCCCGCCGGGACTCCCTCCTCTCCCACCCCGCGGCTCCCCTCGCCTTCTCTCACACACCCGCCCGCGCACCCGGTAGGCAGAACTCCAGGAAGTCGCAGCGGCCGCGCCGCGCGAGCCGAGCCTCTGGCGGGCGGCTGGGCGCACCGCAGCTGTGCAGGAGAGGGGCGCGCGGCAACCGGGACGCGCGCACACACGAGCACGCGGGAGGCCGCTGCGCTGACGCGCTCTCGGGACACGCGCAGCCCCAGCGCGTGCGCCCAAGGGAGAGCGAGCACCGCGCGCCGGCGCGCACACCCGAGACAGAGCTTTACTATCTCGCTCCCTCTCGCGCCTCCCTCCTCGCTGGGCATTCAAACAGCTTTCCGACATCACCAGCCAAGGATTTTTCCCCCCTCTCCTTAGTCGCCGTCCGTCCATCAGTACCTGCAGGGGGGAGGAGGAGGGAGGAAAGCGGAAAGAGGAAAGAGCATAAGCTTGAGCCTTCCGATCCGAGATCCGACCACGAATACTCCCGTAATAAACCCACCGCCCCAACAAATCTGCCATAGCGGCCGCCGCCGCCGCCGGTCACTTCTCGTCTCAGCCCTTTCTTTGCTTCTTGGCTAATCGGTTTGTTGGGGGTAGCTTTTATGGAACAAATCTTCACTCTTAAGCCACTTACATTTTGGGGGGTTCCTTAGAGTCTCCCTTGGGGGGGCTTCTGCTCCCTTTAGCCCCCCTCGGATTGGAGGTTGGATTCAGTTGGATACGGCGCAAGGTTCTGGGCTCCTGGTGGCTTTTTTTTTTTCTCTCTCTCTCTCTCATCGACCCCCCTTTCGTTCCCACCCCTCACCTTTTGCTTTTCGTATGTATGCATTTTTTTAAATAAATCCTGATTTTGGAAGCTGAACCGGGGAAAATGGGCAACGGTGATTGGGACCGAAGGGGAGTCTCTCCGTCACTGTTGCTGGGACGCGTGCCTGTGCTGGTGTCTTAGAGCAAGAGCCTCCCTGAGCTTTCGGAGTGGAAGGTAAGGAAGGGGGTCCAGGGGTCACCTTTTCTCTGCCGGGGGTCGCCACCGTGGAGCTTTGGGCTTAATGTTTGAGAAGGGAGGAAAATGAAAGGAAAGGCTGTTGCTGGCGGATGGGGAGGCTGTGAGCAAATCCGACTGTCTGCATTTACTTAAACGCCGCAGTTGAAAAGTTAGAGAAGTCTGGTTTTCAAGAGATGTGCTGGGTCAGAAGGAATAAGCAGAGAGACCTAGAAAATCTGGCAGTTTTGTGTGATTGGGGTAATTTTATGGGGGGAAATTTTTAGGTTAAAAGGAAGTTAAGAGAAGGCAGTGGGTCTTCTATTGGGGGGAAAATCTGTGGAGTGATGGCGCCGTCTATGTTCGACTAAACTAAAGTGTCACCCAGAAAATCAGTTGTGAGAATAGCTAAACTCAATGCTGGTTTGCTTCTCAGCAAGAGATAGATAGATAAATAAATAAATAAAACATCCTTGACACCTCCGTGGCTAGCCTTTGCCCCTGCCCCCACCTCTTCTTTAAGAGGGAAATGCAGCTTTTTGAACGGTCCCTGCAGTCCAAAGGGGGTTGAGGGTAATGATTTATTTTTTATTATTTAGAACAAAACAAGACTCTGTACTCCAGACTGATGAAAAATGAAGAGCATTATACTGAGTGTGCTCTCTTGAGCAGGCATTAAAGTGCTATTTCCTCACTCTTTCTGATCATTGATGAGCACGGCATTGCAGACATGCACTGTCAAATAAATGGAAGCAAAAGTACCAGTTTCATTAGGGAAAGACATACGACCTCTTTTTGAGTTCCTGATTATAAAATGAAATCCCCTTTCATGGATGGAATTCCTAATTTAGACACTTATTGTCACATTGGCTCTCAACGCCTACACTCTATCCTGAAGAACACTGCGCAGACCTGCATTGCCTGCAAAGTGCAACAGCAAAAAAAAAAAAAAAAAAAAAAAAAAGGAAAAAAGGAAATTATTTCCAGAATTTCTTACAACTTTCTCTGTTTCTTTTTTTTTTTTAACCTTTAAATGCTCATTGGCTTTATTTTCTCATGAAGAAAATGCATTATTCATTGAGCTATTTGCTTGAAACAGAGAACACTGTTTTGATGGTCCCAGCAGTTCTGATGTTATTTTAAACTGCTGCTATATAGAGATTTAGAGTTGGGGCTGTGTTTGCCTATATCAAGACATAGAATTTGAATTATAATCTAGAAAATGCAGATCTATCTTCAGGGACTTCGGTCACTGGATTTGGTGTGCATGCGTTGGTGTGTGTTATGCAATGGGAAGGAAGAGGGTTTTATCCTTTGGTTCAGAGAAGACCCAGGCAAAGGCATGAAAACTCTTAACTGTCTATATGTCTGTATGTCTGTCTCTGTTTACAGAACAGTGGAAGAGACTGCAGCCTAAAGACTTTTAAAATTAACTTGGCATCACTTTTATCAGCTCAAAGGCTAAACAAACAAACAAACAAACAAAAAGCAGTGTCATTTATTCTAAGAAATAACTTCTTAAAGGTTAAAGCTGACAAATATTCAAGTTATTTTTGGATAACAACTTACAGAGGTAAATATAATCAAGGACTACTTTATTATCCAAAGCCAGGGTTGAAATTAAAAAAAAAAAAAAAAAAAAGAAAAGAAAAGAGGAGCTTTGGAGTTGTTGTTGGAAAGGGAGCAATTCAATAATTGGAATCTGCTAGGAACAAAAATGCTAATGTATTTTATTACCATGTGTAAGCCTTAAATTACAATTGATAATTTTTCAAAAATTGAAAGACTGAAACCAGCTCAATTACTATGGTTTTGGATTTTTTTTTTTCTGACATCACCTTTGGATACAGATACTAATACAGTGATCTACTTTATGTATCCCAAGAGGGCATGTCACATTGAAATGACTGCCTTAAATCCTGGTTCTCAATGGTGATGTTGAACAACAAGTCTCCCCTATGTGTTTATCCATCTATGCCCTTTCTCAAATGATGTTTTAAAAATTAATTAATCCACATGAATGCTCCTGTTTTTGCAAAGGAATTTCTGAGCAGTTCACATGGTGGCCCCTGCAAAGGCAAGTGGGGCATTTGGGAGATGATATTCCATCTGTAATAAATTATCATTTGTGCTTTTAAAATTGTGACCATAATTTATCATCATTACTTTTCACATTTAAGAGAAGAGAAATAATGTGATGACAGCCTGTTCCCAGATTATCAGATTAGATTTTGTATGATGGTGTTTACTGCTGGCAGAGGACAGAGAGAGAGAGAGGTTGTATAGACTATAGACTGATTAATACTGTTTCGACAATTAGCGTTTACATTATGACGTTTTAAAGCTCCATGTTTTCCCTTTTCATTCGATAGAATGATAATGGACGTGGAGGATATCGTGGTAGATAAGTTAGGGCATTCCTGTTAATAATCTATTAAATGTTATTTTTAAATGGAATGTTGCGAATTTGACCACTGTGAATGGCCACATGAGGGCGCTGTTCACACAGCAACAGATAATTTTCCTGTGTTATAAAATAAAAATTACCTGTCCTTCTTTTAAAAAGGGTTTTTTACTGAAATCTTGAAAACAGCTGGCTGTAATATTGAAAGGAGTTTATTTTCTCAATGCGTGTAGACTCCTACTTGCATTTTACTTTCATTGCCATTTTTACAGGCCAAATGACATAGGATGAAGGCTGTTCGTAACCTGCTGATTTATATATTTTCCACCTATCTCCTGGTTATGTTTGGATTTAATGCTGCCCAAGACTTCTGGTGTTCAACTTTGGTGAAGGGAGTCATTTATGGATCGTATTCTGTAAGTGAAATGTTTCCCAAAAACTTTACAAACTGCACTTGGACGCTGGAAAATCCAGATCCAACCAAATATAGCATTTACCTGAAATTTTCCAAAAAGGACCTTAGCTGCTCTAACTTTTCACTCCTGGCTTATCAGTTTGATCATTTTTCCCATGAAAAAATAAAGGATCTTTTAAGAAAGAATCATTCTATAATGCAACTCTGCAATTCCAAGAATGCTTTCGTTTTTCTACAATATGATAAAAATTTTATTCAAATACGTCGAGTATTTCCAACTGATTTCCCAGGATTACAGAAAAAAGGGGAAGAAGATCAGAAATCTTTTTTTGAGTTTTTGGTATTGAACAAGGTCAGCCCAAGCCAGTTTGGTTGCCATGTATTATGCACTTGGTTGGAGAGCTGCTTAAAATCAGAAAATGGGAGAACAGAATCATGTGGGATCATGTATACAAAATGCACCTGCCCTCAGCATTTGGGAGAGTGGGGGATCGACGACCAGTCGCTGGTTTTGTTAAATAACTTGGTGTTACCCCTGAATGAGCAGACAGAGGGCTGCCTGACCCAGGAGCTGCAAACCACCCAAGTCTGCAATCTTACCAGGGAGGCCAAGCGACCACCCAAAGAAGGTAAGTGGCCAAAGGAGAGGGGAAGGTGAGCGGGGGAGCACTTTTGGGAGATGGAGTTAAAACGTGCTGTTTCAACACACAGGCCTATTTTTTTTCTCCTTTATTGTCACTTTTGGATTCATTTGATCTGTGCTATTCACTGAAGGTCTCTTGAGCTAGTTTTAGGATTCAGGGTTTTAGAGATAGGGCAGTGAGGGCTGGATAGCTCACCAGCATGCGCTGGAAGTGCGGGTGGAATTTTCAGGAGAAAGATACAGAAACCTAGAGCCAGCTTGCGCTAGAGATTGGTGAGGAGGGAGAGCGGTGCCATTATTCAGGCTGCAGCCCCTTGAGGTGACACACACACGCTCCACCTGTGAAATGGATTTATAGACATCTCTCTTCTGCTCCAGCCCAGCAAAACGTCCACTTTACTTCCTCTCTCCTATGCCCACAGAGTCCTTTCCTCTCACTCCCCACCCATTTCCAGGTTTGATTTTGGGGCATCTTGGCTAAAAGGTGGTGCAAACTCATTAGCTTGCCTGTTTGGACCAAATGACTTCCTGACACATGAAGGCAGGGGTATACCTCCCCTTCTCCCCGGTCTGGAATTTTATTTGAGGTGCTTGCGCAAAAATCTCGCACGCTTGCTCTTTCCTGGGTCAGAAGGAAGTCACTAGAAGCGCAAACTCTCCAGGTCTTCTGGCTCTGGAGTCGCCTGAGGACAGGGTGGAGGGGTGAAATGAAAACACATACTGATCCTTTAGGACCCCATCCGCCTCTTGAGAGTGAATTTTTGCCTTTATCTTCTTGGTCCCCGGTTGATGCACAGAAGAGAGGGAACCTCTCAGAGCTAGATGGGGGGAGGGAGGGGGAGGAAGTGCAGCGGAAATGCGGAAGAAAAAGAAAGTACAGGAATGATTTATAGTTTTCACCCAATCCCCAGTGGGGGAGCTACCAGAGGATTTGAGGTGGTGATTATGTGTCATAATGCAAGAAAGCATGACATATTTTGAGAAAATGACTTTTCTTGTTTGGAAGGTTAATGGATGTTGTGTTCCATTCCTTTAAGGACACTGCTGATACATATTAGTTCTTGCTTCCCAATCCAGCAACCAGAGAGTGTATTGATTTGTTATGCAGGAAATGTTTTCTGATCACCACAAAGATCCCAGTCTGTGGAAAGGGACAGCCAAACTCCAGTCTCCAAGCTCCAGTCCCTCTTTCCTTTTCCTCAACCAACAGACGTTGTCTTTGTGGCCAATATAAAATTGACACGTTGTTGGAGAATTTTCTTTAAGGGTAGCCAAGGCTTTGTAAGGGGGAGTGGAGGAATGGAGAACCTAAATAGCCTAATGCTATTTCTCTGTTGGCTGCAATTTAAGGGATGGGAATTATGGAAGAGCGATGGTAGGAGAGGAAAAGACCTGTTAGAAAATGAAAGCAGACTAATGGCAGTGAGAGAGGGGTGAAAACCTTAAAGACTTCTGCAGGTCACTGTTTCACTATCAGCGGTGACTGAAGAAAACAAAGTGGTTTTAAATTGCAGGAGTTATTTTCTGTAGTAAAAAATCCCAGAGAAGCACTTGCAACTGCAGGGATGGTATTTAACACCATTTAAAACTAATTAGTGTCCCCTAGAATAAGAAGCTACAGTACACTCAAAAAATGTGATGTTACAACCTGGCTAATAAACAATTAACATAAGAAGCTGGGTTTTGTTTGTTTTATTGTTATTTTAATAAAATTTAGAAAATCTGTTTCTTCAATGGTTAAATTTCTATCATAAAATTGAGTACTGATGACAGTGGAAAGTGAATTCAGTGTCACAACTTTTATATGAAAGGTAGTAAGTGACAAAAACAAAGTTTTAGTGTGCACAATAAGCATGATTTTCAAAGATTTTGTTGATCATGATCCTGAGATGTGGGTTAAGATAATGCTGGGATTTACAGAAGCTACACTAGATAGGCATTTGTTTTGTAAATGAAGACAAATAAGAGTGATTTTAGATCATGGGAGACAAATTGTATATTGTTGTTAATTCACTGGCAAAATGAAAAAGAAATACGTTCACTGACAAATATACTTACATTTAAAGTGCAGTATGATGTTAACAGAGTTGAACTAGAAAAAGTTTGTCTCATAGGGGAGCAACATAGACTATGTCAGTAGAAGTGCATAGTCTATTCTGTACATTGTGAATTTGTGTTCTTTGTTTAGGTATTCTGAGGTCAGAAAGGTAAGGATAAGGAATTACTGATGACACAATTGTAGCTGATACATTTGTTAAGTAATTCTTACAAAATACATGTACCACTCTTTACCCCAGTTAAATAATCTCTCTTTGGCTAGGCTACATTGTAGGAAAGGAATGTGAAAATCTATTGACCTTTGATTTAATCAAATTTAAGCAAAGTACATTTTGTCTTCAATATTTGATATTAATGATATATAAAATACTAATAAATAATTATTTAATACCATTTCAAGTAAACTACCATATAATGACATAGAGCTTGAGGTTAATCATTACATATAGTTGTGCTACTCATATCTCATTTTATTCCAGAGTGTCATTTTATATGATAGCATGTAATTCTAGCTTTTAAAATTAGGTTTTAAAAATTCAACTTATATTTTATATTACTTGGTGTTTTCCATTTCCTATTTTAAAAGGTTGTCTTTTAAGTTACCAGAGGAATAAATACAAGATTACTCTCCTTTGACTCCCATTTTATTCACTAATACTGACTCAGAAGGCCTGCCTGGAATAGAAATATCTTCAACATGTATTACACCATAGAAGTGGCACAAATTCAAAGAGTCTTCACACTTAGTACATGTGATTCCAGATTGTTTTGTGTAATACTGATGGTGATGGCAAAGACATACCAAATGTTGTATATTGTGAGTGTGTCCACTGGTATTATGAACTCATATTTGGTATTTAGTATTGAAGAAACAATAGACTGTCAGGAGTGGGATGCCTACTTTGAGACAGGATTTATGCTAGAACCTTCTTTAATAATATATTCATGTGCTGAAAAATTTAATAACCAGAAAACAACAGCAAGAAAACTATTACTGTTTTTAGTGACACTAACAATTACAAATGTGATCTTGAATAATCATACAAAGTAAATTATTTGACTAATGCTTCATTAAAGTATTACATTTGAGTACATTTTAAAAATTTCTTATTTAAGATCATATTTGACATATTTGGGGGGTATCATGTCATTATAGAAACTTAGTTATTTCTCTAATTTTTATATGAAATTGTGAATTATTAAGTTGACAAAATGAAGACTTTTTTTCCCAAATAAAAATGTCTTATTCCATACAGCTTTTTAAAAACCTCTTAACATATAATGGCTATAACTTAAAAAAAAAAAAAAAATTCAAATGACATTGTGGTTTACCAGATTTTAGGTACAAGTCTGGAGAAAGACTGATATTTGTTAACAAAGTCATCTTTAATTGTCCTGAGGTCTTTACTATGGTTTATAGGACTCTTTTGCTGAAGATAATTCTGGACTGTATAGCTGAGATATAAAATGTGGAATAAAAATATCTTATTTCTTGCCACTTCATTTACAATAAATGATTAAAACAATTTTGGCAGAAAAATTCCACACCAGGATATTAAATCACGTAATAAGCCTTAATGGAATCTTTGTTTCTTACTGGCATCAATGGCGCTACTTATGTGAAAGGAAATTGGGATCTCTGTATAGATTCCAGGAAATCTGAACACACACACTCATTTGTCTTTCTACTCTGCCTTTGCTAATCCTTGATATTCTACTCCCCAAGGGAAGTCTCACCATAGGCCTGTGTAGACTTTAGCTCATGCCTGCGTGTGTATGTGTTGGTATTTTTAGGCACATATTTGCAGTCTAAAGTGATTTGAGTCTATGTCAGTTTAATTGTCCCCATTTCTTTTTACCTTTGTTCTGTTTGCCCTCAGATAACTTTAGGAGTCATCATTCACCTTTCTCTTTACACTCTTTTCATCTTCCTTTTTTGTCTTGTATATCACTGCCAGGATGCCATACTCTTTATCAGAATGCAGAAAGATTTACTAAATTTGTTGTTCCTTGAAGAAACAGAGTGACAGTTTGCCGTTTGCCTGTGCTAGATCCTACAGACTTTTGCACATACTATACTTCTTTTCTAGCATTCGTCATATTGCAGTGTGATTTTGCATTAATATTTTCATCTCGACTGGACACAGTGACTTGCGCCTGTAATCCCAACACTTTGGGAGGCTGAAGCGGGTGGATCACAAGGTCAGGAGTTCAAGACCAGCCAGGCCAATATGGTGAAACCCTGTCTCTACTAAAAATACAAAAATTAGCTGGGTGTGGTGGTGGGAGCCTGTAATCCCAGCTACTCAGGGGGCTGAGGCAGAGAATTGCTTGAACCCTGGAGACAGAGGTTGCGGTGAGCCGAGATGGCACCACTGCACTCTAGCCTGGGTGACAGAGCAAGACTCTACCTAAGGAAAAGAAAAGAAAAAAAAAAATTCCTGAGGCTTTCAATTATCCAGCACACTCTGAACGGGGTTTTAGTAAATATTGGTTGAAATGAATGTGAAATAAATGAAACAAAAATATCTCAATAGGAAAGACAGCAATAAATAGGTTACAATAAAAAGAATAGAAATACATGACTTGGGGAAAGCATCCACCTTTTACTTACAGCTTTATTAGCAGAAGATTGCTACTATTTTTATAATTTCCAAATTTATTAATGCATTATTGATGTCAGTTCCTGATCTCCAAGGTGTTATTTTAAAAGTTTTTAAAAGAACGACTTACTAACAAACATTCTTAACTATTTGTATGTTTATTTTAAAATGTCAATGATAAATAGAACTTGCTATGTATGCCCATCTAGAAAAAAAGTGGTAAGAAAATTTCTATCTCTTTATTTGACTTCATTTCTCTCTCTGTTTCTCTTTTCTGGCCCTAGCATTACTTGTACAGTAATGACATTTTGCAAATCCTCTCCTCCACACTTTGAAGATAAACATAAGCTGTCTTTCCAAGAAATAGGAAAAGACTATTTACACATCAGTTTCAATGTTAACTGTTATTCACTTTTGATTATGATCTATGTTAATGATGGAATATTAGTAAAAATTGTAGGCCTGGTCAAGTATAACAAAATGCCACAGTTATTCCGTTTGCCATCTTAGAATTTCGCCAATTAAGGAGTAGCTTGTATATGTAGCATTTAATGAAAGAAAACTCCATTACATGGTAGCATATTTTTTGTAGACAATAGATTTAAAATATTAAGAGGGGTGTGAACACAAGTGCATTTTTATGTATGCCATGCATGCACACATGTGCCAGCATATGTGTTCCAGAGGATTTTTACTACAGCTGTAGATAAATACTTCAAGTTCATTTTCTACCAAAATCAAGATAGGAATTTTACTTCTCTTAAAATCCAGCTTTTTGCATGTTTTCTTTTACTTACTTTCCTAATAGAAGCAATTTTATTGTTAAGCTGATTTTTTTCCATGTATCTAATTTATAAATCATAGTTTTTTCTTTAGGCTAAGTCTGATATCGATTACCTATAAAAGCAATCTGGCACTTGGAAAATAAATCATTGTTTCTTTAAAAATAAGATTAACAAAATTTTTTTTTTTCTAAATTGTATGTATTGGGTTTTAAGATCATGAATCAAAGAGAGCTGAGTTTTAATTTGCTGTTCCTTATAATGACTATTACTCTATATTATCACTTTCTTATTTTCAGAGTAGGCTAGTAATGCTTATTTCTCAGGGTATAGGAGGATAGGAAATGACATCATATATAAAAAATTAATAAAATTAATTACTTGGAATATTTCAGTTCCTGTCAGTGCCTGTGGAAATTTCTTCCCAATTCAATTAACTAATAAGAAATCAGAGATACTACTTTTTCTAGATGTGTCACTTCCTTGAAATGAGAAGCATGATTTGGTATAAGAAAAACTTTGGTCCCAAAAATGACTCAGCCACTTAGTAGCACCTTTGACAAGTGACTGAGCTTGACTAACTAATAAACTGAGAATAATACCTATTGTAATGGAGTGTCATACTAAATGAGACTGCGTGTATGCTCAAGTTATGTTAGGCCCTCGATAAATGTCAGTGCTCTTTTCTTTTTTCTTTTTTGAGACGGCGTTGCCCTATTGTTGCCTAAACTGGAGTGTCATGGTGCGATCTAGGCCACTGCAACCTCCGCCTCCAGGGTTCAAGCAATTCTCCTGCCTCAGCCTCCTGAGTAGCTGGGATTATAGGTGTGCACCACCACGCCTGGCTAATTTTTTGAATTTTTAGTAGAAATGGGGTTTCACTATGTTAGCCAGGCTGGTCTCAAACTCCTGACCTCAGGTGATCCACCTGCCTCAGCATCTCAAAGTGCTAGGATTACATGCAGGAGCCACCGTGGCGGCCCACTGCCCTTTTCTTTTCCCTCAAACTCCCTTCTTCAACTTCTGGTAGATCTAAACAATTCCTGATTAAAACTCACATTTTATTTCAGACATATCTATATTCTTATGCAATTTTCTCATAAAATATTAGAAATTGTTTATCATTTGTATAAAATAAAATTACCCAGACATGATGACCTGTGTCCAGGATGGAAAAAGTTAACATTCAAAATGGTAGACTTCCGGGCGGGCATAGTAGCTCACGCCTGTAATCCCAGCACTTTGGGAGGCCGAGGCGGTGGATCACCTGAAGTCAGGAGTTCTGGACCTGGCCAACATGATGAAACCCCATCTCTACTAAAAATACAAAAATTAGCCCGGTGAGGTGGTGCATGCCTGTAATTCCAGCTTCTCAGGAGGCTGAGGCAGGAGAATTGCTTGAACCCAGGAGGAGGAGGTTGCAGTGAGCAGAGATCAGGCCACTGCACTCCAGCCTGGGCGACAAGAGCAAAACTTTGTCAAAAACAAAAAAACAAAACAAAAAATAAGACTTCTAAGTTTTGGCGAGTTGATAGAAATAAATACAAATGATAACACTGAGTTTTCATAGTACTTCATATGTTTTTATTTGTTGTTTTGTCTGTTTTTTACCTTTAATAAAACTTGCATATACAGGACTGGAGTACATTTTATTTTTTGTTTTGTTTTTGGGTAGGGAGAATGGCAAGGAAGAGAAGAAGTAACTTGAGTAACTATGTGATGCCACATAGCAGTTATATGGGTCTGCAAAGTTTTGAGGACCATTTGAAACTTTTAATTGTGTAAGAGTGTGTGTGCATGTGTTGTGGAGAGGAGGGGGTGATAATATTGGTTTAAAAACATCTTTTCTCTGGTATTTTTGTTATTATGCAAACATTTATTGATTGATTGATTAGGAATCTACTGAGTACTTGATGTTTTGTGCATGGAATTCTTAATGAGTATAATCCTGGGGACCAGAAAAGGGAATTTGTGTTGGAAACTTTAAGAAGGATTTCCATATTTCATGTGTGTATGGTTGAAAATATGAATGAACAAAGCAAAACTGAAACAAAAGAATGCTGTTCATAATGAAGTTGTTGAGTGTAGAAGGTGTAGTAGCTCTCTAGAATGAGAACTACATATGTTAAGCATGGATTTCTTATAACCTGTTATCGTAATCGAAATAAATTTTCACTGAGATATTTTTCATTATGTTTGAAACTGCTTATAATGTTTCTTTGTGAAGTAGAATTTTATTTAAGTATTCGATTTACACTTGAAACAGTTATAATTATTCTATATATTTTTCATTATACGATATAATTATATGGTATTTAATGTGTCTAGTACCCAACACTTTACATTTTATTTTTGTACATTAATATACATTGATATAAAATATTATCTTCAAATCAGTGCAGTTTTGGAAACTGTATGTTTCTTTTTTTTTGGCTATAAACCATAGATAATTGATAATCAATAATGATTTAGAGTGCCATTTAATTATTTGAACTTGACTATGAATTTAGAGCATTTAACCAAGGATCATAAAGCCATAGAGATATTGAAGAAAAGGTAACATCTCAATACCTTTGTGTTGATGACGGCATGACTAATCATACATCACCTAGATAAAGACAGTGGTCTGTGCATCATCCTGGGCCTGGAAAGCTGTCCTTTGAATATCATTGCTGATAGGCAGCAAAGCTATTTAAGTTAAATGATTTCTGACTATTTTAATCTTTGCTGGATTCTGCAAAATGCGGTTTATGTTTTGAGATCTATTTTGAAAAGAAATTATCTCGAAATGCTAGTCCATATTTAACCACTTGGAAAATAGGATGACTTTGCTGGAATTTCATTCAGTGAATTGCGAAAAGTTATTAGAGACCAATGATCCCGAATATCCCCCCACAATGCTTATATAATTAGATATTGAAAAAAACAAAACCCCCAAAAAGGTTAGCATTAATTTGAGAATTCTGATATTTTCATAAGGTAAAATTTAAAACTATCATCTATGAGACTCTATGAAATGCCACAGGCTCTACATTCAATTATCTTTCCGCTATCCTCCAGGAATTTTGTCTGCTTGCAGTGAGTGACCTAGCTACATGGCTGTAAAAGTTTAATAAAGTATTTCTAGTGTGCATGGAAAGTTCAATAAGTAACAAATGTACTAAATACATGAACATGTAGCTGATTAACTGAAAATTAATTGAATGAATAGGAATCTTTTCTGAAATCTAAAATGTTTGCGGATGTGCATTTTTCCTGTAACCAATCCCTGTCACACAATGATGATGTCTGGGGCATTTTATAAAATATGAAGGTAAAATGGTTACTGTTTAGTTTGTGTTTCTATTATGTAAAATGAAATAATTTACCTGCCAACTTAATCCTGGATAAATATTTTCTCAAATTATTTCTACTAAAAAACAAGTTTATTTGGGGAGTGAGAGTTTTTTTTTTTTTTTTTTTTTTTTTTTTTTCAAAAGAGAACAAATATGGGCATGAGAAAGACATTAGAACGCTGATGGATCCAGATCGCAATATCTAGGATGTAGCAAATGTACTCAGACATTAATGCTTAAAAAGCATTAAGAAAATTGTGGAGTCAATCATGGAAGGTTATCTAGGTAACATTACTTTTTAACAACAGATATGTTAAGGTAATAGAAATGTCACAGAAACATCTGCTTTCCTGGGTGGCTCATACTAGATGAGTAGTATACAACATTCATCTCATGACATTTCTCCTGGTGTTCCTCCTTTTTAAGGCAATTTTTAAAATTTTGATTAATTTTTTAAAAAATTTCTTTATATACTTAAACACTAATAATTTGTTCTCCAATGAGATGCATTTTTAAAGAGAATCTTTACATATCACCCTTCAGAAAATAAAGAACTAAAACATTTAAATAAAGACTTCAGCCGGGCGCGGTGGCTCAAGCCTGTAATCCCAGCACTTTGGGAGGCTGAGACGGGCGGATCACAAGGTCAGGAGATCGAGACCATCCTGGCTAACCCGGTGAAACCCTGTCTCTACTAAAAAATACAAAAAACTAGCCGGGCGACGTAGCGGGCGCCTGTAGTCCCAGCTACTCGGGAGGGTGAGGCAGGAGAATGGCGTAAACCCGGGAGACGGAGCTTGCAGTGAGCTGAGATCCGGCCACTGCACTCCAGCCTGGGCGACAGAGCGAGACTCCGTCTCAACAAAAAAAAAAAAACAAACAAACAAAAAAAAAGACTTCATAAATACAAAGAATATAACAACACCTATCATTCAGGAAATGCTTTCTAGTTTGCAAAGCTCTATTGCACGTATTGTTCTAAATGGGCAAAAACTGTATCAGGTACATATTATTTGCCCCATTGGCCTGTGTCAGTTATGCAGAATACTCTAAAAATCATGGTCTTTCTTTTCAAATAATTTTACTACAAATTAGATCAAATGAAAAGCTAAAGAATTTCAGAGCTATAGATTTTCTTACTCCCTCTAGGTCTGGAGTACTTTTGAAACTGAATCACAAATATTCAGACTTATAAAGATATTTCAACACTATTTAGTCCAAATCTTACCTGATTAATGGAATCCTAATCTGCAAATATATAACGGGACAATCATTTCAGCTGAGCATAACTCTTTTTGGAATATACATTCAACAGCATCTCTATAAGATAAAAGATGAACAGTCATTTAGGGCTATTTGATAAATCTAATCATTAAAATTACCTGATATTTATTCAGGACAGTAATTGGAGTATACCTTGACGTACTACTTAATGTAGACTAGTGTCTACAAATTAAAGCTTTCATTCAGTAGATTTTTTGTTCTATTTTGTATACATAATTTAAACAAATATGAGGTAGGTCTCAAAAAACGACTGATTTTCAGTCTAAGATTATTAAATTTAAAAAGCATGTATTTCAAGTTCAGAGTCTGTATAGATTTACTAAGATGATCTATCTTGGATTTTTACTTTGTTATTGTCTGGGGAAATCTGTGTTTTGGAGAAATAATGTCGTGCATTCTTGGTTAACTTGTGATACCTTGAGAAATAGCATTGAAGGTGAGAAATGAGCAAAGTCAGGGTGTCTCTTTTTCTGGGCCTCTCCCCTTGCATTGCTGTGGGTTGGCTGCATGCCTCTGTCCTCTGCTGAAGGTTATAGCTTCTGTCAGGTGACTTCCCTCTTTGATGCTCAGGTGACCAGGAGCCTTACTCCTTGAAGCCTGTGGGTAGTAATGGCTCCCCACTGTTTCTAGCCCTGGGCACCGAACTACCTTTCCTTGCTTAGTCCAAGCACTATTCATGCTGTTGTACTTGCTTCTCAAAATACCTTGAGAACCATGGGTTTCTTACTGGGACCCTGACTAACACCGGGGTGTATAGTTGAGTTAGTGAGGTGATTTTGGAGTATATATAAAATAAATCAGAAATCAGTGTTTTATATTGTGGTCCTTACATTTAATGAACTAAAGGTCCTATGTAATAATTATCTCTTTCTTAGATGGGTGCACAGAGTAGCCCAAGTGTACAGAGAAATAAATAACAATGAAGTAATGAAAATTAAAATATCAATATGTGTTTGTCTTAATAACTCTTCTTTGAGTTTAGGCCCTCTATGTATTTTTCTGTATTTATCTGTTGGTTTTTTTTATTGCATCAACATTTTTTTTTTTTTTTTTTGAAAGGGAGTCTTGCTCTGTCGCCCAGCCTGGAGTGCAGTGGCCGGATCTCCGCTCACTGCAAGCTCCGCCTCCCGGGTTCACGCCATTCTCCTGCCTCAGCCTCCCGAGTAGCTGGGACTACAGGCGCCCGCCACCTCGCCCGGCTAGTTTTTTTGTATTTTTTAGTAGAGACGGGGTTTCACCGGGTTAGCCAGGATGGTCTCGATCTCCTGACCTCGTGATCCGCCCGTCTCGGCCTCCCAAAGTGCTGGGATTACAGGCTTGAGCCACCGCGCCCGGCCAAAATCTTTAAAAATTATATAATACACATACATTCATATACATCATACATAATATTTATTTTCAGTATTGATGTGACAATGGAACATTTGCGCTGCCCTAGATGTTCAAAGAAATTTGTGTGAGCTGACAAAAACAAATTACTTCAAGGCTCCCATATAAAACATAAAAATTCCTGACAGATTAAGAATTTAATTTTATATCATTTAAAAAATGAAAGATATAAAAATAGAATTTTCGTTGCTGTTCAAGTTTCATTTTGCCTGTTGATCTTGCTGTCACAAAACAAAACAAAAACAAAACACATACACAAAATGTATTTTTGTGTATCTTCTTTGTTTTATTCCAAAAACGAATCAAGGCAACTAAGTTTTCCTTTATAATTTCATAAGGCAAATTACAGCTTTTTACTTTTCCTTTTTGTTTGTCCATTTGTTGCTTTTCACATCAAGAAAGGAGCCTGAGAGGAAAAGAAGTAACTGAAAAAAATTAAAAGGCTGACTTTTCTTCTAGACTTCTATTGAAACAGCTTTATGATTTTTTTGAATAGGCAATGCAAAACAATCATTTTATGTCTGTTGAATGTTTTTGGAAATACTTCTTATGTTTACTACTTATAATAATTATAAGTAAAAAAGAGGGCAACTTGGGAAAACAAAAATCTTTTACTTTATATAATCTTTCCACATAAATCTGGCAAACTTTCAAAGATCTGCCTCTGCACTGTAGACTGAGAAATTTCAGTTTATTTTGGCTTCCAAGAGAGGTCAGCTTCCTTTACAGATATGTCAGCCTGTGGTCAGTTCTCTTTGGCTGGCCTTGGTTTTTGTAACTTAAAGGGCAAACTGTATATTTTTTAAGTGGTGCTTGAGAAATTAGCCAATTGCATTGGCCATTTTATTTTTCACAGGCTTTGCTTTCAAATACGATGAAGCAAATAGCCATGGAGCAGCATCATTTCACTTCCAAGAAAGAGAACATTTTAATACTTTAGCTTGTAGTATATTAAAAATCTACGCTTTTAAAAACATATGACTTCTTTCTGTTTAGTGGTTTCCCTGGAATTTTCTGATGATCATACTTTGGTGTTCAATTGGTAATAAAGGGTCATAAATGAATTCTAGGTATAATAAATATTACATGTGCTTGCCTCTGGCCTCTGCGTTCTGAGACCACAGAAACCACAAATATGGAGCAGTGGGAGTTTAGGAGAACAGAAGTTGAGCCACTAAATAAAGAACTGATTTAGGCAAAAGAAATGAGTAAATGGTAGGATGTGAATTAATACAACATTTTCTCCCCTTAGCAGTGGAACCTTTTTTTCTAAATGGAAGCCAATATATAAGAGCCTTTTAAAAACAGAGCTGCTTTGGATGAAGTGGACAGAAAGTCTAAAGCCATGCCTAATCAGTCTCTCCTTTCTTCCTGTATTGGTAGGAGAGGAACTCTTTGAAAAACCACTGCAGAACTATAAATCAGTGTCCCCATATGAAGCTGCATACAAAAAATTCATGTTTTAAACTTTCTTCCATTGAAAACTAATAGTTTCAGTTTTATGATCATCAAGTATGTATAAGGACTGTTTGTTTGTTCTTATTGTGTTTTGCTTAGAACAAAATTCATAATTTGTCTAGGATCCTATGGCCTGCATATCTATCTGTGCTTAATTTGTTTCCATACTCTGCTCTTCCCCACACAGCCCGATAATTGAGTTTGCCTGAGTCTAACTCCCACCTCTTATGCAAGTCTTCAGCTTTCTCTATGGTGCTTCTCAGGTGTCTTCAATGCCTGCTGGGTAGTGTCCCATAAGCATTCTCTGTCACTTCTCCACCATGCCTCAAACTGTCTGGTAGACATTTGCAATCTCCTGCCAGGACTCAGAGTCTCTGCTCTTGCTTAGCACAGACCTTAGTGCCATGCAGCCAAGCTGTGTTTAAGCCAGCAGTGAGGCTCCCGCTTTCCCACTGTGTTACACTTGTGAAATAACAGATCTGCTTATGACCTGCCTCTTGCTCCTGGAACATAAACACGTTCTTCAGACTCTGTCTGCAGCCAGTTTGTCCTGAGGCCCCCTGTTGGACATCAGGACAGGCACCACATTTCTCCATCTTTCTGGTCATCTGAACTCCAGACCTCTTCCACCCTGGGCTCCCAAACAAAAACCCTCCTGCAAATTAGCTTACTCCAATCATATCTTTTTCTCAAATAGTAGTTTACTTAGATAAATACGAATATTTATTTAGAATCCTTTAAAATTTTTAAGTACAATTGATAAATATTCAGAAGCCTTAATTTTAAATCTTTATAAATGTAATACATTTGGATGGTATTCATTCTGCCTGTCCTTTATTGTTTTGATAATCCTCAAATATTTCAGTTTCAAACTCAAGTTTCTTGGAATAAGCTGAAGTTATTAGAGCAATAATAATTATGTTTAATTCTTTTCATTGTTTACACATAATGAATATCCTTAACTGAAGACATGTTAATAAAATAACAACAAAAAGCTTATTAGCATTAACATTACCTAGATGTCAGTAGATAATCGAGGTGTCATGAATATTTTTCACCAAATTGTTCCAGACGCCTACCATTCTGGGTTTATGTAGGAATTGTGTTACTGGCCTACTAATGGTTGTATGGAGTTATATGATTGACTCTGGCTAATGAGTTGTGAGCAAAAGTGAGATTGCTCACTTCTGATCTGAGTCATTTTATTGCTGGAGGAAGACCATGAAAGTGTCTTTGTTTCTAGCATGGATACCTGTACCTAAAGAGAAGGGACTCCTCTCTCAGCTGAGTTCTTAAGTGACTAAAATGAGAAGAGCCTCTACTCTAAGCCTTTGCCTGTCTATAATGACTGTGAGGCATGAGCAAGGAATAACTTCCTTTTTCGAGACGCTGAGAAGTTGAGGGTTGGTGTTGTCGCTGCAACCTAACCTATCCTATTCTGACGTATCTATAATGTCCGGTTGAGGTGGATTGGGGAGCAGTTGTGATGTGGTAAAAAGTGATTAGTTACATTGGTGATGTGTTCTGTAATCCAGATGTAATAAGGTGATGGGCATGTCAGTAAATGATATTTTGGGGGAAGAATGTATGCACATATTCCACACTGTACTCTGAGGTAGCTGCATATATTGCTAGCAAGGCACTCCAGAATCCATTTTAGGTATGATTTATCAAAATAATCTTGTTTTAGCCTACTTAAAATTAATAAATACTAAAATAAGTACAGCAATACTGTATTTTTATAGGAGACTATTCTTTCATCATTTAAAGATACTCGAGTTTTTCTTTATTTTAAACCTACATTAGAGAGAAGGTTCTGTGGTCCTTTGCTGAACCATGATTGCTACAGAACTAAGAGAAAAACATTTATTCTAGCATGGTGGTTTTGCTGAAAGGAAAGAACTTGTCCTGCTCTCTTTTTGTCCTTCCTTTCCTTCCTGCCTATCTTCCTTCCTTTTCTCTTGTATTCTTTCATCTTTTCTCTCTTCTATTTCGCTCACAGCCCCTCCCTCCCTCTCTCCCTCTCATCCTCTTTTGTTCCTTTATTCCTTTTTTTGATACATAGACTATAATTTATAATATTGGTCTATAGGTTAGACATTGGAATAATTTGCATGGAATCTGTTATTAATATACATGTAGGTGTTTGGTAAACAAATATTTCTACAGTAGGTCATGAGGAACTTGTAATCACTTAGTAAGCACTGCTTCATTAATCTTAACAATTTTCTTGTGAGGTTAATTGTGTAGCAATAATTAACCTTCCCTTTGAGTAGGTGGGCTTTTGTCACATTGAGAAGTATTCTTATCTCCCCTGAGAGGCGGGAGAGGAAAAGTAGGCTGTTGTAAACTTTAAATAAGACTCTGTGAGTTACTTAGTGGGGAGGAAATAATTCTTCCGAATGTGAGTGGTATGCTGGCAAGCTTTGTTCTGCGGGGCTATGCCTTCCATTTAATTTCCTGGCTTTCTTATTCTCATGAAGTTTGGATTATGATATGCTCATTAATTATAAAAGAGGCTTCAGTAGTCAAAGAATAGTACACATAGGCCATTGAGCAACTAAGAAATTAAATAAACACTTTTCTGCTTTTTTTTTTCTTCTTATGTATTGAGAAGGAAATCCAGGGATGGAGTGAATTGTCAGTTTCGTTCCCACATTTGTATATCTGATCTGTCACACACACACCCACATATACACTTACATGTGAATATGTGACATTAAATGCTCACAAGCAGTGTATGCATATATAATTTGAAAAGATAATCATTTTTCAGTAGTTTGAGAATATATTCCCTGTTAAACTGAATTTACTAACTAAATATTTACTAAATATACTTTTAACTAGGGTGATTTATGAGATCATAGGAATAACAAAGAATAAAAATACCTTCTGCAAAGGAAGCTTTAAATTTTAATTAGATTTGTTTGAAAATTCACATGAAGTCTTTGTAATCCATACATGCAGATCAGTATTCTATGGATCTTTTTGTATGTCAGAAATTAAAGTTTTACTTAGGATTTAAGAGTAAATCGTTTGCCAAGTAGGTTTCTAAAAATGAAAACAAGTGTCAATTTCAAAAGAGAACAAGTTAATTTTACATTTCTGAGGAAGTCACATATATTATGTATTAATAAATTAACAGTCTCACATTCTCTTTGATCATTGATTGTTTCTTGGCAGTTCGTTACATACTAGATTCTACACATTTCACAGCTATAAATTCAGTTCCAGAATTTAGGAAGGTAATTTTAATGTAAAACAGAAATTGCTGCGAGAGACAACATGTCATAGTGGTTAAGGGTCAGACTCCCTGGGTTCTAGTCCCAATTTCCAGCTCTGTGGCATTGAGACTTTTACACACTTCCCTGAAGATCAGGGTTTTGTTTTGTTCTGTTTGTTTTTGTTTCTGTTTTTCTGTGAAGTGGTGATGACTTCAGTGAAAGAATTGGAAGGCTGAATTAGGAAATGTGTGTAAAATTCTTAGCATAATGTTTGGACTATGTAGTAAAGGCTCAATAAACGTTAAATTCCATTAATTGGGTAATCCTGGAACCCTTTACTGCAATTAGAATTCTTTATTACAACAAATAAAATTTTGATTCATAATAAAAAGTAATCAATTTCTTTAATTGACCTCAGAGAAATTAAAATGCCTCCTGGACTGTTAAGTCCTCAGAAATGTATTGCATCTTTAATTCTTTATTTCCTCTGAATACTCATGCACATGAGAAAAAAAATGTCTGAGTTAAGACATGTCTATTCTTTAGTCCTCATTTCAAATATCCACCACTGTTTACAGTATCACCACTTTTTCCTTTTAAAACAGACTAGTCAGTTTTATTTAGAGATTGTTTGACAAAGGGTGATTGCCCCAATTGATGGTTTCCTGAAGACCAGGATAGAGTAACCAAGAAAAGGCAAGTATATTTTGGCCACCTAACTTCTTCTTCTGAGTATTTTTCTGCAAATAGGGATGTCACTTTGGACTAGTCCTTTCTCAATCATGTTGAAGTTTAAATATATTTACTTTAATTGGTTAAATCAAGTTAAAAATCTCTATTCTGATTTTTTCCTAAGGATTGGTATGCATGTTAAAAGGAACCAAAGTATCATTTATGTCTTGGCCTGCATTGAATGCCTTTTTCCTCCTGAGCAGAGTCAATTGAAAAATATCTTGCTTGCTGCCTCCTTTTTTTTTTTTTTTATTTTTTAACATTTATTCTTAGACTTAATGTAGGAAAATAGCAATAAAATATATATCCATATTCTATTTTTTAAAAGATCATACTGTTTTACTTTCAATTTTATGAAACCTTTACTTTAGATATTACAAACAAGAGAATTAGAAATGTGACGTTAGATTTTTAACTCTCTGTATTTCTTTGTGTTCGGAAGAGCATTTGGATTAGAAAACCGCCTTCTGGACGAGATTTTGCCATTACTGTGTGAGCAAATTCAGGCAAGTCACATAATCTCTTAGAGAGAAATTCAGTTTGCTCAGTTATAAAGATCAAAATGATCGTCTGTAACACACTGAATTGTGTGGAAAATATAATATACGTGAAATCTATTTAGCGAAATGAAAACCAGCATGCAAAAATGTTGTCGTAATTATTATTATTGCCAACATAAACTTGTAAATTTGTTCACGTTTATTAGTTTAGTTCATTGGCCTGTATGTATGTGAAATAAGGGTCCAGTCCTTTGATGATAAATATCACACATTGTTGGATAGATTTGCTGGGTTTGACATTTTAAAGTAAGACTCTGATCTTCTGTTAGGAAAACATTTATTTCTTTGGTTTTTCTTTTTACTTTCTATATCAGTGGAAGCAATGAGTTTCGGCTTCATATTCACATATTTCAGAGTTCTACTCCCAACCCTGCATTCCACTAGCTTTGTGACCTTTGCAGTTTGCTTCATAGTTTGGTTCATAGAAAATATGAACTATATTTTCTGCATCTGCAAAATAGAAATCATATCTATTCTTCTTAATATAGTCTGTACAAAAAGCAATATTAAGATTAATGCACAAATAATGCAGAAGTGGGAAGTTCTCTTAATTCAGGTTTTTAAAGTAATCTAAAACGTTAAGTTTTAGGTTGCCCACAGAAAGTGAAGTATAATGACTTCAATTTTATTCAATTCCAGTTTTACTCATTTCTAGATGAAGATCAGAAATATAATGAGTTACTTTATAAAGGCCTCCACTTTTACACCAGTCAGACAAGCAGCCTGAAAATAAACCCAGCCTTTCTGTCCTTGTGTTTCCTGGGAAAGTCAAGAGTTAGCATGAAAGGAAAATGAGTACAAATGAAGATTTATCAAAAAGTTTCCCCAAGTGCTAAAAACAAAAACGGTCTGGGAGATATTGTAGTTTTACGGAACTATTTGTTTTCTGTAGAGGCCAAAGCCTATTTATAAATAAGCCTAGGTCTCAGTGCCATGTCATGTAATTAAGAATTGCATGTATTAATCTTTAAGGAATGCAAATTAGGTAAATTTTACATCAGTAAAAATTTTTAAACAGATGAAAATATGGAAACCTGTTAATAGAGCTTCAAAATTTTATGCTGTGTTTTTGCATCAGTCTTGAAAAGACTACAGATTGGTATCTGTTCTCCTCTGTAGGTGATAGGTGGGACTATTTCAGAGGACAAATGTGATCAGGCAGCTGGCCATGGTTTTGTTCTGATGGGATTACTCAGCAGATTTAGTAGATGAACTAAACATTTTCCTATTACTTTCTACTTAAAATACTTAGTCAACTTTTAAAGTTTTATCAAACCTTAGAATTTGTAAACACTTTTTAAAAACACTCAGTTTTGTGCCTTTGAACAAGTGTAGCAAAATTAATAGGTGAAACTATATGCAAATTTTTATAGATCTTTGCTTAATTCAGGTAATAGCCTAATATATTTATTTTGATTAATTATAGCTTGCTACAGCTGGCATTGCACAACTTAACCCCAAATGTGTAGACTTTTCTGTTAACCTGGCATCTATGGGAAATGGCTATTTGAGTAATCTGTTAATGGAAATTTACCATCTGTGGTAGTTTTGAGAATTCAAATGGAACAAACAGCAGACTACTAAGCCTGTACTTTGTATTTACTTATTTGTATAGTTCATAATCACAATACTAATGAATTATTCCTGTGTGTCAGATAAAATTTTAAATATTAACTCTTTCAAACTTCCTAAGAGCCCCCATGAAATAACTATTATTATTACTTTTGTTTTCTGGATGCAAAGACTGAGACACAGAAAAGTTAAGTGACTTGCCTAGTATCACATTGAGAAGAGGTAGAGCTGAATTCAAGTTCATTCTCTGAACCCTTACACTATACCACCACTCTGTAAAGATACATTTAACACAATATTATTTAAAAACTCAAAAAGAGCTTATCCTATCTTTTGTAACTAAAGGATGGTTTCAAATAGAAAAGAAAAATATATTTTAAATCGCGCAAAGTACATCTGCAGATGTGCTTAGTGGCCTCTGTCTGGTAATGCTTCTTCCAATGCTTAGTGTTTTCCAAGCTATAGCCTGCATGTATCCTCACTAATAAAAGGACGTTCTTTAACCAAGCCTATTGCTCAAAGAATTCTGCAATCTCATGTCTCACAGGAAACCTCTAATTAATAAAAAAAATGGAGTATTGATTTCCACCTGCTATGAGACATGCAAAGCTTGCTTTTTACTCTCTAATACAAAGTTTTCTGAATTGCTACATTTTAAATTAGTATACATATTTATTTAGATATAAATTTAGTCTATTGTTAACATTTTGTTTTAGAAAACATTAAATGTCTTAGGTTACAGGGGCATAGGTGTCAAAGGCTTTGCAGTTTAATTACCTTGAACTTTACTTAGCACCACATTAACAACGAGGTGCTTAATCTTTTCTGTAATTATGATTATGGAAGATCAAAATAAAACTAGAATTACAATGGTCTTTTCTTGTGCAAGTTAATGATTTTAAGTTGGTAAGATGTCATTTCTATTAGACAAAAATAATTTATAGTTAGATTAGGCATCTCTAGTACCAGAAGATACAGGATACCTATAAAAGAAAGCGGTGAAAAATTCATTCCCTGGCTTAGAGAATATTTTATTTAATTTTTGTCTTTAAAATAATTTTCATAAGTTCTTTTATAACTCTCAACTTTTATTTACCTGAGAACCAAAAATAAATATCATCCTAGTAGAAAAAAGAATAAATCCTGATCCATTCTAACTGAAATAATTTTTTTGTGGAATTTTCTTAATTGTAGTAACAATTACTGAAAATCAAGTTGATGCAATTTTTTAATGATAAGTTATTCCATGTTTTAGGGATGTGATGGTTTCCTCAGAGGAAGTATTCTAAACAAAATTATTTTTCTTGATAAAAAGAAGAGCTACTTCATTTTTTTTTTAAAAAAAAAAAGAAAGAAAATTCAGAGAATGTATATAGGTCATTGTCAGTAAAAAAAATAGAAAGAACAAAATAAAAATTAATTATCTGTAAAGTACATAAGATGATTTGAAGTTTCCATTTTTTCCTTTTTTATTTTGTTTTCTTGATTTTCTTTCATATTTACATATGCTAAGAAAGCATATTTCCCCACATATTTATAATGACTTTTATTGATTTTTTAATGTAATTTGTAACTATTACATTTATATTACAACGCAAATATATATCCTGTCATCTGAAATGAATTATTTTTATACTTCATCTTTTTAAAAGTTGTATTTAAATTACTCCAAAATTCTTATATCATGCGAATTATGTGAAAGGACTTGAGGTACATGATTAAAAATATTCTAGCATTTGCATAATTTAACAAATTAAGAAGAAGAATTTAGAAAACCATTCCAGGGCAATTTACTTGTTTTGAACATCTGGTTAACAGCTGGAGTAATGAAACCTAACACAGCAGTAACCATCTTTTACACTGATCCTCCATGCACACACAACTGCTAGGAAGGATTAACTACTATTAATTCTTACTTTCTTTTGCCATAGTGATTTTCCTTGAAAAACAAATTCATAATCCTTTACTGTAGAGTAGCTGAAATTTACATGCATAATATGAATATCACAGATTAAAACCATACTTCAATTTAATATAAATACAACAAAGAAAGCCAGTTCTTGAAGTTAATACAGACAATTATGATAGAATGTCCTTGAAATTCGTATAAGCACATTTTAGGCAATAAACAATATTATGGTAATAGCCAATGTCATATTCAGCACAAATTAATGTTGAATTGAGTAGATAAAGACTAGGCTCACACCCTTTCAGGTGTTTAATATATTTGTTAGATTTTACATTTTATAATATATTCTATGTAATAGGTACAGTATTTACTGTATATTTTAGTACTATGTGTTTTTACCTTTTTCAGTGAATCTTTTTTATGTATCAGTTCCTTTGTTTTCATTTAGTATGTTGATACTTCGGGATGCTTTCAATGGAAAGTGTTAAATGAGGCTGCATTCTCAGATTGCAGGGAAAAAGTTACTTTTCTAATTTAATTTTTAAAATAAATAAGCATTATACACAAAATTACCTTGTGTAGGCAATACCAGAAGTTAATGATGTGAATTCCCCTTTCAAGGTACAAATCATTCAGAGTCACTCAAATTGATATTCCATCCTTTTAAAATTTTACTTCCATATATCCAAATTTCTAGGTATATTGTCGGCTTATTAACAGAATGACAATAAAGATAAGATTGAAACACTTGTAAAGGAAACCGTGATCGACTTCTTTTAAAATGTCTCATCTCTAGCTAAATGCTTCAGTTACATAGCAAGGAATGTTGTTTTATAATTACTCTTACACAGTAATTCCAATTTTTAAGATCTTATCAACAAATAGGATTGAGTTTTGCCATAAGTTTCTTCTCTTCAGCAAAACGTTAATTTAACTCACGCTATGTTACAATAGTTGTGGATGGCAGGCATGTACACAATTTATATGAAATAAGCTGGATAAACAACTGTCAGAAAATCATGATTCTTAGTGTTTTCTTTCTTCTTAGTCTAAAATCACTTTGCAAAAATTATATATTTGTATTTGTTTATAAATATATAATTACTAATATATAAAGCATCACAGAGTGAAGTAGTGTACTAAGAGTTCAATGATTTTATATACAAAAAATGTGTTTTGGACCTTAATTTTTCAAGAAGTGCCTCTAGGTATGGCATTACATGAGATAGTAATGGCAGACAGGATTTATTTGTATATTATATCATTAGCCTTCAAGTCAGAGCCATTGAATGTAAATAGGGAATATATTTAATAAATATCCAAAATGAGAAGATTATTTAAGATTTTTGCCATTTTGGGGAAGAAACAAAACATTATAGGTGGCTATATATATTTCATATACATATATATCTATTTGGATTTAGATTGGACTTTGGATGATTGGCAGGAATGTAATTTGAGTGAAGGAAACAGCTTTAAATAAAGCTAAATAAATAAAGGCTAGGTGCTTTTGATTTTAATCTAATGGTAGTGGGGGGACTTCAGAAGGAATTTGTGATCAGGGTGGAGGGAGACAGGCAAATAGTTATCATGAAGGAGGTACAGATTGGGTGAAATTTAAGCTATATCTGGGAAGGGGAATAGGGAACCAGGTGCCTTAATGGGACCATGATGAGGCTTCTGCAGTAATCCAAAAATAAATTGATTCCAACAGAAGTAATTGAAAAACAATGATGAAAAGCAGTGTGATCAGTTTGAAACATTTAAAGTGGCAAGGGGTCATAAAGTTTTTAAATAAAGTACCAGAGGGAAATAAAAGGCTTCACTTTTGATGTTTGTGATATTGGCACAAGTCAGGAATTTGCAAAGGGGAGCTGGTTCAAGTTGAGCCAAGTATGGTGCAGAAATGATGAGTCTGAGGGTTTGGCAGATAATTAAATTGGCAATGTCCTGTGAGAAAACAAATAGAATTTGATATTATAGCTCTGTCACTTAATGGCTATGGATTTACCACATAACAAATTAATAAATCTGAGCAGCTTAGAATAGTCCCTTTCATGTAATTTTAGTGCTTACTAATTTGGCAGAAAATATGAAACCATTGGAGAGGGGAGTCTAAGTTAATGTTCAGGGGTAAATTTATTTTACATGATCAATAATGAAAATAATGTAAGATAGAGAATTTAAGTGAAGTTCCCAGGATAGGGTGAGATTTTGGGGATTATTCCAGAGTAGTCAAATATTGAAAAGAAAAATCATAATTCTAAGGCTTAAGTAAGGAATGCTTGTCGAATAATTAAAGCTGTGGTCACAGGTTATGCGATTTAGAAGTTGTATTAAAAATTATTTTTTAAAATGTCTCTCAATATCTATTAAACAATTGCTTTAGGAATCTGAGTTAAATTAAAGATAAAAGTTGTATTCTAGTGTCTGTCCACAAAAGTGATAAATGAGTATATCTCAAAAAAACATTCGAATATAAAATTCATCTGCTATAGAAACTTTAGAACACAAAATCCTCTATAAAAATGTTATTTGTAGCTTTAAGAAATCAATTATGCATATATATTAATGTTATCCCAAGAGAATCATAAAAATAGTGTTTGGTGCCTTTCTTTATTGACTCTATTTAACAAATTAACTACAAAACCACTATTTTAGAACTACTCCCCTTCCCAGGGAAAATGGGAAGACAAAAAAAATTAACGCCCAAGGTTTCCAGAATTGCTATTATTATATTATAATATATAGTGTATGTTTCCCTTCAGATATTGTATAAACTCTTGTTTAAATAGATAATAACTTTCTAGTAAACTCATTATGTCAGCTTTCAACAACGTTATATGGAAGTCAGCTTTCAATTATGTTATATGGAAAAGTAAATTGAAATACATAAGATAAACATTTAAACAACTTTTATTTTATTTTGACTTACCTCTGTTATTTCAATTCATTTTCCTAAAGTTTCATAAATAAATACAAAGAAGACTAAATTTTGAGTAAGAGTTTTCATTGTGTTTGTAAACAATAAATTATAGTTTGTATTCATCGTATAATTTTTACTACTCTTCTCCATTAGACCCATTTTGAAAAGTTTTTTGGAAGTGCTTCCTGATTTTTAAATCAAGTTTTCATTTAGATTAAAAAAAAGCATGATTTACTAAATTTGCATAATAAACCATGTAAAATACAAAATTATATTCTAGTACTTGAAAAATATTTATATTTTATTAATTATTTTTGGAATTTTAAACTTGAAATTCATAGGGTAAAAATATACATTTGAGTTTATGCAACGAATTTTGTACCTTTTTAAATTGTGTGTATTTGCTTAGATCTTCTATGTGTTTTGCCCGTAGAAGGCAATGCATTGCAGAACTTCAGGGTTAATATGAAAAAAAAACATTTTGCCTTTAAAGAATTGCCAGCTTGAATTTTTGCCTTCATTCCTTAGAAGCCATGAATAGAAATTTTTGAAGCTTTGAATAGAAATAATTTCAAAGTGGCAGAAATTCTACAACTATCAATGAGCAAGTTGCCTTGATTTCGTCATGACTTAAATATGAGAAGCCGAAGACAGCATTTGACTTTCTACTGTTTCTTCCTCATCTAGAAACTTCGTTATTAAATATGTGAAAGTCAAATATGATTCAAGTATTTTAGCATGCTACACATTGTGATCTTTAGAGTTACATTATCTATAAATTACAAGTAGCCTAACTAAAACATCTGCAGTGTGGTATTTTTGTGCAATTTAATTTTCACTAAAAGCATGAGAGTCAATAGGAAAGTCACCATCAGCAAAATTTGAATACAGAAATTTCATTCACGGGATAAAATAATTATTTTAAAATGGAGTTGAATATGCTGAATGATATTTATCCTTTTTAAAATGATAAGTGTTCTCATTTGTCTTAATTTACTGTTATTTCTCATAGTATCCTACATTTTTAGAGTATAATAAATAATTTAATTTTAAGCACATTTTTTACAGTAACATCATTACTGAAAGCTGATGTACCCTCATTCTCAAATACTGATTTTTTTAGTAGTATGAAAATGTTCGAGATGTGTTTGATATTATATTTAGGATAAAATATTGTCATAGATTGAATGTTTTTGTGGTCCTTCAATTCATATGTTGAAATCCTAATCCCAATGTGATGCTATTTGGAGCTGGGGACTTTGGGTCACAATTAGTTCATGAGAATGGAACTTTCGTGAATGAGATTATTGCCCTTATAAGAAGAGGTCAAAGAGCTCGCAAGTTCTCTTTCTGCCATGTGAGTAATAAAGAAGTCAGTGGCTAGGAACATGGAAGAGGGTCCTCACCAGAACCTGACTATGCTGACAACCTGATCTCAGACTTCTGCCTCCCAGAACTATGAGAAATACATTTCCGTTGTTTACCAGCCACCAAGGCTGTTGCGCTCTGTTATACCTGCCTAAACTGACTAAGACAAATAACTCTGAATCCTACTATTTTTATGCTCTTCTGGCCTGTATAAGAAAGTTGTGCAGAGAGTTAAGTGTGCCCAGGGATTCGCAGTGGTAGAATTATGATTTGAACCCAGACTGTCTCCAGAGCACGTACCCTTCACCACTGTACTTTACTGCCTCCGAATGTTTGTCTGAAACATTGCATAAGGGAGGATGAGTGAGGGGGGGTTTTGGAGGGAAGTGAGCACAAGGAGAGTGTGGCTGATAGTTGAGTGGACTGCAGCAGCTTTCATCAGAGTTTAGTCTTATACACAATCTTTAGGTGGGAGCTCATCTCTCAGTTTTTGGTGTTCATGTACCTCGAATGTAATTGGATTCGATTCCTTAGATTACGAGATCTCTCCCCTCCCACCTTCACCAGGCTTCACTTTCAGCCTTCTTTACTGGCCAAGATACTTTAGGGAATGCTATCCTTCTTGAAAGGTGAAGAGTGAAGGGTCACTCTTTATCATCACATCTCATTTCATGGTATTTTGTAGGTTCTCTGTAGTTTGTGTTTTGGGATCATGGTATTTTCATTTATTTGCTGTAAATGGATAGTTTTTCTTTCTCCTTATATTTGTTTTGTTGTGCCAATTGGGTTTCAAGGGTTGGAAGGAAAGATAAAAAAGATGCTAGTTCTCTGAAGTATTTAACTGGAGTCCAAAATCTTTTCTTCAAAATAATTTTATCTAAATTAACATTATTGGACCTTAGGTATTTTGGTATAACTTGAATATCTCTGGAGGAAAACAACAACAACAATAACAGTGCCTATTGCACAGAGCTCTATTGGGGTTTAATGGAGCTGGCCAACATATGCAAAGTGTTTAGACAAGTATCACATAGCATGATAGTTACGTGATAATGTTAAACTATCACGAACATCATCATCGCTAATTGGGGCTTAATTTTTCTAATATTAAATATATTTTTGCTTGGATATCACTTTAAATTCTTCAAATTAATAACTCTATAAATACTTTATTCTGAATGTACTAATTAGGAAAATAAAATATTTCCAATAATATATATTTATGATTTGGATTATAAGTTAATACCTTTGTATTCATGTACAGAGCTCTTATGTTAAATACTATAATAATATAAATGCATATGACATAAACATCCTATATTAGTGTCTAATTTTTGTAATCCCAAGATTAGCAGTGCAGTATGATCTCTTAGAAGTTTATCTAATATCAAATGATAAATAAACATAATATTTGGTTTTATGTAGTGACATTTAACTATTTTGATGTGCATTCCAGTTAGAATATATTCGTGGGATTTATTTACCTCTGACCTTACGCGAGACATTTCCTTTGAGTCTCATGTTCTTCATTAATAAATATCTCATAGACAAGATCTGGAATCACAAACTAGCAGTCCTGAGTCTACCTGAAGAAACATTTTGATGTATCAGCTCAGTGTTTAAGGCGTGTTTGAAATTTAAATGCTTTTAGTCAGGGCATGGTGTCACCAGATCCTTCAGTATCTGCCACTCAGAATTAGCTTATGTGTAGCCACTTCATACATTTATGCTAGGTGTGAGACCACAGAAGGAATTTGAGATTTTGACTATGTTCTCTTCCACCTTTAAAGTTATCTATTCATGTGACTGTTACTATTCAGAAGAGAGTTGAACAAATGGGTCTTTTTTCAGTCCACTTGTCCGTATCATTACACTTTTTGATGGATACCTGTAATTGTCATATTCCCCTCAGAAGAAATGCTTTTCTGTTCTGTTGACACGCAAGTTAGTCATAGGTCCCAGAGAACAACACTGTGGTTTTGTAAATGCTCATTGTAAAGTCTATACAGATATTTTGAGAAAAAAATTATTCTTAATTTTTCTGAAATTAAGAATTGTAAATAAAGTAGCAAATTGAAATTCTATCTTATCATCTCATTTTTGTCATTAACTATTTTTATTTCTTCTCAGGATAATTTTTGAAAACTTACTATTGTCAAAACTAGAACTTATTTTGAACTTTATAAATGTAGTTGGATGACTTACCCTAAAAGAAGAAATGATAAATGACCTTGATATAAAATACACAGCATTTTAGTGGCCAGTGATTGAGATAATGGGATAATTTAAAGGAAAGTGTATTGTACTCTCTGAAAAACATGTACCATATCCAAATTAATGTGGTTATTTTTAGTTCTTTACAAAAATGAAGTTGACCCACTATTCTTAGTATTAATAATACTACTTGGAAAATTGTAGTTGTCATTCAGTAGTTGTAATGGATTATTGTATAGTCAAACCACATTATAAACAATGCCAGAATATATAGAATTACATTATTTATAGAATATAGAATTGGTACTTTTTTTAAAGTTCAGGGGAAAAAAGTAATGTAACTTTTATAAAATATGAGGATCAAACTGGTATCATTGGCTAAGTTCAATTTATAATCATAATTGTAGAATGATTAGAAATACTCTCATTACTTAAAAGGAAGGAATTGGTAAGATTTACAAATGATTATTTGCTCATGGTGCAATTCAGCTAGAAATTTAGTATTACAGATTTAAGCAAAACCATCGAAGCTACCTGGTAGTTTCGCAGTTCTACTAAACCTGGAGGTGCATGCTAAAATGCTAATTCATAGGTCTTCCTCTGCTTAGGGTCTACAGTTCTGTGTCTTCTCTTTAACCTAATATTATAATCTTGAAAGAAATTTCAGGAATGATGCCAGTCTGAATTTATATTCACAGAACCTGAGAAAGTCAAACAATTTTTAGAATTAATATGTGTTGGCCGGGTGCTGTGGCTCAAGCCTGTAATCTCAGCACTTTGGGAGGCCGAGACGGGTGGATCACGAGGTCAGGAGATCGAGACCATCCTGGCTAACACAGTGAAACCCCGTCTCTACTAAAAAATACAAAAAACTAGCCGGGTGAGGTGGCGGGCGCCTGTAGTCCCAGCTACTGGGGAGGCTGAGGCAGGAGAATGGCGTGAACCCAGGAGGCGGAGCTTGCAGTGAGCTGAGATTGCGCCACTGCACTCCAGCCTGGGCGACAGAGCGGGACTCCGTCTCAGAAAAAAAAAAAAAAAAGAAAAAAAAAGAAAAAAAAGAATTAATATGTGTTTCAGATAATTATTTACATCAGTATGATAAACAGGTCATTCATAAGAAGAAAATTTCATAACTAACTATCTTCACAGGAAAACAGACACTGCTGGAACTCCAAGGTTTTTTATACCTAGGATCCCAAGCTGTATGTTGTTAGTTTTGCCATATTCTGTTTGTCAAAATAACTATTATAACAAGGCCAGCTCAGATTCAAGAGTCAGTGAAACAGACTCTTGATAAGAAGAGCTGTAAAATTTTCTTGCCATGTTTTCAATTAACTATATCATGTGATGTACTTTGGCCACTGATACACTGAAAAATGTGTGCGGCTAGGGCTAGTGTTCTGGAAAACAAGAGACCACAGGAGAGAGGCCCCATAGAACAATCCCAGCTACACTGAACACTTCCAGCCATACCAGCCTTGGACCTACATACATATATGACCATCCAACCCTAGCAGAACAGCCTGGGGATCAGAACCACCAAGCCAAGCCACATTATCTTGTGAAACTATAAATGTTCATTGTTTTAGCTACTAAGTGCTGTGTAGTATAAGCTAACTGATGATAATCCCCTTTCCTGCAAGTCAGAGAACAGGAAGTTACCTTGTAAAATATTGGTTCAAAACTGTGTAGCAGCTGCTAGAGCCAAAAAAACTGAAGCCTCATGCTAAGTCTTTTCGTAAGCATCAATAGTGGAACGATCCCCCAAAGGACAAAATGCTTTCATGGGCATCTTTATGGCAGAAAAAACGTCTCTCTTCCAAATCTTGTATAACAGTGTCTAATAAGCTGAAACTAAATCACATCTGGAACCCTACCGACAGGAAGTCTGCAAAATGTAGATTTTAGCCCTTCAAAATTGACAGCACAAGAATTCATATTAGGAAGGTATAACAGACAGTGAGCTCCAATCCATCATATCTGCTATAATCAGTACAAGTTCTTTTTCCTTTGGTAATTGTATTCATTTTTATGAATTTTGAGGATATAATTTCCTAACAGTTTAATGAATAAATATATCAAAACTCATATTCATAACTTTTTAGATATAGGAAATAATTTATTTTCAAATTATGAACTAATTAACTTGTATACCAAGAAAGATGGTGTTTATTCTCTAGGACCAGAATTCCCTGTAATTTTCTTAAGTTTGGAATGGTGGGAAAGGCTCTTTTTTTTTTTTATATATACTTTATGTTCTAGGGTATATGTGCACAACGTGCAGGTTTGTTACATATGTATACATGTGCCATGTTGGTGTGCTACACCCATTAACTCGTCATTTACATTAGTTATCTCTCCTAATGCTATCTCTCCTCACTCCTCTGACCCCACGACAGGCCCCAGTGTGTGATGTTCCCCTTCCTGTGTCCAAGTGTTCTCATTGTTCAGTTCCCACCTATGAGTGAGAACATGCGGTGTTTGGTTTTTTGTCCTTGTGATAGTTTGGTGAGAATGATGGTTTTCAGCTTCATCCATGTCCCTACAAAGGACATGAACTCATACTTTTTATGACTGCATAGTATTCCATGGTGTAAGTGCCACATTTTCTTAATCCAGTCTATCATTGATGGACATTTGGGTTGATTCCAAGTCCTTGCTATTGTGAATAATGCCACAATAAACGTATGTATGCATGTGTGTTTATAGCAGCATGATTTATAATCCTTTGGGTATATACCCCAAAAAATGCTCATCATCACTGGCCATCAGAGAAGTGCAAATCAAAACCACAATGAGATACCATCTCACACCAGTTAGAATGGCAATCATTAAAAAGGAAAGACTCTTCTTTACAGTCTTCCTCCTCGTCACCTGCTAGCTTGCTGTTTCCATTTTTTAATGCTTTAAGGCCTGTATATAAGCTATTACCTTTACTAGAACCTCGAGTTTCTTTTCTCTCTGCCTCCAAAGTATAATTAACACATATCCATCTTTCACTTCTTACCTTAAGTATCACTTTCTGGAAGAGACTTATCCGGACTCCCCCAGAGTTGATCAGGTTATCTTATAATAATAAAAACTTTATAAAATAATCATCCCATAGCATTGTATATTTCCTCCTGTGGTCTGGTGAATAAGAGATGGCTAAATTAATTTTAGGATGGGAACACCTAACAAAGAGGTTACCACTGAGAAAATATTTATGAATATATGTATGTATTTATTTTTATAATTTTTAAAATAATGTATGGGTGTATAGTAGGTGTATATATTTATGGGATTTATGGAATACATGAGATGTTCACACAGGCATGCAATGTGAAATAAGGACATCATGGAGAATGAGGTATCCATCCCCTCAAGCATTTATCCTTTGAGTTACAAAAAATTCAATTACACTTTTTTAGTTTTTTTAAAATGTACAATTAAATTATTATTGACTACAGTCACCCTGTTGTGCTATAAAATAGTATGTCCTATTCATTTGTTCTAACTATTTATTTTGCACCCATTCACCATCCACATCTACCCCTCAATCCCCCACTACCGTTCCCTGCCTCTGGTAACCATCCTTTTACTCTCTATGTCTGTGAGTTCAATTGTTTTGATTTTTAGATCCCACAAATAAGTGAGAACATACCATGTTTGTCTTTCTGTGCCGAGCTTATTCCACATAACATAATAATCTCCAGTCTCACCCACGTTGTTGTAAATGACAGGATCCAGCTTTTTTTATGGATGAATAATACTCCATTGTGTGTATATATATATTACATATATATATATATATCAAATTTTCCTTATCCATTCATTTTTTGATGGCCACTTAGGTTGCTTCCAAATCTTAGCTATTATAAACAGTCCTGCAACAAACATAGGAGTGCTGATATCTCTTCGATGTATTGATTTCCTTTCTTTTGGGTATATACTCAGCAGTGAATATGGTAGCTCAATTTTTAGATTTTTACAGAACATCCAAACTGTTGTCCACAGTGGTTTTACAAACTTACATTCCCACCAACAGTGTATGAGACTTCTATTTTCTCCACATCCTTGCTAGCTGTTGTTATTGTCTCTTTTTGATATAAGCCATTTTAACTGGGGTGAGATTATATCTCATTGTAGTTTTGATTTGCATTTCTCTGATGATCAGTGATATTGAGCACCTTTTAATATGCCTGTTTGCCATTTGTATTCTTTCTTCTGAGAAATGTTTATTCAAAACTTTTGCCCAGTTTTTGATTGGGTTATTGGATTTTTTTCTTGTATAGTTGTTTGAGTTCCTTATATATTCTGGTTATTAATCCCTTGCCAGATGGGTAGTTTGTAAATATCTTCTCCCATTCTGTGAGTTGTCTCTTTACTCCTTTGATGTGCAGAAGCTTGTTCAACTGGATGTGAGCCCATTTATTTTGCCTTGGTTGTCTGTGCTTGTAGGGTCTTGCTCAAGAAACTTTTCGCTCAGACCAATGGCCACAAGATTTCCTCCAGTGTTTTCTTGTAGTTATTTCATAGTTTGAGGTCTTAGATTTAAGTCTTTAATTCACTTTGATTTGATTTTTATACTTGATGAGAGACAGGGATTTATTTTCGTTCTTCTGCAGTTTTCCCAGTACCATTTTTTGAAGAGACTGTCTTTTTTCTCCAATGGATGTTTTTGGCACCTTGTTGAAAATGAGTTCAGTATAGGTGTGTGGGTTCTCTCTTCTGTTCCATGTGTCTATGTCTCTGTTTTTTATGCCAGTACCATGCTGTTTTGGTGACTATAGCCCTGTAGCACAATTTGAAGTCAGGTAATGTGATTCTTTCAGTTTTGTTCTTTTTGCTTATGATAGCTTTAGCTTTTCTGGGTCTTTTGCGGTTCCATATAAATTTTTGGATTTTTTTTTTCTATTTATGTAAAGAATGTCATTGGTATTTTGATAGAGATTTCATTGAATCTGTAGATTGCTTTGAGTAGTATGGACATTTTAACAATATTGATTCCTTCCATCTATGAACATTGAATATTTTTCAATTTTTTGGTGTCCTCTTTAATTTCTTTCATCAATATTTTAGTTTTCTTTATGGAGATCTTTCACTTCCTTGGTTATGTTAATTCCTGAGTATTTAATCTGATGTGTGGTTATTGTAAATGGGATTCCTTCTTAAATTTATTTTTCAGATTGTTCACTGTTGGTGTATAGAAATGCTACTAAATTTTGTATGTTGATTTTGTATCCTGCATCTTTACTGAATTGTTATCAGTTCTAATAGTTTTCTGGGGGATCTAGGTTTTTCTAAATATAAGATTATATCATCTGTAAACAAGGATAATTTGATTTCTCTCTTTCCGATTTGGATGTCCTATGTTTCTTTCTCTTGTCTGGTTGCTCTAGGTAGGACTTCTAATACTATGTTGAATAACAGTGGTGACAGTGGGTAATCTTGTTGTTTTCCAAATCTTAGGGGAAAGGATTTCAGTTTTTTCCTCATTCAATATGACACTAGCTGTGTGTCTGCCATATATCGCCTTTACTGTGTTGAGGTATATTCCTTCTATCTCCAGTTTTCTGAGGGTTTTTATCATGAAGGGATTTTGAACTTTATCAAATGCTACTTTCAGCATCAATTAAAATGATCATATGGCTTTTATCTTTTATTTTCTTGTTATGGTGTATCATATTGAGGGATTTGCATATGTGGAATCATCTTTGCATCCCAGGAATAAATCCCACTTAGTCATGATGAATGTTCTTTTTAATGTATTGTTGAATTTGATTTGCTATGATTTTGTTGAGGATTTTTCCATCAATAGTCATCAGAGATGTTCTGTAGGTTTTTGTTTTGTTTTGTTTTGTTTTGATGTGTCTTTGTCTGGTTTTGGCATTATGGTAATACTGGCCACATATAATAAGTGTGAAAGTATTTCCTCTTCCTCTCTTGTTCAGAATAGTTTGAGTAGGATTGATATTAGGTCTTCTTTAAATATTCGGTAGAATTCAGAAGTAAAGTCATAAGTCCCAGGCTTTTCTTTATTGGGAGATTTTTAATAATTGCTTTGATCTTGTTGTTTGTTATTGGTCTGTTCAGGTATAGGATTTCTTTCTTGTTCAATCTTGGTAGGTTGTATGCGTCTAGGAATTTGCCCATTTCTTCTAAATTTTCCAATTTATTGTCATTTAGTTGCTCATAGTAGTCACTAATGAGCTTTTGAATTTCTGCAGTATCAATTATAATGTCTTTTTTCATCTCTGATTTTGTTTATTTGAATCTTCTCTCTTTTTTTTTCTTAGTCTGGCTAACAGTTTGTCAATTTGTTTAACTTTCCAAAAATCCAACTTTATGTTTGCTTGATCTTTTGTATTACTTTCTTCATTTCAATTCCATTTGTTTCTGATCTGATCTTTCTTATTTCTTTTCTTCTACTAATTTTTGGTTGGCTTTGCTCTTGCTTTTCTGATTCTTTTTTTAAAATGCATCACTAAACTGTTTATTTGATGTCTTTCTTCTTTTTTGATGGATGCACTTGCAGCTGTAACTTTCCTTCTGAGTACTCCTTTTGCTGTATCTCATTGGTTTTTATATGTTATGTTTCCACTATCATTTGTTTCAAGAAATTTTTTACTGAGAAAATATTTAATAAAATTTAACTTATTGAATGGATAAGACCCTTTTATATTCCAAGAAAAATCTTCATATTTACCTTTGGTAGCAAAGATCATAGGGCTGCCTGGTATACAGGAGTGTGCGATACCTGGGTTGAGCTTACCTTGAAATGAGGTTACTGCCTACTGCAGAGTTTGATAGTTAAGATTATGTGTCAGGTTGGCTAGTACATGGTACCCAGGTTTTGATCAAACCCTAGTCTAGATGTTGCTGGGAAGGTTTTTTTTTAATGTAATTAATATTTGAGTTAGTAGACTTTCATTAAAGTAGATTACTCTCCGTAATATGGGTAGGCATCATCCAGTCAGTTGAAGCCTTCTGAGAAAAGACTAAGGTCTCCCCGCAAAAAAAGACTTCTGCTTCCAGATTGTCTTTGAACTGGAGCTGCAATATCAACTCTTCCCTGCGTCTTCAGACTGCAAGAATGCCCTGCAGATTTTATACTTGCTAGCCTCCAAAATTATGTGAGCCAAAATTCCTTAAACTGAATTTCTCTCTCTCTCTTTTCCCACCCCTCTCCCTCTCTCTGTGTGTGTACATACGTGTGTGTTTGTGTCTATGTGTATGTTTGTGTGTGTATGTTAAGTGCAATAATAATTAAATGACAATAACAATTAAAGTCACTTTCCAGGGTTTGAATGGGAATAAAAATAACCGAAAATAAGAAGAGATTCTTATCCCCGGTAGATAAGTTCCCTCATTTCCCTTTCTGACTAATAGACAGCATAGAAGGAAGTGAGGGAACTAACCTACCAAGTTCAAGAATCTCTGTTTACTACTAGTTATTACTTCACATACGAACCCTGGGAAGTAAGTTTAATTACTATTGCCATTTAACAGGAGAAAAACTCAATCCCAGAAAAGATAGTATGTACAGCAGTGTGTGGTATGAAGCAGTGCTGAAAACTCAGTATTATCAGTCTTCATAACCTCTGCTATTCTCAGATTATCTTGCTACCTGCTGTTTGTGAGAGGAATTGTTTGACTATCCTTGTATTAGCTAGAGAGAGAGAGCAGTGTGTTCCTGAAATAAAAGAGTCTCTGGAAACTAGAAGAGGACAAAAGATAAAACCTTAACATGTTATTGAAAACCTACGTAATTGTCACTGGGGTTTTACTAGCAATCTTTATCCTGCTACTTCCCTTAATTTCAGAGATGATAAAACAATTTCCCCAGTCTTTTTTTAAAGGCTTTTTTTCCAGACCCTTATTTTTTGTTACCCATTCATGAACTTGGGAAGGTTTTTATTTCTAAATGTATTGTCTAATTCTCCTGAAGCAGGTTTCACATTTGGATATTTCATTAAGATTGGCCTAGGACAAATCTTTGTCCTTCAAATGGAGAGTAAATAGGGACTATTTACTTCCTATTCTGCTATCTCTATGTGCCTTTGAGTGAGAATAATTCCTGGAAGAGTTGCCAAAATTATAGTACCCTTGGGGAAAGGAAATTTAAAATAATTAGATTTCTTATACTATAAAATAAGGGACAGCCTTCAAAGTCCAAAGCCAAAGCCATTTCTAAAGATCTCTATTATTCAGAAGTTCCCTGGAAAGCATCTCACACCTATTTTTAGAATCATAGGATACGATGACCTTAAGACATCATACTCAGGCAATTTATCTGAGGCTGTCTGAGTGGTTGGCATCTTACATGGTTAGAGAGACAAAGGATTTTCTGATGTTAATAGTGTGCTTTCTTTGATTGATTTTTGTTTGGAATGCTGTCAAAATATTTTAGGTAAAAACATGAGTTAGTTGCAACATAACATGATTTTAACAGCTAAAAACTTTGAGACAACACGAAACATTGTAAGACAATAGAAGGGAATTTTTTCACCACAAATAGAGATAAACATATTATACATGGCCAGGCGCGGTGGCTCAAGCCTGTAATCCCAGCACTTTGGGAGGCCGAGACGGGCGGATCACGAGGTCAGGAGATCGAGACCATCCTGGCTAACACGGTGAAACCCCGTCTCTACTAAAAAATACAAAAAAACTAGCCGGGCGAGGTGGGGGGCGCCTGTAGTCCCAGCTACTCGGGAGGCTGAGGCAGGAGAATGGCGTGAACCCGGGAGGCGGAGCTTGCAGTGAGCTGAGATCCGGCCACTGCACTCCAGCCTGGGCGACAGAGCAAGACTTCGTCGCAAAAAAAAAAAAAAAAAAAAAAAAAATACATTAAAAATGCAACCACTTTTACACAAACATGTATAAATAAATATACTAGGTGTCACAGGGGAAATTCAAATGAAAATCTTATTTTTCTATTTTTGAGATGTTTACCATTTATTAGGCATGACAAAACAAATACAAGCAGATGTTAAAAGAACTAGAATTTAATCACAGCTTGAAAGAGCTATAAATACGGTACTACCCTTGGTTTATCATGCAAAGGGAAAATCTATTTCAAGTCCAGGTGACCTATGAGCTGTACCTTGAAGGACATTTTGTATTTCAACATGTTTTAGATGTGCCAGAACTCTTCCAGGAAGAACTCTTGCAGTCTATAGAGATGCAAAGAACAAAAGAAGAGAATGGCATTCATTTGAAGCCAACACAAAAGTAGTAGCTGAAATAATTTTTCCAGAGTGCCATAAGCAGTTAAGTAAAGGAGGCAAAATTTAATTCAAAGTGTTTCTAGCTCCAAATCATGTTTTTCTAAAACTATATTGGAAGAGCAGAGAAACATTCTCAGAGCTCATAGGTTCTACCTGGATTATAGGGTATGGATCAGTGTAAAATATAAGATAGGGAAGTTAGTTTAAAGATGATGTTTTGGACCCTGGTTCAGGGGATGTCCTTATTGTGTCTAACTGATATGTTTCAGGCTCTTCCTTCAATATGTATTGTGAATAGTGAGATTTATTACACAGTCCTAACACTGTTGCAGTTTAGTTGCATGTGGATGGTGTTGTCGGGAAAAAAGGTAATATTTTCTTCTGAACTCATGGTTAGAAAGGGCAGGAGAAGCCGGAAGTAAGATACCTTCTATCCTCCTTAGACATATTTACATTACCTCTTCCAGGTTTGCATATTGCTTACAATCAATACAGAGAAGAGAAAACAAAGGAAATATGTGATAAGTTGATAAAATACTGGACAAAATTTAAATTCTGGCCCCAAAGCAATAACAAAATAGAACATAGTGAAACAAGTATACAAAAGATTTAAAACTGGAGATACAGAAGATCCAAAGCAAGGAGAAAAAATGAAATTATTATAACTGGGCTTAAAATTCAAAAAAATCGTATCTAGAACTAAGAAATTAATTTCAGTGAAATTAATGTTAGAATACAAACAAAATTGAAATCAACATGAAGGAAGAGGTTAAAGCATGCACATATGATTGAAAAAGCAAGACAACTCACAGGAAAAGCTAAAAATCAAGTAGAAGCAAGATTTTGACTAGAAAGAAGCAGCATGAGTGAATGGATGGAACTGGAAAAAAGATCTGCAGAGATATTCACTGCATGGGGAGTTTCCATTGCCAGGGCACCAGCTTCTCCAGTTACCTTCCCCTGTAAGTGGGACCACAGGCCTTCCTGTGGAAGGGCCCTCAGTGACTAAGCAGCATACTCTGCTTTTCTCATTTCTCCCTGGTGGCGAAGCTTCAGACAAGGGACCTTATTTGTCATTTTCTTATTTGGAACCTTCTCCCAATCATCAAAATTCCAAATCAATAGAAATTGAAGAATCTGCTTTTTATGAAACCACTGCTACTCTAATCTTTTTATTCTCGTATTTTTCTAATTACACATATCACTATTTACCTCCATTTTGTCTTTCACTTACAATACTATTTGCTTTTCTTTGCCTTATTTTAACATTTGGATAAAAAAATTATCTGTATGTATTTATACAAAGTGCTTCAACTTAAATAGTACTGTACTTTAAAAGAGAGAATGAGGCGGGGCGCAGTGACTCACGCCTGTAATCCCAGCACTTTGGGAGGCTGAGGTGGGCGGATCACGAGGTCAGGAGATGGAGACCATCCTGGCCAACATCGCAAAACCCCATCTCTACTGATAATACAAAAAAAATAGCTGGGCGTGGTGGCGCGTGCCTGTAATCCGTTACTCGGGAGGCTGAGGCAGGAGAATAGCTTCAACCAGGGAGTGGGAGGTTGCAGTGAGCCCAGATCACGCCACTGCACTCCAGCCTGGTGACAGAGCCAGACGTCATCTCAAAAAAAAAAAAAAAAAAAAAAGAGAAAGAGAAAAGAGAGAGAACGAAGTTGACTTCAAAAAAAAAATTTAGTTGTTTCTTAAACGAAAGTCTGCCATTTCTATGGATGGTATTATCGTTCTAGAATGCTAATGCAATAACGACATTGCAATGAAGCTAATTCATAGCCAGAGTACTGCTGTTTAAGCGCCTACCTATGTTGTGAATCTGTTTCAGGCCACATTTTTGTGCACTTTGCTTTTGTTTCCTAATATTTCTATAGTCCTGCATTTCCAGCTAGACTGTGTAATCCCCTAGGACAGGGACAGTATATTTTATGTCCTCCATAGCTCTTTGTACAGTGCTGAGTAAAATGACTTTTTAATGAATGTGTGGTGAATTAATGATCTTATGTGCATATAACAAGACTCATGTGGCACCTCTAAATTACCAAGGGTTTCAACCTACAGTTAAACGAAAGTGACTAGCTTTCTTGAAAAAAATAAGCTTTTTCTAAATTCTAATAGTCCCTAATCCAATTTGCAAAACAGACAAGCAAAAAATAAAAAAATAAAAAATAAAATAAAACACAGTTACTCAGGAGCCAGCCATTTCAGAATGTTGTTTATTCAATTGCATTTTGCTGATTTATTCCAGAAATCTTAAATAATTGCTGTGTAGTGCACATCTTTTCGTTTTGGCAGAGATATACATAAAGAGTAAGGACTCCATACATTAGTATTTGGCAAGAATACTTACTATATTGGCGAGGTTCCGTTGTTTATTTTATTCAGATATTTGTATTTCTTAAAAGCCTTACACGGAACACTGTGTGTATTATGTAAAACTGAAAGTTCATTCTTTATGCTGCATATGGTTTTCTTTTCCTAACTAGTAAAAGATGTACTGTCCTCAGTGCATTTCTACTGGCTCTGGTTCAATGCAAATCTTTGATAACTTAGTTTTCTTAAGAATTATTTTAAGTTATTTACTTCTTGTCACTGCAGACTCTAGCTTAGAATCTGCTTCTTGAGATCTCACTACTTTGCCATTATACAGTCTTTCTTTCCCCCAACTTGAATATTTCAACGGATCATTCAAAATTTATTGATATAAATAGGATCGTAGGAATTTCTTTCTTTCTTTCTTTTTTTTTTTTTTTTGACAGGTCTCACTCTGTTGTTCAGGCTGTAATACAATGGCATGATTTCAGCTCACTGCACCCTCTGCCTCCTAGGTTTAAGGGATTCTTTCACCTCAGCCTCCTGAGTAGCTGGGACGGCAGGCCCGCACCAACACACTGGAAGAATTTTTGTATTTTTTGGCAGAGAGGGAGTTTCACCATGTTGGTCAGGCTGACCTCAAACTCCTGATCTCATGATCCAACACACTGGGCTAATTTTTATAATTTTTTGTAGAGAGGGAGTTTCGCCATGTTGGCCAGGCTTGTCTCGAACTTCTGACCTCAACTGATCTACCGGCGAAAGTAAGGAATTTTTCAAGGATTTCAAGTAATGATCAAGTGGGTGCTACATAAAAAAGACACATCCAATTTTTCTTCATTTACTTTATTCATGATTTACTTTTAATTTGATGAGATATCACCCTGAAAAAATAGCCATGTTGATAATCCATTCGTTAATAAAACATTAGAAAGTGCCATATTTCTTTAGATTATGCGAAGTCAAAAGACAGGCCAAAGTATCTGTGCTCTCTAATGATCTTTGGTCTTTATTTTCTTCACCAATTTGAAATACATGTTCAGGCCTCGGGTGCCGTGGCTTATGCTTGTAATCCAGCTCTTTGGGAGGCCAAGGCAGGCTGATTACTTAAGGCCAGGAGTTTGAGACCAGCGTGGCCAACATGGTGAAATCCCATCTCTACTAAAAATACGAAACTTAGCTGGGCGTGCTAATTTTGGTGTGCATCTGTAGTCCCAGCTACTCGGGAGTCTGGAGGCAGGAGAATCTTTTGAACCCGTGAGGTGCAGGTTGCAGTGAGCCGAGATCACGCCACTGTAGTACAGCCTGGGTGACAGAGCGAGACTCTGTCTGAAATAAATAAATGGATAAAGCACTATGCCAGCATTTCCATAAGACAACATGTGCCCATGGGCTGCAGCATCTGCAGCCTTATCCATCAGTATTAATGAATCCTTCCATTTAAAACCTCAGTCTATACTGACCACAGTGGCTTTGATAAAAACAGAAGGTCAACATTATTTTCAAGTGAGAAAAAGTAAACAACAATCAACTTGAGGAGGCATAGCCTTCTCCTTTATCACAAGTCCCACCCCTCCCAGTAAGTATGATGCATAGACATTGTCCACCCCTCCAGCCCTTATCAACTGTTGAGATTGTGATCCTTGCTTTAGAACATATAAAAGATAGTTGGATATAATGAAAACCTGTGAGGGGTAAAAGCTGACTTCCTTCAGAATATGAGTGTAATCAAAGTTTGGGTGAAGTAAATGATCTGCAATTGAGGAATATATCCAGGTTTAGATCATTTAAAGAATTCCTACCTTTGGATCTAACAGCCAGTTTTACATCTATTTTTTTTGTGTGTGAATTGCTCATATTCATTTAATTTTACTTGATTTTTGTTACATAAGATTGATAGTATTGTTATAAAAATAATAACACTGCATTGATTCCAGGAGTCAGTGAAACTCTTGAATTTAATAATTATAATAATAATGCTAATAGTAGTAATAACAATATCAGAGAAACATTATAATGCTAATAAAACATTTCAAAAAGATATTATTTCAAGTTGTCCAATGACTTACCTGACATGTTTTGAAGTTATGCACACAAATACAAATGGTGGCTTTTTGTAATTCCACTTAAAAAATTTCTTATCCCATTTTACTGAGTTGTTCTGATTTTTACATTCTATATTATTTCTCTTTCAGATATCTATCCTAGAATTCTCTAATTTCTAAATTATATGAGTCATTTGCATAAAATTAAATATTTGTTAGATTGATATAAAATATTCAAGTCTAGACAAAAAAAAAAAAAAAAAAAATCACCAAAATCAGTTGTGCACTAGTTTGGGTAATGTTTACTGCTGTAATAAACCCCAAACTGAACACAGTAGAACTTTATTTCTTGCTCATGTAACAGTTCAGTGAATGTGCTCCTGCTTTGTGGGTGGCTTTTCTTCATTGGGTGATGCAAGGATTCAGATTTCTTCCTTGTGGATCTGCACCCTTAAGGGACATAGGGTCTCTTGAATTCAAGTAGAGAAAGGGGAACGCTTGTACAGAAGGCACACTGGCTCATTTTGGAATGGAAGAGCCACTTCGCTTCACAATTTCATTGGCAAAAGTAGTCACATGGCCACACCTAGACACAAAGAGTATTGGTAAATAAAGTCCCTGGCTAGGTAGCTGCTTTTCAGGAAAATGAAAGGAGAAGCACAAATTTTAGTAGGCAACACGCCATCTGCCACAGGCAGTCCTATCTGCCAGCATTAATGAATCCTTCCGCTTGAAACCCCAGTCTGTATGAGGTTTAGACTGAGGTGGCTTATGAAAAATAAGTGGCTCTGATAATCAGGGAGGCCATCGTTATTTTTAATAGAGAAACAAGTAAACCAAAATACACTTTAGTGATATGTTCAATAGAAAAGCATCATTTAAAAATTAATGTAGTATATTTTTCCTATAGAGAAATAACTGAGAACAGTAAACACTTAAAAAATAGTCAAATAACAAAAAATGCTTTTCATAGGTTGCTATGGTCTGAATGTATCCTCTTAACATTCACATGTTGAAATTCTAATCCCAACGGGGTGGTATTAGGAGGTAGTGCCTTCGGGAAGTGATTAGATCATGACAATGGGATTAGTGCCCTTACAAAAGTGGACTGAGAGAGACTCCCTGCCCCTTTCACTATGTGAGGACATAGTTAGAAGGTATTGTCTATGAACCAGAAAGTTGGTTCTTGCCAAACAAAGGATATACCTAGAAGTTGGATTTCTAGCCTGCAGAACTGTGAGACATAAATTTCTGTCATGAATAAACAACCCAGTGTGTGCTATTTGTTATGGTATCCATGACGGACTAAGACACAAGTATACTGTTGTCAGGTAAGTGTAGGAGGAGGAAAGAAGAATGCAACTAGAAGGAAAAAACAATAAATTAAGGAACAGAAAAAAAAGAAGAAAGCAGAAAAGATAGAAGCAGTAAAAATAGATCTGTACAAAGTAAGCAGCAGGGCAAGAGAGGGGAGAAAGAGACCAGTAGTGCACAGGGTAGAGAGAGGCAGGTTTTGAAGTGCGTGCTCAAAGGTAGGCCCAGCTATGCACTTTGGTAATGGCCTTTAGAGCATTTTGGACTCTTCATCTATTTGAACTGTGGTAGAGCTGGTTAACCTTGCTGAGAGCTCTTCAACCCCTTTAATCCTAAAGTCTTTGAGGCTCCACTGTGAATGGAATAACTAGAGCAACCCAACAGGATAGAATTTAATTTCTAAACCCGGGTATTGGCAACCAGAAGAGCTGCATGATATCAGTGGCAATTGGTCTTATAGTTAGTTCATTTTTCCTTTGAGGCATACGTTCAGATAAAGAGGTAAATCATACACATATATATAAAATAGGTAAATAATACGTATGTATTAAGACCTCTATTGGAGTTGGAAATTAGATTAGTTTTAGAGCAGTGTTAAACAAATACCCAAAAGTCTGTCATAAATGTACTTAACTAACTAGCTTTTAAAGAAAAAACTGGATTGTGTGCCTCCATGTCTTAGTCTATTTTGTGTTGTTATAAAGGAATACCGGAGGTTGAGTAATTTATAAAGAAAATAAATATATTTGGCTCACAGTCTGCAAGCTGTACAAGAAACATGATATAAGTATCTCCTTTTGGTAAGGGCCTCAGAAGCTTTCATTCATGGAGGAAGCCTAAGGAGAAAGGCAGAAAGAAGAGGACAAGGGAGAGTGAGCAAAGTGGTATGTCAGCCTTTTTGAATAACCAGCTCTAACTAATAGAGCTAGAATGCACTCATTATGGTGGGGAGGGCACCAAGCCATTCATGAAAAATCTGCCCTCACAACCCGAATACCTCCCACTAGACTGCACCTTCAACATCATTGGGGATCAAATTTCAAAATAGGTTTTTGATGGGACAAATATCCAAACTATATCATGCCACTTTTATTTTATTTTATTTTATTTTATTTTATTTTATTTTATTTTATTTTATTTTATTTTATTTTATTTTATTTTATTTCATTTTATTTTATAGAGACAGCATCTCCCTTTGTTTCCCAGGTTGGGCTCAAGTGATTCTCCCATCTCAGCCCCCATGCAGCTAGGACTATAGGCATGTACCACCACATCTGGCCGATCTTTCTAATTTTTGTAGAGATGGGGTCTCGCTATGTTGCTCAGTCTGGTCTCAAACTTCCGGCCTCAAGAAGTCCTTTCACCGGGACCTCCCAAAGTGCTGAGATTACAGGAGCTAGTCACCACGCCTGGCTCCATCATGCCACTTTTAACTAAAAGGCACTTTTTTCTCAATATTTATATTCTCTTTCTTTTCAAACTACTAATCCAAGATTAGATAATTTCTATAGAACTAGACTTAGACAAGTCTCTACACAAGCAAATCATAACAGCATCAAAAAAAAAAATAGGCTATAATAAAACTAGACACTAGGTTAGTGTACTTTAGAATTTATTTTCATTTAATCCAACAGAGATTCAATGGCTGTCCGTTCCAAATTTGATATCCATAAGTATATTTTAAACTTACCCTAGGAACCTGTGCGTTTTACTCTGGTATGACAACTGGATTAAAGTGTTGGCCCTAGTTGAGTAGGGAATGGGCATGAGTACGATAAGTAAAGAGCAATGTGAGACAGGCAGGTCAAATAATAGGAAGTTACTGGGTGATTTAGTTAGCCAGGCAAGGGAGGATGCACTGTCAAGGTTGACTGACCATGAATCTAAGGATCCAATGAAGAAATCACTGGCCACTGCAATTGGGGAACCAGTTGCAGATAAGTGTCTTCCCACTGTACACTTACAGGTGAATCTTTCTCTCCAGAACCCACTATGGGTCAGATATACCCTCACTGAATTTTAACTATATTTTACAAGAATCAGGTAGTATTTCAAATAATTTGAAAATAAAGTATTATTTCAAGTGTACAACTAACCCAGTCTGTTTTCACTTGAAGTAATTTTATCTTATTTTGTTTTACCTCCAAACAGAGAATACCCTATTGGAAGATAAAAACTGTTGTATAAATATAAAGCAAGATAACAATCAGGGTAGCCTGAAGGTTGAAATCGAACCAAAGAAAATAAAATCAGAAGAACAAATTACTGTAGTATTTTTATTTAATTTGATAACTTTCAATCATATAATGCACTGCACAAGTTAATTTGCAAGAAAAAAATAGTGTAGAAACTCATATCTTACCATATACCAAATTTTCAGAAATATTGTTAATTAAAAGAAAAAATTATAATTCTTAATGAAATTTATCAGACTATCTGCTGTTAGCAGCAATAGCACTATTTATCATGAAAGTCAAAAGGAGGGACCATAATGAAATAGCTATATTTGACTCCACACAATTAAAAATTTTGTATAACACCACAAATAAAATGACAGAGGACACATAAGGAGCTGATGCAATGTTTTCTTTTTCTTTTTCTTTTTCTTTCCTTTTTTCTTTTCTTTTTTTTGAGATGGAGTTTCCCTCTTGTTGCCCATACTGGAGTGTGGTGGCACAATCTCAGCTCACTGCAACCTCTGCCTCCCGGGTTCAAGTGATCCTCCTGCCTCAGCCTCCCAAGTAGCTGGGATTACAGGCACCTACCACCAAGCCCGGCTAATTTTTGTATGCTTAGTAGAGACAAGGTTTTGCCATTTACCATGTTGGCAAGGCTGGTCTTGAACTCCCGACCTCAGGTGACCCAACCACCTTGGCCTTCCAAAGTGCTGGGATTACAGGCATGAGCCACCGTGCCCGGCCAATTCAGTGTTTTCTAAAAAAATAAATATTTTTAAATAAAAATAGTTGATGTTGGTTAGATTAATATACACATTGCTGGAAACGTACAGCTGGGTACATGTACCTATATATTTTAAAATAAATTGATTTATAATTCTGTTTTCTAGAATTTATTAAGCAAAAGTAATCTGAGATATTAATAAAGATTTACATGGTGCTAGTATTTATAATACCCTATTCTAGAAACTAAGTGCCCAAACATCAGGCAATAATTAAATTATGATATCATAAGATGATACAGCCATAAAACAAATATTTTCAAAAATTTTGTTGACTTGTAAAATTTGTTTGCCTCGTTATTATTAAATTTTTAAAAGTTGACTTACAAAAATTAAATGTACTAAAAGCAACTAGTGCAGTGATTGTTTTAGGAAATGGAGTTATGAGTAATATTTTCCCTTTACATGTTTTCTATTTAATTTTTCTACATTATGTATTGCTTTATATTAAGGAAACATTTATATTCAGAATATTTGATGGGCCGCTAGAATCAAAATGAATTTTGTGGCCTGTGAACTGAGATTGTGTCAATATTGCAAGATCTTTGGCTTCCATTTTTTCTGAGATGTGGGACTAATGCAAGATTGTGAGCAGAGAAGTGACGTCTGACTTAAGTTTATAAATACCTGCTAATGGTTTCCTTCATTATACCTGTAAGGCAGTGTCCCTCTGTCTTTGCGAATGCCCCATATAAGGCATAGCAAGTGCAGTGGCCTGCTTGGGCCAAGCAGACACTTAAGTGGATAAAGAGTGCCAGATGTAAGTTCATAGACTACCTACACTATGTGACTGGTAGGAACACCAATAAACTATCTGAAGAGGGCATCTGCTTCTCAGCTCCTGATGACTTCTGTCATTTAGAAATGTGGGCAAGTGCCGGGCGCGGTGGCTCAAGCCTGTAATCCCAGCACTTTGGGAGGCCGAGACGGGCGGATCACGAGGTCAGGAGATCGAGACCATCCTGGCTAACACTGTGAAACCCCGTCTCTACTAAAACATACAAAAAACTAGCCGGGCGAGGTGGCGGGCGCCTGTAGTCCCAGCTACTCGGGAGGCTGAGGCAGGAGAATGGCGTAAACCCGGGAGGCAGAGCTTGCAGTGAGCTGAGATCCGGCCACTGCACTCCAGCCCCGGCGACAGAGTGAAACTCCGTCTCAAAAAAAAAAAAAAAAAAAAAAAAAAAAAAAAAAAAAAAAAAAAAAAAGAAATGTGGGCAAGTATTTCCTGACCTGATACGTTATTAGGAAGAACTGGAAATATAGATTTTTTAATTAATTTTAAATTTTCTGAAATATGTGGCAACAGACACGGAATAAATCTAGCTTGGACTGTTAGTTTGCAATCTTTGTCTTGGTCTCAGTCATAGTGTCCTAGAATTTGTAATGTTCCTGTATAGTCTTGCTAGCTCTCATGTCTGCCCTCCGGTTGTCCCTGTCACTCTGGATTTAATCTACTTGGTTTATCTACCTTGTCTGTCTTACTTATTGATCTGAATCTTATTTATTTTTTTTCCTGAGTCTACACAGTGCCTTTCCTAGCCGTTTACTTCTTAGTTTTCATTCTATTGCATTGTTGCAGTTTAAAGTATACTTTTTTAAAGCTCAATTTTCATCTTTTTATAATAATCTTGCTAACTCAGAGGCAAACAAGGTACAAAAAATGTATTTTTTAGACAACATTTAAAAAATACAGAATAGGACCATTTCTTGAGATTTAATCTTGCATTTTATAATGGGGTCATTGAAATCTGAATTGACATGTCTGGCCTACTTTTAATTAGGCCCTCTTGTAATATAATCTTTATTAAGAGGAACTTGATTTCCACTGGGAGAAAAATGAGAGCAATGTGGTATAAATTGAGCTATGAGAGATTCTAATGTTAATATAGGGAAAATTTTCCAGAGACATTTTGAGGATGTGTTTATGATATACTAGCTATACATAAATAGATTACTTTTTAAAATAGAACTGGAGCCATATGTCATAAATTCATCTAATTTAATTTATAAATTATTGCTAGTGAGTCAAATCACCATATATTCCTGAAATCAAGTAATATTGGGACTTGGTTCCTGAGTATCATAAGAGCATGGGGTAACATGATGGACAAACTCATTGGGTAAAATACTCAAAGAAAAAGGAGAGCATGCTTTATTTTCTTACTCTTCTCAACCCTAAATATTGGTGCCATTTACCTTCAAGGAAAGACTCAACAGACCCTGGGCAACTAAGACTAGAAGTTCTTGACATATTTAAACATTGAGTATCTCTAATGGAAAGCTGAATTTGCATTTCCGTGAAACTCATTGATTAGATGTACCATACACAGACAGAGGTAGAGTTTCCAATCAACTTATTCATGCTTTACTCCTAAATAAGTTAAGGGATGCCCATAAAATTAAGAATTTAAATAAAAGATGTAAAAACAACCCTAAAAATGAAGACTTTCAGCGTGCCAAAGATAAATTCAAAGAAGTTATAAATTATTATCCTGAATTAAATGTAACTATATATTGTATCTCTGAAACAAAAAATAAATTATATATTTTTAAAACTCAGAGAACAAGAAAGAACTTTGAGAAATTAAAAATATGAGAGCCAAAATAAAAGTTCAGTATATGAGGTGGAAATAGAAAATTTGAAGTAATGGAACATAGAAAAAGTAGAAAGACAAACAATGGGGAAGGAAAGAACCAGAAATTAAAGTTCTTTAATATAAGGCAAATTCTGTGTTATTGTGCTGACTCAAACTTGAGAAAGTTATTGGCTTTTATGTAGCAGACATGAGAGAACCACAAAAGTCTGGAAAAAAGGGAACTACAAAATAAAAATATAAATATGTACTTTATTTCTCAACACAAGCTTCCTAAAGTATAAGACGCTTTTGTTAATGATGATACCAGCTCTTTTGTATTTGATGATACCAGACACTTTTGTAAGTGATATTCCATTCCTGCAGAATTGAGTGTTCTGGGGACTTAACCATGTCAATATAATCTTTTTACATTACTAACTGAAGAAAATATGTGCCCTTTAAAGGCTTTCTTAAGATTAGGAAACAAAAAGAAGTCAGTAGGAGCCAAAGAAGGATTGTAAGGTGGATACCTAAAGATTTCCCATCAAACTCTTGCAAAATTGCCCTTATTTGATGAGCATAATGAGCAGAAGCATTGTTGTGTGGAGGAGTCTCTGGTGAAGTTTTCCTGGATATTTTTCTGCTAAAGCTTTGGCTAACTTTCTCAAAACACTTTCATAATAAGCAGATGCGATTTTTCTTTGGCCCTCTAAAAAGTCAACTACAGAATGTCTTGACCATCCTTAGAAACTGTCGCCATGACCTGTGCTCTTGACTGATCCATTTTTGCTTTGACTGGATCAGTTCTACCTCTTGGTGGCCATTGCTTTGATTGTGCTTTGTCTTCAGGATCATACTGGTAAAGCCATGTTTATCTCCTGTTACATTTTTTTTTTTTTTTTTTTTGCAAAGAAGTTTTTTTTTTTTGCAAACAAGATCCTGATCCTACTTGTTTAAAATTTCCATTTAAAGCTCTGCTCTTTGCCATAGCTGGTCTGGCTACAGTGGTTTCAGCACAAATCAGTGGAGTTTTCTCAACTTTACTTTCTCAGTTAGAATTGGGTAAGCTGAACCAACTGAGATATCTAAGATAATGGCTGTTGTTGGTGCTGTCAGTTGTCAGTCTTTCTCATTTAGGGCATGAACAAGATTAATTTTTCCTCACAAATTGATGTGGTTGGCTTCATTTTGAACATCACATCATCTCCCTTCTTAAAATAAGTCATTTGTTTGTAAGCTGCTGATTTCTTTGGGACATTGTCAACATTAACTTTTCATAAGGCATCAATGATTTCAGATAATATATTGTCTCATTAAAAAGATTCTAGTTCTCCAGAAGGTATAACCTGCCAATCTAAAAAGCTATTATATGAATTTAAAAGTGATTTTTAAAAATATACTTTTTGAAATATGTGCATTCAGTGACTTTAAGTAGTTTTGGGATATATATATTTATATTTACAAACACATTTTGCCATATGGATAGGGATATTCTTTCTATGTATCATACATAAATATATACATTTATGATATATATCATATATTTTTTCTCATATATATATATAGAAAATATCTATATACATGTGGCAGAATTTCTAACAAAGCCTAAATATATTTTAAGGTTCCTAAATATCAGGTTTGATTCAGAGAAAAAGATTCCATTATTAGTGTCATGAAGAAAGACATTTCAATTTCATATCACATATTTTTCTTTTGAAAGTTTTGTACATATAAATATACACACATGCTCATATTTTATATACATGATCTTCAAAAAGTTCACAGAAAATATATATTATGAAAAAACTATGTATGGATTTTAAATGTTTTTGCACCAAAATAAGTTTATACTAATTTATTATAACATGCCTGAACAGGATCTGGTCTGAGGCACTAAGAAGGCTAAGGTATCAGTTTTCAGGTATCTGAGCTACATATTTTGCCATGTATATTTGTGTCTAAATTTTGGAAATGAGCTAGGTATCTTCTTTTAAAACAAAAAAAAAAAAAATGTGTGGCCATGCTTGTTTCTATCGCCTTATGTGAATTAAGCACATAATTAGCCAGCATTCATTCACTGATTCATGAATAATCAACAAACACTTACTGTGTATTTATTGTGTGCCATTCACTATGAACATCATCTTTCAGAGAAAAAAAAGTGGAATATATAACTCACACAGATAAATGTACCACTAACAATTCTGATAAGATCTGTGCGGGAAAAAAAGAAAGTTCTATGAGAATGAACATGTACTTTAATATACTTTGTTTTCATGTGTAAAATACCTGCAAGTTCCCAAGATTATTTTTTCCCCAATGTTAGTATGTATAAAATGAGTTTTCTGAGGTACATTAGTCACTGAGGTACACTAGGTTTTAGTATAAGAACAATATAATTTTTCACCATTCCTGCCAAGCACATTCAGAAAGAGAGAAATACAATGTTATCTCTATTTGGCCCTTGAGGAAATTGAGTCAAAAGGAGATTGAGTAACTTGTCCAAAAAAATTAAGTCATGGAAGCTGGAGCTGTTTACATCCAGGCACTATTTATAAGACCAAGTTGTCATGGTTGGTTTAAGATGGAGAAAGAACCTAGGAAACACAATGCCAACCCCATCATTCTGCAGATAATAAAATTCAGGTCGAGTGTCTTGTCTGCTGCCACAAAGGTGCTGAAGCTTAATTAAAATGCAGGTGACTTGGTTCTGAGTCCCCTGTTCTTTTCACTCTGACATATGCCATGATCAATACATTTAACATTAGTTTGAGTCTAATGTTTAAATATTTAATTTTCTCTTTTAACTTAAATATTCTATATTCTAAGATATTATACTTTCCCCTCCACCAACCTAAACTTAGTTGAGTTGAATACTTGATATTTGCCCAAACATTAGACATCTAGAAAAGATTCTACAAAACCCAAATATAAAGAATCCAAAACTCACCTTCACCACAGCTGGATCTCAAATTACCCAAGGCCATTGTTTCACTACCCAATAGGAGGGGAGAATGTAATAGGGATAACATTGTCTTGGAAAGAGACAATGGTCTTTATTAATTATAACTGAAATATCTCATTTATGTAAATTTTACAAAAATGAATTATCTTGTAAACATATTATTAGGTCCCCTTCCAGGGCCTTAGAAGTCCTCTGCAAGAGAAAGGTCCTAAGCTTAAGCTTTGTTGACTTCACAGGAAATGAACCTCTTGTTTCTGAAAGCTTAGAATCAAATTTAGAACCCACCTTTAACAACAGACCACAGGACTTGATTGGAATGTGTTTCTGAAGTCTACCATTTTCTCTGGCATTATTTAATCCTTTCATTAATGGTTCCCCATTGTCCTAATCATTTCTTATTTTACTCTGTCAGATTATGTATTTCTTCCAAAAATGCCTTGTATTGGAGTTCCACCAAGACACAGATGACACCTTCCAAGGGTTTACCTGAGGAAACCCTTAGAGGGTGCCTTAACTCTGACTATACCTCTGTAAATAGCCCTTTAAGGATAAGGACCTTTTACAGAGGTATGGTCAGAGTTAAGGGTGAAGTGCCGAAGGAAAAGCAACAGTGGGAAGTTGTCAGCTACCCAATGCCTGAAGAATCAAGTGGAGAAATCGGTGGTATCTGAGCTTGAAGAGAGCTCAGGATCCTAAAGGGCAGGGTTGGAGGAGGGTAGGTGTCATTAGAGTCAAGGCACTGAGGCAGGCAGGTAGAGGGGTAAGAACTCCCTCAGGCCCCACCACTTCAAATTCCTGTTGGTGCCTCCTGACTCTGGTTGCTACTAGTATGAGCTAGGGGCCAAGGAACTTTAGATGTTGCAGTGTATAGGGTACAAAGCAGAGCAGAGAATGGCAGACCACAAATATAGTGGGGGGAACAAACCCAGATTAACTGGCTCAGGCCTGAATACCCTTAAAATAAGGTCTAGAATAATGTAGATTACTATTTAAATACTTGGGTACAGGTTTATATGAATATTTAAAATTATGAGAATATCTTTACCAGTAATTCGAACTCCATGAAAAAGAGAGCAAAACTGCTATAGATTTCTGGTTGGTTTTGTTGTTTCTTCTTTTTTTGTTTTTTGTTTTTTGTTTTTTGTTTTGTTAATGATGGACCAAAAGAAAAAGAAAACAATTTTTAAAAGCCGATGAATTTTTAATTTTACATAGTCATGTAATACTTAGTAATTTATTACTAAATATGTTTGCGAAGGGGACATATTATCAAAGGTGGCTGGATTATAATTTAAGTACCAGATACCTTATTCTGAAACAAAAGTTCAGAACAGTTTTCTTGACGCCAACATTTTCAAGCCTGCTGAGATTGTTTTGCCCGTCTCTTCACATATTTTGTCATTCTGGTCATTATACCCACAACTCCTGCATCAGTAACTTCCTGCAAATCACTTTCTCTTTAGCCTTCTTAGCACAGTCCTTGTTCATTGTGTCTGTGGTTATAGGCGTAAGTGGGTGTGAAATTGAAGCACTTGGACTTCTGGATTGAAGCTGTGATGCAAACCCTCACTCAGGCAGTGAGCAAGTAGGGTCGTCTGCTCTCCTTTTCTGTCTTAGGTCATTGAATGCACAATCCTCTATGCAGTGAGTGGTTAATGCAGATACAAAGCTTAGCCTTTACGTGCTACTGAGCTGTTGAGAACAATTTATAGGACTAACTACAACTCTAATACATGTTCAGGAAGTTTTTCCCTAAAAAGACTTGGAAATGTTACAATGTACCTTTGTTAGGTTTGGGTGCTTTTGAGGCATGGAAACACAGACTAAAATATATTTAGGGATATAAGTTTCCTCCTTTCAAAATTTGTCACAGTAGGAGAAACTCCCTTTTTGTCACATAATAATAGATTTGCTATTGTCAGAATGATTGTTTCTGCCCCACTGGTATGATCTCCATGAACAGGATCAAATTTCTGTATATATTAGATTTACAGAGAAACTAAGAAGATTAGCTTGCATTTCTTGCCCCTGAACACTATCCATTCTCCTGTGGTTATGGAAAGAACACAAAGCTTTGACTTAGAAAAGTTTCAGTTTAATTCACTTTACTAGTTTTATGAAATTGCTTAACCTGTAAGCCTAGCTTTCCTCATCTGTAAAACCTCAGCCATATGAGATTGGATAACAGCTGCCTACTATAAGGATTAAGTACAATTATATGGGTTAAACCTCTAATTTGGCATATAGTATATGACCATCATCCCAAATCCAACAGTTCCCTTCTTTCATTTTACGCCATGCTTTATTATTTTATTTTCCCATTTATTTCATAGATAACACATTCTAGGTTGCAGTTTTGTTAAGGAAAGGAAAAAGCTATGCAAATAACTTTTAAGGAATTCCAATAATCATTTCATTAAATAGGGCCAGGATTGTTTTTCTGACAACTAAACACTTTATCCAGCAGTGCAACATTGTTTTACACGTATTAGGGAACTGATGTTTGCCAAAAATACTTTTAACTGATTTTGTTTCATTTTTTATTACTTCGGGACAAAGGTTAAAATGCATATAGGATCAAGTATAATTATTTGTCCATTTCAGTTCTAGGGGTATCAGTTGAATATTTGAATGGATCTTAACAAAACTGAATGTACTTTATAGAGTACATGACTTTTTTTCTTCATTAACTATCTGAAATGTGATAGACGTTGTGGTAAGTTTCTCATCATGTTTTCTTTCTTCTCTCTGAAAATAGCTGCTGACTTTGTAAGAGTGCTAAGTCACAGCTGCATGAATATTCAATAGCCTTGAAAAAAGGACCAGGCATTTGGTCGATTGATAGATGAATGTGTAGTGTCTGAGTTTTATTCCTCTCAGGGAAATTTTGAAATTGATGTGGCTATGGCTAGCAGCAACTTATATGCACTGTTTGAAGCTTAATTATTACCTACTATTTCAGTTGAATCCTCTGATTGAAAATAGTATATTTAAAATTATGATTTGTTATGCAACAATCTAAATGTAACTGACTTTAAATGCATTAACTTTTGTTGTCACTGTCTTAAGCAACAATTTTAGGTATGATTTAAGGATAATATGTTATTTAATTCACATTTTCACATTCTTAAATTTTTTCAGTACATATGAGCATCATGTCACTGATTAATTCAGTACATAGCTACAATAGGTGCTAATGTTCACCACTAAGTAATAATAGTAAGCATTTGTTAAAGTATCAATTTCTGTTTCTTCTCTACTTGTGAGTACTATCCTAATCCTTAATTAGAAGGACAATTATATATATATGCAATCCAGATACTCAATATATAGCCTCCATTGGATATCTGGATTGCTTATGAATTTCAAATACATTTTATTAACAAGTACTAATGAAATCAGTGAAAGAAGCTTGTTCTTATTCACAAATGGTTAGTATATTGAAGATTTACAAAAGAATGGCCATGTGTACAGAGTTTTTACTACTGTGCACATACATACTCATCTACAAAAACCATTATGGATTAATTGCAATATGTCAACTACATTACAATTATAAATAGAGGATTTTAATAATTATTTATAACAATAATTTCAAATATATTCCCTAGAAAATTTAGGATAAACATTTTCTAACATTTGAATCAACTATGCAAAATCACTTGCAATCAGTTTTTAGAGTCCATTAACTTTGATGTCATTTCAAATGCTGTTTACATATGGAATAACTACTTTGATTATCCCCTAGGAAGTTAATTTGGTGTTTAAAGCAATGAAATCTTCTTTCTTCCATATTTAAAATTACAAAAAAAGTAAAGAATAACAACACAGCAAGTGAGGATGCTGAACAAATATAAGTCATCTTGCTCAAAGTATATTTACTCTTTGATCTTGAACTCTTCCTTTTTATAATTTTTTCTCTAATTTTAAAAAGTGAGACAATACATTTAAATATTCTGTATGCTACACTGTGTCTTCACCTTGGTTTAAAACATAAAATATACCAGGGGTTACTTAAACCTGTACTCTAGGTACCCAAAAGCCCATGAAATACACATTTACTAGCAGTGGGCCTTAACTAATGCTAAAATCAAACCAGCAAAGGAAGCCTTAGGGATATTTTAAAGTGGTTGTTTCAGACTAATATTGTCTATTGGAGGTTATTGAACATTCTATTGCTGTGTTGTGTTACAGTAATTTTGAAATTGATAGAATTTTGAAACTTGATATCAGTGTTTTAAAAGTTTGCCTTTTGACTCCTACTCCTATTTTGACGGGTGGGGAAATGATTTTTCCTGCAGCACAGGGGTTGTAAAGAGAAATGAAAATGGTAGCTACTCGTGTACACTCTTTAAAAATGTCAACAGTGAAATAATGTTTTTAGAAGGGCTCTTAAAAATCAAAGCTTAAAAACATATACTGACAAAGAAAGGTGGTCAATGGGGCTTCTCTGATGACTCAGCTCCACAGGATCAATTTAAGGAAACTCAAGTTGAAAGCCAAGTGTCCTCAGTTTTAAAGGTAAGTGTGAGATTAAGAAAGAAAATAATAGTGGGAAAATTGTTGAAGTCAAATATTTTCTAATAAAAATGCCTACTCATTTGTGGGTTCAGTGGATGCAGTTTTTTCTTGTATGTCCCTGTAATTCCAACTCTGGGTTTTAGGCTTATGAAAATTAACTACACAACCAACCAAATGAACTGAGTGAAATAAATTGTCAGGCCTGAGGTATGACTATCAATTGACGCATACCGCAGTGTATCATGAATGTAGTGAAGAAAACTTTGCATTGCTATGTTTTTAAGCGATGGTCTTCAGTATAAAAATTTCAAATTTTTGAAACAATAGTGGTAGAACCTTCCATATTATTCTATATAAACCAGTTAACTGAACCATAGCGTACCATTTTCCCCTGACTCCTTACAAAGAATTTTGGAGCTTCATAAAACTAAGTAATGCAAGATATCTCATTCTCTTAGTGTTTCTTTTCTGTGATGTATGTTGGTCTTTGATTTTCATGCATATTTATAAATTACCAAAACAATATTTTTCATTCTGAACTTATGATATCAGCAGGACTGGATGTTCTATACTAATTGACAAATTAGATGTCTATTAATCATCAGGAACACATGGCATCTGCCCCCAAATTTGGAAAGCACTCAAAAGTATCATTTGCAAATTTAGGACTGTTGACAAAATTTTTTCTTTATAGAAGGTATGATGCCAGGGTCCTAGTGAATTGACATACTGAACCTTATTATAAGAAAGTATACACAGGATGAATATAATTTTATTTCCTAACTTGGTTAATAAGACATATAGATCCATTTAGAACCACCAACCATCCGTTTGAGTGGCAGAAACTCAAGTGAATTTTTTTTATATCCAACCCCACCACTATCCTGAGATTTTTCCAAGTTTGAGAGGGTAACTAGTATCAAGGCATTGGCATGGAAGTGAGGTGGGGGAGGTGTGTATGAAAGGCCTTATTCACCTTGTTTTTTTAGTCTTCTGACTACACACACAGATGTCTGCTGAGACGTCCATTATCCCATGTGGCCCTCAATTATTTTTCCTATAGTTTACCTCAAAGGCATGCTGTGTTCCTCTCCTCCTGATCCCTTAAACTCTGGTGCTCTGTCCCTTTTGTTCATCATTCTGCTGTCTCCAGCCTACATTACGGAAAGAAAATGAGTATTTTGAACTTTCCTAAGTCTCAACAACTGCTCCTGTCCCTCATCTCTAGATTCTATCCCTTCACCACTATCTTCTTGCTCCCTAGGCCGGGGTTCCTGTCTTTGGAGAAAGCATTAATCTTTTTAAACACCATTCTCCCAAGCATTGTGTTTAATACCTTGGACTTCTTTTTATGTCTCTATGGGTTTAGGGTTTTAGAAATCAAAGTCAGCAATACTCATCCTTTTCTGTATTGGGCTATTTTATATCCCCTCTTATGTGGTAATAGGCATGGTATAGTCTATTGTCAGTGATATCTAATAAAACTTGTGATGGTGGAAATAGCTACATGTGGCAACTGAGCACTTGAAGTGTGGCTAATGTGACTGAGAAAGTGAAGTTGTAACTATATTCAGTTTTAATTATTTTAATTTAAATGACTATACGTGGCTAGTGACTACAGTGTGAGATAGCACAGATAGCTGCTTGAATGGAGAGAAATGACAAAGGGGAGCAATGTGATAAAGGTGAGGCTTTTAAAAAATGGCTATAATTGAAAAATATCATCCAGTCCTGAAATCATATCTGAGAATTTCTTTTGACATCTGTGTAGCATGTCAAAATTGAATTGAAATTACTGTAACTCAGATTGCCTTAAAAACATTGGCCCTCCTTCTGAGTGTAATTTCTTCTTGCACTCATTTACCACTAATGGGAGACAGGTAGCAGGGAGAAAAGAGGGGAACAAATCTAAACTTTCAGCAAAAGGCCTCTTCTGAGTAGATTACCAGTCTCTTATGCGAGTGTTTGCTTTCTCCTTCCAAGATGGCGTCAGGATGTAAAAGAAAACCTAGGAACATGTCTTCTTGTGATAGGGAAGGGCCCCCTGGATTGAGTGCCATTTTCTGGGTTTCTTTTGGTTTCCTAAAGACTGGGACCGGACACGAGTGATGTCTGGGCAACTGCTTAACCACTGTTAGAGTCCACAGCAAGTGAGACTCGCAGTCCATTCTTGGTGGGTCTTGCTGTTGCTGTCCTCTCCCAATCTGACTGCTACCTTGATGGGACCAAAATGCTGGCTCTGTCATACAGCACATACAGGGATGACCGAGCCCAAATAGACAATCTCGGTGTCATTTTTCAGTGCTTTTGACCCTACAGAGGTAAAATAACTGCGTGTCACACATTAAATGTTGTGAGGCAAAGGAGCTGGATTCTCGATGTTCTTGGCTTCCCCATTTGCATATCTAGGATTTTTGTTGTGGATTTTCTTAGCGCCTTCCTGTATTTGGCTGTGACCCAAAGGGGTAGTCTCTTTTCAGGTTCTGTTTATCTGAATCTCCCCTTCTTCCTCTCTGAAGGCTTTCCATTCTTCTTGCCTGGCCAGAATTTCTCTGAAATCCTGTTATCAATGGTTTACAGTAAGCTTTTGTGATCCAAATTGGCCAAGACTAACACTTAATATTTAGAGGGAACTTTTGGAATTTCTCATTTTCTCTTTAAGTAAATCCTGGCTTTCAAGATTATTGTGTCACTGTGGAATCAAATGCTTATTTTAGAAATTAAAAGCTGAGGCCGGGCGCGGTGGCTCAAGCCTGTAATCCCAGCACTTTGGGAGGCCGAAACGGGCGGATCACGAGGTCAGGAGATCGAGACCATCCTGGCGAACACGGTGAAACCGCGTCGCTACTAAAAAATACAAAAAAATAGCCGGGCGAGGTGGCGGCCGCCTGTAGTCCTAGCTACTCAGGAGGCTGAGCCAGGAGAATGGCGTGAACCCGGGAGGCGGGGCTTGCAGTGAGCGGAGATCCGCCACTGCACTCCAGCCTGGGCGAGAGAGCGAGACTCCGTCTCAAAAAAAAAGAGAAATTAAAAGCTGAATGTAGATTTTTTTACTCTCTGCTTTTTCGCATTAAAGATACAAAGGCCTATACAATAACGTTAATAAAGCTATCTATAAGTTGGATTTTAAATTTTTATAGTTTTCTGTATTTTTGAAAATTGACATTTGCTACTTTTCTTCTAAAAATTTAAAAAAAGAAAACCTATGAGATTTTACACAACCTAATTTAGAAATAAAAGCAAAATCACAACTGAATTAACGAAAGTTTTTGGATAAGGAAATTCCTAAACTTGATGTATTATTATTTTGACATGGAGGAAAAAGTTCCTCATGAGCTTCTTCTAAGACATTTACATTTATAATATAACAAGAATTTTTTTTTCACATTGTATGACAAATTTATGTAATTTTTTTTCTAATGATTACCGGTAATTAAAAGTCAGTTTCTAACTTGGCTCCAAATAGTTAAATTTTAAGCGATTTTAGCAATCATAGAGTGTTCAGGTCCTTTAGTCAAAGAAAATTAACCATTTATTTTTATATTACAGGAGGTCAACATGAAGCAAATTTAGACAAATTGTAGTTAACTTTGCATAAGCATTTTCTTTAAAGAAAATCTGTACACTCCAGACTGCTTTGATTAATTAAAAAACCTTTCATTCTCCTGTAAATTGATTCCATTGTGCAAATGTCTTGTAGTGTGGTACTTCTTACTCTTAGAGAATTATCACCTGTGCTATTCAGTCAGCTCAGTCAGTAAAAATAAAAAGACCTCAGAGAACCACAAAGAATTCTAAGAAGATTCTCTCTCTCTCTCTCTCTCTCTCTCTCTCTCTCTCTCTCTCTCTCTCTCAGGAACTGTGTGTGGGATGGATCAAACCTTGAGATCAAAATGTTCAACTTTGAGTTTATGTTAAAAAGAAAGCTTCCCATATTAATGTCTAGAAATAAGTTTTACACTGTTCTCTCTTGGAAGAGCATTATTTTTGCATTTTGTTGACAAAAGCAAATTTCATAAATAACTATTTCATTTCAATTAACCAGTTTATTTGGGATTTATTGTAAGATGGATTTCTTAAAGTAAGGCTTTTGATACTTTTAAAATTAGAAATTTGTATATATGGCCTGCTTTGATCATCGTTGTTTATACCTTTGCTTATAATACCAGTCTAACTGGCAAGTGACTAACTTTTTCTCTTCGAGAATGTAAACTCATTTATATACTTGTTCTTTCAAAAAATCCATGGAATGCCTTTTTGTGCTGGATTTCTTTGTTCTCTCATCCTTCTTTATTGCAGGAGGTTAAGCTTTTCATAGTAATATTTTTAGTATTGACTCATACTACTTATCTTAGTAATTTCAATCAGTCTAATGGAGTGACCTAGCTACTTGGTTCTGCATAATGATGATTCCTGTCTAGAAAGCATCCTCAGCCTTCCTTGTCTTCTCTTTTAGTGAAACAAATTGTACAGCACTGTCGCTCATTTTAATAGGGGCAATGTCATTGCTTGCCACCTGTTATTTAATCTTTAGGATCTGACAAAACAGACACCTTTCTTTTTATTCCACATTGCCCTGTTTATCAGATATAGGACTAGTTCTTTGCTGTTGAAGACTTTCAAAGGATTTGCGTTCAGAGGAACTTGAGGTTGAATTCTGACTCTATCAATTGTCATATAATGTTGTACAAGTTATTTATATAATATAAAATTTCTTCATCTGTAAAATTGAATTAATAATATCTTTTATTTTGTTTTATTGTAAGGATCAAATGGATATATAGAGAGGAAGATATAGATATAAACAGATATAAGATAAATAGCTAGATAGATGATAGATAGTAGCTGGCTACACAAATGATATATATATGATAAATATAGATACAGATTAGTAAGCATATGGTATTGTAACTATTATGGTTATATTATAATATATATTATAAATATTGCCATTTATTTCAAGTTAGTTCAAATTTAAAACTAACCAATGAAATACAAATTATATTTTGATTTTATTGAATTGTCTTGCAATTTAGAACACTTTTGAACTGAATGTTTTTCATGTGGTTGGTAGTGAGGAAAACTGGGAAAGGTCAATTAAAACACAGAAATGCAAGGTTTAGAGAATGTTTAAATGAGATAGTGCTCATTTAAGAATGTGAAAGATTGTAATACAAAAATAGAAACCAATAAGGAAAGATGAACAAGTAAGCACTTAAATCATACCATAAAGAACTGGAGTGAGTTTTTCAAAATAAATAGGAACTCTTGATTCTTAGAAAGGATTGTATATTAAGTGCTTAATTGTGTCAGTTTATTTTATTTGAGATTTTTTATTACATTCATTTTGTTCTATCCTTTAAATTTATTTTATTTCAGAGACATCATTGTATGTCTGCTGTATGACATGCACAGAAACATCATTCTTACCTTTATGAGAGTTAGTAATGAGCCCAGGAGCCTTTAAAAAAAAGAACATGGTAATTTAGAGAGAACATGGTTACTGATAACGAGATTAAAATATGGTTTAGTGAGAGGGTGCTAGGAAAGCAAATAGAAAAGGTATTTATTCTAGCCTGTGGATTTGAGGAAGATCTGCTAAGTAGATGGTGTTGTGACCTGCTTTTTGTGATTTCTATGAAAGACTCAGGTAATAGTCACAGGTAATGGAAGGATCAAATACGCTATCTTAGATGTGCTGATTGAAAATCTCTAATAGGTAGATCTGGGCATATAGATTATTTGTACGAATTTTCCCAGGTGATTTTAATTTTTATCTATGATTCCTTTTTGCTTCAACACAGATTTATCTAACTTTTGTATAATTTTTCCCTGGAGGAAATTTAATAAAAGGAATATTAAAATATTATTTTAAAATGAAGCTTTTATTTGTACTGAAAACATTCCCTTTGCTTCTACATATTTTGGATCACAAATTGTGAAACATCCAGTTCTACCACATGAATAGACATTAGCTCTTCTGTATTTAACAACAATTAGAGAAACTTGTTCTTTGAATCATTACTTTACATTTTGCAGATACTTCAGGCCAATAAATTTGACCAGATGGGTGCATCTATTTGTGTAAATTACTTCTATTGAGAGAAAAACTAGCACGTAAATGAGGGAATTCTAAAGAGTAAATCCAGCTAATTTGTTCCTAGAATTTTTCAGAGATCAGTATTTCAAAGGTCTTTATAAAATAAGGCAAATAATTCCTGGGATGTATTAATTTGTTCTGAATACTGGCAGAAGGCGAGGACCTTTCACAGCTTGGGTGACAAATTTTTTAATATTTTGAGACATATTTATGAGAACCTAAAAATATTATCTGTAATAGTTGTTGGTACTTGATTGATTACATTTATTTCTACTCAGACAACCGCTTCTTTTAACATCCCATAGGTTCCTTTGCATTAAGAGAATCTCCCATTTGGAGACCCAAATCAGGCCTGAGGGCATGGGCAAAATCACAAAGAGAATACAAATACCCAGAGCTCTTAGAGTGACATAATAAGCCAGGGAAAGTTGATTGCGCATCACCACCCAGAGCAGTTCAACAGATCAGTGTGCTGGAGCATGCGCATTATGAACAACAGGCCTAGGGACCTCTTTACCTTCACCCAGCAGGGGGTGCAGGACATGGACAAATAGAAGACAACCAAGTCCCTGCCTTTAGAGGGAGTTGCAGTAAGTGATTCAAGCGAAGGGCAGTCATCCACACTGATATTTCTCGGGTACCTCCTATTTTCGAAGACATCTTCACTCCTAACTGTGTGACTCAAATCATTCCTTTATCATAGAATAGTGAAGATATATAATAACCATATTAGGGAATCTGTGAAACATATACATGCACACACACACAAACTCCTCCAGGGTCTAGAGGAGAAAAAGGGGTAAAAAAAAAAAAAAAAAAAGGTAAATAAACAACATGTGGTCTTCACCTTAATGCAAATTTTGATACTTATACAGATAATGCAAAAACACATTCAGGTGCCCAGGTCCACCAGGGCAGAGGGAGAGACAGGGTCTTGAATAGGACTTTAATGTGGACACAGGGCAGAAGTTTCAAATCCAAACAAGAAATTTTCAAGCAGACATTAAATAAGTATACTATCAAATATTTATAGTCCTTAAGGGCATACATTACCTTTTTTTTCCCTTGAGTAGATCTACTTTATTTTCAAAACAACTTTTTTTTTTTCTTTTTACTCACTGCAATCAATATAAGAGGAGATTAAAAAGGAAATTTATAAACAGTTGGAGTCAATTTAGCATGTCCAATCATAGAAAAGGGATTTGGAAAGTATAAATGAGATCTGCTGTAATTTTTCTCCTCTAACTTCTGCCATTAAAACAATACCAAATATCTTCAGTCTTATTTTATATTTAGTGCGTTTTCCCTTTATCCATCATAATTAAGCAATTTCAGTACAGAAAAAGCAAATAGAAACCCCTTTACAAGTAACTTGTTAGTTATCATGGAATTGAGGAAATTTAAGGTCTTTTTCTTCCTTGTAACTAAGGTAAAGAATTTGTTTTGTAGATTTAGTCGAGGAATTTCATAGAACACATGAAAGACTTAAATATCCTAATGAATATCTTTGATTCTATGCTGAAATTAGAGTAAATTTAATTTCAAATTATAAAAAGCACTTCAAAATGATTAGAATAATCAATGAAAGTTGCCACTATGAAACTGTCATTTATTTTTATCAGCAAGAAAATGGCTTCTGACTAAATCTCGCAGTGTTGAAAATGATACAATATTAAAGCCAATAAATCAATTCCATTGCATCGATGTTTCATAGCCACTGACTGAAACATAGCCTCAGATTATTGTTTGGGACTGGGCTGACAAATAAGCATGACTCACTGTTAGTTCTCTCCATCCTTTCCAACAGTAGACATCAATCATTAGTCAGGCCTTCTTCCTCACCTGGTCCAAATGAGAATCCACAGTCACACTCAATACAGGGCTCCAGGCTGTCACTACCAATTGATCTGAGTTGATACATAACATGAAACCTATTCACCTTCTTGTGAAGTATACATCTTTACAAGATAATTTAATCAGAAGGAAAAAAGTTTGCATTTGCAAGGTGTTGTGGCTATGATTACAAGTCCTCCTCATGTCAGATTCACAGAACAGCTTCTTGAAAACTTGCTTCTTTTATCAAATCTCATTTTTTACCACATCTTGGTTCAAGGCTCTTTTGATTGATGGCTTGCAAAACAACAGGACCAAAACAGGTTCATTTTTCTTCTGTGCAGTGAAAAACACTTAAATTGGCTCTTCATTATTGTTGTTCTGCCTCAAAGAAGACACTCAGAAATTTCCCACATCAAATGGCACAGTCATAACACACCAGGAAACATCTTCCTTTTTCATATTTATCCACTATCTTAATTACTCTTTAAAGACAGATGTTTATAAACATATGAAGATTTTAGATTTTTTTTTTTTGGTGATTTATTTCAAGCTACGGGATACAAGAGCTATTGGACAAGCACAGTTGATTCTGGTTGGGCAGGTGTATTAGGCTGTTCTTGCTCTACTATAAAGAAATACTGGAGATGAGGTAATCCAGAAAAAGAGGAGTAAGTGGCTCTTGGTTCTGCAAGCTGTACAGGAAGTATAGCAACATCTGCTTCTGGAGAGACCTCAGGAAGTTTCCAATCATGGTGGAAGACAAAGAGGGAGCAGCCATGTCACGTGGCAAGAACAGGAGCAAGGGAGAGAGAGAGAGGAGAGGGAGGAAAGTACTACACTTTTTTAAATGACTAGATCTCATAAGTCACTCACTTTTGGAAAACTAGCACCAAGGAGATGGTGCTAAACCATTCATGAGAAATCTGTCCCCATGATCCAATCATCTCCCACCAGTACCCACTTCCAACATTGGGAAATATATTTCAACATGAGATTTGGTGGGGACACAGATCCAAACCATATCAGCAGGACTGATAAATTGTTGCGGGAAGTCAGGGATCCAGAACGGAGGGAGCGGCTGAAGCCGTGGCAGAGGAACATAAATTGTGAAGATTTCATGGACATTTATTAGTTCCCCAAATTAATACTTTTATAATTTCTTACACCTGTCTTTACTGTAATCTCTGAACACAAATTGTGAAGATTTCATGGACACTTATCACTTCCCCAAAGAATAGCCTTGTGATTTCCTGTGCCTGTCTTTGATCTCTTAATCCGGTCATCTTCTTTGTAAGATGAGGAGGATGAATGTCGCCTCAGGACCCTGTGATTTTATCAACTGCACAAATTGTTTGTAGAGCATGTGCGTTTGAACAATATGAAATCTGGGCATCTTAAAAAAAGAACAGGATAACAGCGCTGTTCAGGGAAAAAGAGAGGTAACGTTCCTTTTTTTTTTTTTTGAGGCGGAGTCTCGCTCTGTCGCCCAGGCTGGAGTGCAGTGGCCTGATCTCAGCTCACTGCAAGCTCCGCCTCCCGGGTTTACGCCATTCTCCTGCCTCAGCCTCCCGAGTAGCTGGGACTACAGGCGCCTGCCACCTCGCCCGGGCTAGTTTTTGTATTTTTAGTAGAGACGGGGTTTCACCGTGTTAGCCAGGATGGTCTCGATCTCCTGACCTCGTGATCCGCCCGTCTCGGCCTCCCAAAGTGCTGGGATTACAGGCTTGAGCCACCGCGCCCGGCAAGAGAGGTAACTTTCAACTGGCTGCCAGTGAGCCGGAACAGAGCTGTATTTCTCCTCTTTCATGAGCAAATAGGAGAAATATCGCTGAATTATTTTTCTCAGCAAGGAACATCCCTGAGAAAGAGAATGCGCCCTGAGGGTAGGCCTGTGGACGGCCCTCTCAAAGCGTGCTGTCTTTTATGGTCAAAGCTGAAGGGATGAAATAAGCCCTGGTCTCCTATAGCACTCCCAGGTTTATTAGGACAAGGAAAACTCCCACCTAATAAATTGTGATCAGACAGGTTGTCTGCTCTCAAACCTTGTTTCCTGATAAGATGTTATCAATGACAATGAAACTTCATTAGCAATTTTAATTTCACCTCATCCGGTGGTCCTGTGATCTCGCCCTGCCTCCATTTGCTTTGTGATATTTTGTTACCTTGTGAAGTATGTGATCTCTGTGACCCACACCCTATTCCTGCACTCCCTCCCCTTTTGAAAATTGCTAATAAAAACTTGCTGGTTTTACAGCTCAGGAAACATCACGGATCCTGCCGACATGTGATGTCTCCCCCGGACACCCAGCTTTAAATTTCTCTCTCTTGTGCTCTTTCCCTTTATTTCTCAACCCAGCCGAGACACTTAGGAGATAGAAAAGAACCCATGTTAAACATCGGGAGTGGGTTCTCCCGATAATAAATTGCTTATGAGTCTGCAAAATTAAATTGGAAATATAGTCTTTGACTGCATTAATTCAATATATCAAATTATTTTTAGACTCCATATTGACTTAAGTGTCAGTGAGGCAGCCTACAGGGGTCAGTTTTGCTGCTCTACAGAGTAAAGCAGGAAGGAGCTAGGAAAGGATTCAAGTCCCAAAAGACAGAGAACTCAGCACTCTAATTACCTTCCTTTTAAATATAAGAGCCCCCTAATATTTCAGTTCAATTAATAAGAATGTACAGAAAAATGAGAGAATTTACAGTCAGCCAAGATAAAAGAATCAATAAAAATCTTATGGTAATATTTTGGTCTTTTGGAACCACTCAGAGTAGTTCATGTTTTTCTAATCAGACCCTGGCTGATGCACTTGACTGAAATACAAAATATGTAGGATTTGCTTTTGTTTTCTGGATGCATATATATGTAGCTAGAACTTGTACAGCATTCATGTGACTTTTGGCCATTATTGCAGGGTATTTAAAATATACCTATGTTTTTCTAAATATTTTAAATTTGGCATTTTGGCTATTCAATATTGTTAACTTATGTTAAAATGGATCAAATATAAGATGCATTGATGGATGGTTGGAAAGATTAATGAAGGATAGATATTAACTCACAAGTATAGTAAAATGCTCGCAGTAAAATCAAGGTGATGGTTGTATAACTCTTTACTGTAAAATAACTTCAACTCTGCTGTATGTTTGAAAATGCCCATAATGTTGAACAAATTACATTTTGTGGATTTCAAAACAAACTTTTGTCATTCAGAATTAATAATTTAGCATTATAAATTAATATTTTTACTTCCCTTAATTTGGTAAAAATTGAAAAGCAAGCTTAAATACAATATAAACCCTCTCCCATAAACTGCTACTATTGTGTGGGTCAAAGAAGTATAATTTTGAAATTTTGAGTATATCAATTTATAGTCATAAAGGTCAAATTCAGACTTGAAATTAAATATATATATGTTTCTATAATTTATATAATAATTCTCCAGAAGAATTACTATTCCACACTAATTTTCTAAATTAAATTATGGCTATACATAGGGAGTTTTCTTGTTTTAAAGGTTTACAAAATACCTAAAATATTAAATAAAAAGAACCCCATTCATTAAGATTTTTTATTTTTTATTTTTTTTTTGAGACCGAGTTTCTCTCTTGTTCCCCAGGCTGAAGTGCAATGGTGCGATCTCGGTTCACTGCAACCTTCACCTCCCAGGTTCAAGCAAGTCTCCTGCCTCAGCCTCCCAAGTAGCTGGGATTACAGGCACCTGGCTAATTTTTTTGTATTTTTATTAGAGACTGGGTTTTGCCATGTTGGCCAGGCTAGTCTCGAACTCCTGACCTCAAGTGATCCTCCTGCATCAGCCTCCCAAAGTACTGGGATTACAGGTGTAAGCCAATGCACCTGGCCATTAAAATTAGTTTATTGTCATTGATATATGTTTCTGCAAAATTTAATTTTAAATGTCATCTTTGCATTTAAACGGGGTTTCCGCAGGAAGCTTACAAGTGAAAAGTTGTCAATGTGTTAGTCCCTAATACATGTTTATGACCTATTTGATTATTTATACAGTATTTTACCATTGAATAACATTTCAACATTTTAAACATAAATTATTATGAAACACTGTGTACATTTAATTTGGAGGTTGTCCAAATTTATTATAAAATATGAGAAAGAAACCTGGACTATTGAGGTAAGCATGGTGTTACTGAAGCATCTAGGCATATTAACCTAAAATATTATATCTTTGTTGTTTTAAAAGTTTTGCTCTGCTTTTAGATTTGGGGCACTTAGAGAATAATGCCAACCTGATTATCATTCTCAAGTGAGCTTTCAAGAGTTCATTAAAAGTTAAGAAGAGAACAGCATGCTCTAGGAAGCAGCTATTTTTAACAGCGACAAATCTGAATTCACCTACTTTAAAGCTTTTTGCTGTTTTTAGAAAATATTTCTATCAATAACTTTGAGATTAGAAGTCTATTAAGGTCACAGTTCACAGTCTTATAACACAATATTCTGATATTTTCCCCTTCTGACTGAATTCATGAGAACCAATTATTTTACTTAAGAGCAGCCTACATGAAGAAGCAGAATGTACATATTGCGCTAAAAATAAACAAAAACTTTGAAATGTCCAGTTTAATTGGAGTCCACAGATATGTATAATTATGCTTTGATTTCATAAATCAGTGCTAAATAATCTGTGAAAACCTTGCTTTATGGCAAAGGGCTCCTTTTAACAGGTGAAGCTTGAAATTCCATCAATGAAAGTAAAATCCTGTATCATTAGATATAGTTTAGTCTCAAATCTAAATGAAAAAGACAGTCTTTGAAATCTATAACATCTGGTTAGTAATTTAGTGATATCATAAACAATATATCTTTAATTAATCTTTAATCATATCTGCCTATATTTATTATAATTAAATATTTAGAGAAATACTGGAAAAATATTTTTAAGTTACAAAATGCATTTAGAGTTACCAGAGAAAAGAATGCTACATTTTTGAAATGTTGTATTTAAAACAAATCACAGATTTTTGTTTTTCTAGGATATTCTTGCTTCCTTTTTATTTGTCCAGCTACTCTTTATTCTTAGGTATCAACTTAGTAGTCATTCCCTCTAACTCATTGCCCTAAACATGAAGAGTAGCCTAGCTATGTCATATTTTCAAATACAGCATTCTGTAGCACTCAATATAATGTTTGCTTGTATGTTTTCTCCACTAGAATTTAAGCTCAAAGAGTATAGGGACAGTGATTTCTCCAATGCTTATCCATTGCTATTTGTGTTTTCAATTGCACAGAGTAAATGTTCAATAAATTGGAATACTTGACTTCAGTTCTGAAGCCTTTCTTCTCTAAAAGTCATTGTAATGTAAATCAGCATTTCAGTGGTCTTGAAAGGGAGAAAATGAATTTCAGGATCTCCTCCTTTCCTTTTTAATATAAACGTGTATTTGTTTGAAGAATCATGATGGAATCAAACAATCTAGGCTTCTAATTCTGAGTCTCACTTTGTGTCTGTCAATGCCCCTGACCACACACCCTCCGAACCAGATGGACGTGTGAAGTTTTAATTGAAGAGGGTTTAATGAGAGGGTTATTTAAAGGTGGGGGCAGGGCTAAGTGGACTAATCTGAGATGGGGAAACATTCAGGGACTAGTGCTGAAGAAATAACAGGGCTAGACTGCAGTTAAAGTGACAAGCACAGATTTTATTTAGGAGCTACTGCAATCGTGGAAAAGATACCACAACATAGTCCTGGAGTCAGTTCCGAATATAGCCTGGGCAAGTGAGAAGTTACATGCAGAGAGGAGGGCGGGAGTCAGTAGATAGAAAATTACAAAGAGGAAACATCAGGGGTGAGGAGTGATTCTGGCTAACCCAGCTTGACAGGATTCTTAGTGAAGGTAGGCCACGGTGATCAGATATCACCTAAAGGGTGATGGTGGATGAGGAAGTTGATCAAAAACTGAGGTCATCAAATACTGAAGTGGGGGCATTCTCTCTAAACTGACTTAGGGTTTTTGCTAAAATTAGATGATGCAAAGGTTGTCACAGAGATTGAAAGGTCTAGATGTAGTTAAGAAAAGCGTTCAGAGGAAGCTTGAGTCGAATTTGGTCAAGGATAGAGTCTTTTTCACTAGCAACAGTGAGAAGCTGTTATCACCCCCAAAGGAGAAAAGAGAAGAAGGAACATTATAGGGTCTGGGACTTAGAGGAAAGCAGCCACTGCTAAAATTTTGACCCAGCAATGAGGGAGCTGACTGGGGTGGGGAAGACTGGGGAGTGAAAAATAAATACCTCAATTCGCCATAAAAGATATGGCTATGTGATTAAAGCAGCACACATTCATTTTGGTGAACATAGTATTTTACTATACCTAGCCTATAAGAAAAAGCTTGTTATGAATATTGGAGGTGACTGTATATGTACGGCACATATGTGCATCTGCATGTTTGTGTTGTTTGTGTAGCAGCGTGACTTGAGCACCAGCTCTGAGCCGCACTACCTGTGTTCATATTCTGGCTCTGTCACTTACTAGCAATGTGACCTTGGGCAAGTTACTTAACATTTCTATGCATTAATTCTACATCTATGCAATGAGGATAATGGTATTGTCTGCTGTATAATAGTATGAGACATACAAGTTCTGAGAATAAGTTTGGGAGTTAATGAGTACTAATTAAATGTTAGTGTTACTATAGACATATGTAATAATTTCTTTTCCAGTGCATATACAATATTGTAGTCTACCCATAGCTAGTCATTTATAATTAAGATTGTTTTGATGGAAGGATTTGCTGACAATGACTATATCAGTGACAAAACAGATTTAAAAGTCATCTTTTCATTTTTGTATGGTCTATTTGGACTGATTGTCTAATGGATTATCTTGAAATTGGCCTTGAAATAGGCTGAAATCTAGTTTAAATCACATCTGCTTGAATTGTTGTGCTCTTAGATATGTTCCTTCCCAGCAGCACATCTGGATTCATCCAGATACCTTAAGGAACTCCTTTTCAGCAATATTTCCTGTTCTAGTGAGGTAAAACCATTTGTGTCTATCTGTGTTTCTGTGTGTATTTGGAATTACATTCCCAATATATGCAATTTATTAGTATAAAATTATAGTCAATGAAAAAATGAGTTTATTTTTACCTATGTATTAGTTGCTTACATTTAACATACTCAATTGACATAATCCAATCAAATGGGCTAAAGATTAAAACATAGTTTCCTGTATTTGTGAGATTAATTGGATAATTATAAATTATTGATACATAATCTTTGTTCTTATTTAAAATAAGTTCATCAATTCACAATAATCACAATATGAAGTAAATTGATGGATAAAATTGAATTATTTTAGAAAGAACTCCAGTAGTGTAAGAACTGTGAAGAAATTAGTTATTATCATCTGCCCTACCTTTCCTTTATTAGAGAATCAGTCTGTGCTCAGGGACTCAAGAGGGAAGGCGTAGGTACAGTACTAACACAATGAAGGACAATTAGACTAAGTCCATTAACTTAGTAGAACTGAACACGAAAGTCAGTGCCTCAGGGGCAAAGTTCCTTTGCAAGAGGGTGGCTAAGCAGAGACACAAGAAAGTAAAGTCACAGAGAGACACAGACAAGCACGCAGGTAAGCTTGATGATTGACCAAGAGCAAAAAAGACAAAGAATGTCTGGAGAATTTCTACTTATTCTGAGGCAGAATTTCAATTTGTGCACTTAGGGGCCATGAAATGTTCAGGTAACAGACTTTTTGAACTTGAGTCAGGACTGACCCATACATTCCTTGGCCAGAGGCAGTTTTGACTCTGTGGTTTCTGGCTTCCAATAAAAATAATAATAATAAAATTATATTGTAACGACATTAGTATAATGAGAAATATGACCCAAGCTATATTATGTTCAACTTTTTAATGAAGCAAAAGGTTCAAAATGTCCAGAACATTTTCTTCTTTTGATTTCACAAGAAATTAAAACATTTCCAAAGACCTCAAAACGTATCTGGGGTCCTGGACCCTGTGCCTCCCGCTGTGCCCAGTGGTTAAATTGGCCTTGACTCAGCCTTCTTTGAAAGCATTTCTATTCCCTGTCCTTGAGTAATCCTTATCTAAGAAAAATGACATTCTCCAGTGAAATTTCCTAAAGGGCCCAGTTCAAAGATACATAAAATCTGTAAAATTAACAGAAGTTTGAAACATCTCACATGGTTAAATTTTTTAAAAACAAAACCAAAGACTTCCAATTAAAGAGATCTAACATTTAAAAGTTCCTAACCACTGATATCTGTGCTAAATATTGTTTAAAAATGTTTTGAATTATTTCAAGAGTGGCTAATTAAGAAGAAAATATCTTACTGTTGATCCATATCAGATTTAAAGCTTCATTTGATTTCATTTTTAAAATAGTTTTACCGAAAATTAAGTGACTATTTCATACTTGCAAATAGTATTATGAAATTATGAAAATGAGCTTTTGTTCTGATTTCCATTAATGTCGATGCCTATTATCAATCTGTACCTAATGTCACTTTTTTTTAACTTAATAACATTGAAATCAGAAAAAAAATCATTATATCTCACTAGGCACATACACTGGGGTTTTGATGAAAGGAAATGCATTTCTCATGCAGTCTTTTAGTAAGGATTTGTTTGAAATGTGGGTTGTTCTACTTTAAAGCTCAATGCTCTGGACATTTTGAACCTTTTGCTGCATTAGCTGCATTCATTCTAAAATACCTTTCAATTTAAAACAGAAGATAATTGTGATACCTTGAAGCAAATGAGATGTTATTGCAATAATTAAATCCAAAATGAGATGCAGATACTTCAGACCTGCTGCTATTTCAGCTATTTAATAGCGAATAGCTTTGCCATTGGTCACACTGATTTCTTTCTTTTCCAGTTGAGATGGAGTGCTGCATACTAATCGTATTCTAATACATTTTACAAGAGGTAAAATGTGTATTAAGCTCTATCACACTATTTTAAATTAATATAACTTTGCAAAAATTATAATACTTATATGACATGACATTTTCATTCCATACAAAAATGCTTCAGATTTAAGAAAATAATTTTTACATAACAATAAGGTAACTTGAATACTAAGTGGTTTTTCCACTAACGAATTTGCCAGGGGAATCGGGGCTTTTCTTATTAGTTTTCTCAAGCTTCAGAAACTTTCAGTGTTTAAACTGTGCCTCAGCATTTCAGCTGAAGGTGTGGCGCTTATCCGTGTGGTTGAATATGTGAATGGCTATACTGAGAGAAGAAAGCAATTATTTTTTTCAAATAGCGTCATTTTTTTTTTTTCTGGAAGGAATATCATTTCCATCAAGGACATAGCTCATAAATTAAAATATTAAACCAGAATACATTATTAGTGTTAAACTACATATGCAAAAGGAAGTTTCTGTTTATAGAAATAACCTAAATATCATATTTATCTTGAAGAACAACTTCTAGTAGATGTATTTCTCTCTTGGTGAAATAATTACACGCTTCAGTGTTTGAAAAGCTGAAAACCACTACATTCTTGGCTGCCCCTCTTAGCCCTTGCCCATGGCATTCCTTACTGCTCTTCTCTCCCCTTTACCTTTAAATCTTACTTTAAAATAATGGTAATAGCTGACACGTGTTAACACATATTGAGCACTTACTGGCCTCTGGGGTAATCTAACTGAGGTCCTGGAGCTGCTCTGTGGACAGCAAATGTGCACCTAGGTGGTCCAACTTCAGAGCTCATGCTCTTAACTTCTCCCTCATCAGGGCGCTAAAAAGGCTGGCAAGTGGGGAGGATGGAGATATAGATAATGCTTTTGTAGACAAGTGTTCTGAACATAACTTTTAACCTGAGATCTTAACAAAAGAATCATTCCCTGTAAGCCCTTTTTTTCCTCTGGTTTTCTGAATGTTATTACTTACTTCCTTTCTAACTCTGGTGCTGTGGGTTTCCGCTTTCCTTCCCTCTGGCTCACCAGGCTCCCACTTCTTCTGCTGCAGCTCTTATTTGGGGTAGTTCTCACTCTTCCACTCCTGCCTTTATTACTAATTTTTTGTATTGACATTGGCATTTCTTAATGACAAATGCCATCTGTTATTTGGGTTGATCTGGTCTCTCTCCTGGCTGCAGATGTGCTTTTGCTGAGTGTTTAAAGAAGTCGGCTTCTGTTTCCTACATCTAAACTATTTTCATAATATTTCTAGTTTAAGACAGACCCTTCTCTTCTCCTGACACAGTGACCTTGAGGGAATGACGGGAATCAGTACCAGTGCACCACCCTGGCCTCTGCAGGGTATATCTCTACTCTGGCCTTCCTAAAAGGTATTCCTTTGTAGAAACTACTGATGATTAACAGGTCACCCTGGCTCCAACCCTGGTTTCAGAGCCTTAGACTTGGGGATTCCTATTAGCCCAGTATTTCTCATCATTTCTTTGCCTTAGGTTCAGCTGGCGTCTTTATGGAAATTGAACTCCTGGAGGTGTGCAGTCCACAGTTTTAAATCTCCCTGTATTCTTGACTCCCACAAAAGTTTTCTTTCTGGGACCCCTTTTATTCCTTCTTTCCTCCCCTTTCTTGAAATAATCAAAAGACTGGTGGGGAAATGTTCCCTTGATCCCTTTTCACCCTTCAAACTCTACTGTGAAATTAACCCCAGCAAGTCTCCATTATGTATCAGTACATTCTTTGTTTTTCTACCCAGGCCAGCTCTCTCCCTGCCAGTTCTCTGCATCTTCATGGAATGAGGGCAATTGATGCTATCTTTATCTTTCCAGATCTCGGATTCATAAGCCAAGACCTTATTTCTTTCCTCCTACCAAGAGCGTGACCTGCTTGACTTTTCTCTTGTCTTTTTTACAGTGATTATAAAATTGTCTTGAATTCCTATTCCTTCCAGAATGCTGGAAAACTGTGATTTTCAATCTCTATTTTACAATGAGGTTTTCAAAAACAATTTCTATTTTGCACAAGTGATTATGGCTAGTTCATAAGAAAACAAACAGAATTTACAAACTTAGCAAATGTTGAGAACTATGAAAATGCCAGAAAAAAACATATATATGCAGTTCTCTGAAGTCTTAATTCAAAATGAAATAGGAACTAGGTTTGCTTTCTAGTGTGCCTTTGGAACTTGTCCCTACCTTGACTTTCTGCATAAATGTTCCTCTGCCAACATCCGTGTTTTGTTTTGTTTTTGTTTGTTTGTTTGTGGCTGAAGAATCAGCTAGCCCAACAAAGCTAATTACATTTTTGCTTCAGCAAAACAGATGTTGACTTGACTGCTGGGTCTGCTGTTAGCCCATCCCTTCAAAAGCATGCTTGATGGCCCATTTCATTTTTCATTCTGTTTAGACATGTGATTGATTCATTCATACTCATGGCTTCAATCATCACTCAGTTTATATCTGCACAGTCATCACATTAGTCAGATAAACACATTTCTTACTCCTTAGCAAGGTAATCATAATTAGCATGAAAATGTATCAAAATGCCTATGTCAGTGACAATATCTTACCTAATGAGGTAGGATTGGGAGGTGTTACTTTTAGCAGAACATACTTTCTTGGGAAGGCATAGTTTTAATGGGAATGTATCGTAAAGATTCTGTCTGTTCTTGGCTTGAAGTATTAGGCTATGGAAACAAAACATAACTCCAGGGTAAATATTTTTAAAAAGTAAGACTTAAGGCCTCCAAAAATAATGACTTGAGGGCAAAATATTATTAATAAACTTATTGAATTTCAAAGTACACTAAAATTTTTATGAAATGGGAGTTGGACATAGGCTTAATTTATATGTAGAACATCATTTTGCAACTTATCTGAGTTCAGCAGAGATAAAATTCCTTTAATAAATAAAGAGGCGGGCAATTTTTGGTGACTGTGAAAAAAAGGCAAAGGGCACAGCTATATTAGGAATTTTGGTCTTGATCTACACCACAGGCATTCAGTAGCTACTATTTCAAATTCATTTTAAACTCTTGTTTGCATTTTAATAGTTTTACTTCTAACACTAGAATGCAAATGTGAAATTTTGCCTGTAGCGTATTTTATTCCTACCTTGTCAAAATCACTAGAAATCTGTATTATTCTAATACTACATTACATTTTTCAGAAATCAGAAGGAGAAAGAATGTATGAGCAAAGTCAGAGGGTATGAAAAGATGTTTTGTGAAAAGAGGGACAGAGAGAAACATGTAGAAATATAGGAGGAAGGACTAGTAAATGGGAGACATGGGAGAGAGACAAAGAAAAACAGAGGGAAAAACATTAGAGAGAGGTTCAGTAAATTATGATCATGGATATTGAGACCAGTTGAATGGATTTTGCTTTCCCTATTTACTTAGATAATAAACACTTTCTATTTTTATCATTGTTGTTGGGAATACTTACTGTTTAGTAGTTAAGAGCACTTCTTGCTTACTTGAAAGTAGTGTGACAGCTTTAGTTTTCAAAGTTCAGAATTTTGCTTTTTAAAAAATAAACCTTATTAGATACTGATAATTTTACTAATTAACAAAATAATTTTTTATAAATTCATTTTGGAAATTTATAGATTTTGGTCAGTTTAATATATATGCTTAAATGCCTCTTTGACATTCAAATATTGACAGCAATTTTTTATTTATACAGCAGAATATTTAATGCTGCCTTGTTCCGAATTAGCTCAAGGTTATACTTTGAATCAGCAGATTTTTTTTACTTCTCAGCCTTTTCTTTCAGATAAAACTTAGGTTTATGATCTAATTAGGGATACCGTATGGTGTCACCAACAATAACACAATGATACCGTGATGGAAATAAAATGGCTGAGAGATCAATGGATTAGGCACTTTTCCACGATTTTCAATGTTTGTGAACAAATTATTCAGATAATGTTCTTCTGAATCAAATAATCAAATCATCCGCCATTTGTCTACTTGCTCTCATTGAAAATACTTCATATCTGGAAGATTCCAACTTCCATTTTTTTCTGGTTTCCTAGAGTTGATGCTTCTTAATTCTTAGGCATATTTTATGTGGTCACAAAATCATTCCCAGACTGAGCACTGGAACCATTCTGTCCACTAGACCTCGATTTCTGCCTCCATCTCTGCTTCTCAGTCTGCCAGTCTTTCCCTTTCTGACTATACATTGCTTTCTGAATCAACTGGAACTTTCATAACTCTATCTAACATTTTTATTTGCTTTCCCAACTTTAATTACACTTCCGTTTCTCATGTTGTTCTTCCAGTGGTACCTTTCTTGTTAACAGATTGCCTTCTTTTTGCCCCTACATTGTAACCTCCCATCTAGTATCTTTCCTTTAGACTGAATATTCCAAGAGTAGCAAAGGATAACTCCTCTCCTTTCATTTACTCACAACTCTATCTTTAAACCCAAGCTATAATTTTAGTTTCACATCTATGAATTTGAAATTCATATTTATTATCTCATGATAATTTATTTATTTGTATGTATAGTTATGAATCAATTTTATATTGTAATGCCCAGACCCGCGATGACCCGAAAGCAACCACCAGAGTCCAGAGACAAAGCCAAGTGGCAGGGATCGCTTTATTTTGAGTTCGAACTCGGTTCCCTCCAGCTAGGTATCAGATCCTAGGGAGAGACCCCGAGCTCAGTGTTCAGTCGTCTTTTATAGTCAGACACAAACAAGTTACAGCAAGTTACAGAGTCACTGGGGATTTTTACAGTTGTAGGTTTACAATTGGCTGACATTTAAAGTTAAACATTAGTCAGTTGTTCATTGGTTCCCGCCCTTTGACCAAACCACAAACGGCCGCTTGCCCTGCTAGGGACTTTCCAGATAACCTTGTTGTTTTAGCATTAAGGGGAGTTTCCTGACTTTTCTGACCTCTGATATTCAGTATTTTTCCACTCCTCAATATAACCATTATATAGATCTTAGAGATGTATTATCAAATATAAATTACAACAATCATTGAATTAAAATAATTATTTTTTATACATTATATATTAAATGCATTACAATTATATATGGCATTTTATATAAAAGAATTAGTAAGGAATAGCTTTATTCATTAGAAGGACAGTAAATAGTTGATGTTCTAAGAGATTTTTTTTGGCAACATACAATCTAAGCAATTTGTACCCATGGTTTTTTGTTTTTGTTTTTGTTTGTTTTGTTTTGTTTTGTTTTGAGACAGAGTCTTGCTCTGTCTCCCAGGCTAGAGAGCAGTGGCACGATCTCGGCTCACTGCAGGCTCCGCCTCCTGCGTTCACGCCGTTCTCCTGCCTCAGCCTCCTGAGTAGCTGGGACTACAGGCGCCCGCCACCTCGTCCAGCTAGTTTTTTTTTTTTTGTTTTTAGTAAAGACGGGGCTTCACTGTGTTAGCCAGGATGGTCTTGATCTCCTGACTTTGTGATCCACCCGCCTCGGCCTCCCAAAGTGCTGGGATTACAGGCGTGAGCCACCGTGCCCGGCCTGTACCCATTTTTAACTATAAAATATAAACTATTCATTGCTTGAAAACTTTTATAAAATACTTGCATGCCTTTGTGATATTAATTTGTACCTCAGACTTGAATCTCTGATAGCTTTATGAATTTCAAAAGAAATCACTATTTATATATTATTTTAAAAACTTGCTGAACATTCATGAGGGCAGTCTGACAACCTGAGGAACATTTTAATTCCAAAAAACAAAAACGTATCAAAGAGAACATATCCAAAACAATAAGGACATTTTTAATTAGTCAAATTTTTTTGTCAAAAGATTATTGCACAAATGGTATTTCTCATTTGCTTAATTCATATAACACTATTGTCAGTGTTTACAAAAGTTGTATCAGCATATGGTGATAGTGGGATGGCTGACATACAGGTGTGCACTAACTACACCTAGGCTCATCTATTTATTTTGCCTAATAGCCAATCTGGAAAATAATGATGGAAAATACTGAGGAGGTAGAAGAAACACAGCTTGATTGAATATTCTATGTACCACAAAACATTGGCATGTTGAAAAATTATGTTGAAAGTGTTTTCAATCTAAAATGTACATGTAATGAAGATAAAGGAAAAAATAGGGTTTATAAAATGGTAGGCTTGTGAGAGAATACATTTTATAATTTGATATATGGTATGTCTCAGGAATAACAGTGATTCATTTTCAACAGACTGGAAAATATAAAAGGCATTTGATTTTTATCTTAAAATATCTTCTAGTATAATATAGTAAACGCTTAAAAATATATAGACTTTGGAATTACATCTGGAATTCTTTTTCTTTTCTGGCACTTTGAGTTTTGTAATCCTTGGGAAGTAAGTGCTCTGAGATTAAGTGTTCTTGTCTGTAAAAAAAAGGTTACTATAACCCATGTCACATTTGAGGTTGTGAGGAGAATCACATGAGTTAGTGCGTATCAAGTGTATTAGCAAAGAACATTACAGTGCATAGTAGTTATATTTATCATCATTAAAGCTCTGCATTAAAAATAGCTTTGATTCATGACAAAACATAAAAGACTTTGAAACTATTTCTTTCATTGCAAAGGGCAGGTAGTACAGCAAAAATATAGTCTGATAAGAAAATAATTGGAAAATACATTAATATTAATAACCATTATGGTTCTATGTATTGAAATTGCATCACAGACCTGACTGGATTGCTGAGGAGTGTAATAGTTTCTATAAGCCTCTTGTTTGTAGTCCTCCAGATTGTTTAACACACGTCTGCACTTTATTTTTATCCTGCTTCTTTGTCTCTCCCATTATAGGGGCTTGTGGAGAAGGTGTACTGATGTTATCAAATACCAAGTATCTGTGATATCTTTTCACTTATATTTTCTGTTTGCTTCTCACAATAATATTCTTCACTCAGCAATATTAGATCCTTTTCAATAAATGAGCAACAGAGGATTGGAGAAGGGCATGACTTTGCTATAGTCATGTGAACTAATAACTGGTGTACCCATACTGGAGCCAAGGTTTTTCTCCTTGCCTAGCTCATTCTCCCACTAGTCTTCCATGATATTTCAAAGATTGTTATTTATCCATATTTCAAATTTTTGAAAGGAGGGAAAGAAATTGTTTAGTAAATATATGGGCAATCAATATACTTTGTTTTAAAGCATTCCATTAGTTGCTTTACATACATGCTAATTCTTACCCTAACTTTATAAATCAGCCATTTTATTTTCCCTTGTATCCATTAGGGTTCCACTGGCTACAATTAACAGAAAAGAATTAAACTCACAATGGTATAATAAAAAAGGAAGCAATTTTACATAACAATGTGTTCCCAAAATAGGAATAGAAAGGAGTATTGAGCCCACAACTTGCAGGAACCACTACATTCTTCCTTGGAGTGGGTGTATTGGGGTGTGTGCATATGGTGGCAGGGGAATGCTGACCACCCTTGAGATTTAAACTATGTAAACTTCAAAAAAATGCCAAATATTTGACTTATATTATCAAGATTGGCATTATATAGATTAAATAAAGAAGAAACTGAACTTCAGCTATGTCAAATGAACTATTCAAGGTTATACAAATCATAATTGGTAAACTGGGCATTCAAATCCAAGTTTTTCTAATTTAAATAAAATCTGTAGTTTCTTCAGTGACCACATCATTTTTTTTCATGTAAATGCCTTGGAATAGCTGAAGGTGATCCATTCAGCTGCTTTAATTAAAATACAGGGTAGATTTTCATGTGTTCATTTTATGTGGAGATTTACTTCTTTATTTATTTGGACAATATTTGTAAGTGGAATCTAATTGGAAAGATTGAATTGTTATTATCCTGCCTTACTCTTCCAACTTCTTAGTATGTCTGTGCTCAAGAAAGAAACCTGAATATATTAAAGTTCTCTTGAATTGTGGGCCCATGTTTTACTAGTTTTGTAATATATAGACTGTATTTTCCATACTTATTTTGACAGGCTAAAATTTGCATCACAACTCAGATTTTTCTTTTTCCAGAGTTGTAGGGGAGCAATTCAGAGCAACCACAGAACTAGGATTTCTTTCCAACTTTGCTTTCGGGGATATCACAGTAGTAGCTTGAAATCACCAGTAGTAGGAGTATTTATACCATAGAAATTGACAAACACTACAAATGAGAGCTTTCTCCTTCTTCCCTTGCCCACTTCTTACCTTCTGCCCTGAAAGAGCTAATTGTTAAACTTTTTTGAGTTCATCATTGCTCCTAATTCTTTTACCAGGAAGCTTGCTGACATATTTAGGCAATTTGTGAAGAGTCTGCATCTAGGCAAAATATTTTATGCTCCTTTTCCCTAGAGATAAGCTCTGACTTCTGAAAATGATTTACTTTCTATGGGCCTGTAAACCTAAGATTCAAATATTTTTTCTTTATTATACGATTTATTAATATTCTCATGTTCTTTATTTTCCATGAAGAGACTTTGTGATAAAGCTGACGTTCTTCATTTCTCACTTAGGTGCTTATCTTTCTACATGGGATATTCAGCAGTTTTCAAGTTCTACTCAAGAATGTTTTGTTGAAATGTCCCTCTCTTTCAAAAAGTACCACTACATTTTATAATGTATTTATAAATAAATTGCTTCAATTTGCCTTGAACAACCTTTCAGTAAAGGACAGTTTTTAAGGGAAAATTTTACTTCTGCCGTATCAACAGTTTTAAATGTTAAACATGCACAGTTCTTATAAAGGTTCTTACAGCAACATATCTATACATAATTCATAGCATTTTATAATAATTCCAAATTTATAGCCACAGTTATAGATGCTAATGTCTCCAATTCAAATTATACTCAATAAAAGCCTTGGCATTAAAAATGATATATTTTAGAATGCTACATCATAACAAATTTTAATCTAGAAATGTTGTAGGTATCCAAAATGAGGAAAATAAAATGAAAGTTATTTTATAGAAAGTCTTCTTAAATGGGTAAAATAAACATGAGGTTTTGTGTAGATAAGTGCAAGGTGATGCACTTAGGGAAAAGTGATTCTACCTATAAGGCAATTGGCTCCAAGAGAGCTCCTGTACTGGGAAAGGCCTGGAAGCACCATTTATTTAGAATAATTTCATGTACTTCTATTGGTTCAAGTGTTCTTCATATCACTAGCCATATTTAATAAAGATATAAAAATTAAACTAAATGTTTCTTACATTTTATAAATTAATAAAACATTATTTTCTATCTACCATGTTACATAAGCTTTATTAATGTGTCTCAAGGAAATATGGAGAAATTTCAAGTGGACAGATGATTTATTCTAGAAAATGCGAGGGCAAGGATGTGAGTGAGAACAATGAAAAGGAATTGTATATTTTATTTCAGAAAGCTGAGCCTGGAAGAAAGAATAACTGATGGACAAAAACTCATTGTTGAAATGATATAATGAACACAGTCTATTCAATGAGTTGAAATAGGATAGAATGGGGAGGAACTTCTTGAAATCCTATTAAACAGTAAATACCAAACTTCTGAAAGTCCTTTCTTGAAGAAGGGATAAAGTTTCAAACTAGGCTCAGAAATCATTCTAACATTGTTCAGCCTTTCTTAACTGTTTTGTCTATTTTAAATGTTAAAGCTCTTTACTCTCTCTTAAATTATTAAGGAAGGATGTTTAGAGATGTTTTAAATAACCATGGATGTCAGTGGTTCACAAACGTTCATGTGTTCAGAATCGTAACAATGTTTGCTCAAAATGGAGATTTTTAAGCCCTACTACAGATCTACTGAATTAGAATTTTTGGAGATTGGAGTCCAGGAATCTAAATTTTAACAAATACCAGAGACAATGTAGCTAAGCCATGGACCACTTAGAGAATTACCGCTTTTTGTTGATGTTGAGAAAAAACATCCTAGGATAGTTTTACAAAACATGACTGCCTTCTACTAAAATATGTTCTGGTGCCTCTGTCAGCTCCACTTACAGTGATCTACCACTGACTCATTGAACAAGTCTTATGTCGTTATGCCTTTTGCATTTTCTTAAGTTGTTCCCTCTTGCTGAAAATCCCTTCTCTCCATATTTACTTATTGAGGTCATATTCATTTTTCGAGACCCATTTTATGTCTCATCTCTTCTGGGAAATCTTCCTCAGTTCACTCAGTCGAAATCTATCTCTCAACCCTGTGTTTCCATAAGACTTTGCACATACAGCATTTATCACAGTGTACCTTGTACTTATATGGAGTTATTTTACCTTCTGTGTAAGTGCTAATCTATCAACTAGAGCAAGAGGTTGGCAAATTATGGTCTGCAGGCAAAACCTGGCCCACTGCCTGTTTTGTAAATAGTGTCTTATGGGAACATAGCCACGTCCATTTGATGACACATTGTTTAAGGCTGCCTTTGCACTATAACAGCAGAGTTGAGTAGTGGTGACAGGGGTGAATGGTCCTCAAAGTCTAAAATATTTACCATCTGGTTCTTCAGAGTTTTCTAGCCTCTGAACTAAAATGTATGGTGTATTGTGTCCTAATTATGTACTAGCACTTAATAGAATGTTTTGTAGAGAGTTGGTATTCTTATAAGTTATAAAAGTATTTGGTGAAAGGATGAAGAATGAGTTGGAAATATATGTTTATTATGCCAACAGGGTAAATATAAACTCTTTTTCTATTCTTGCGTTAGTTGGTTTTTAAGTCCCTGAACCTGATGTTATTAGTGCTTCAATAGAACTTTCTGTGATGATCTATATCTATACTGTATTCTGTACCTATGCTGTCCAATGCAATAGCCACTAGGCCTATGTGATTATGGAACATTTTAGGTATGACTACTATGACTGAATAATTGAATGTTAACTTTATTGAATTTTAATTAATATAAAGTTAATTAAGATTTTGTGATTAGTGGCCACCATATTGGACAATGTAGATAGGGGCACAAATAATTACACCTCGAAACGAACAGCATACAATGAGAGTGAGAGGGTAAGATAAATTAATTTAAGTCATATTATAAATTCTATCAGAGAACTCTGATGCCTCTGTTTAATTAACAGTTATGCATTGGAAAGATACTCTATGTGATCCCTAGTTGTGTTTTGGCTAAGTACTCAACGTTTAGAAGTAAAGAAATTAGAAACCAGTTCCAAAAGTTAGAAAAGCTCTTACAGATATAATTTCTCTTCTCATATTTTCCTTTTTTGGTTTGTTTGTTTCTCTTGAATCTGTAGGAATCACAAAAACCTTTTTTTAGTGGTCTTTCAGCATTTCATTGATGAATTGGCATCAATTCAAAGAGCAAATGATGCCGAGATAAAGTGAAAAAAAAAAAAAAAAAAAAAAAGGAAATTAGAAACACCCATTGCTTCACATACAAATCCTATGTGTGAGTATACATATGCCGAGGTTGGGCATGGGGGAGTGACAAGGAACAGAAAGAAGAGAGAGAGACTGCTTGAGGGCTTTGGGTGCATTATCATTGGTAGTGATGAAAAGGAGGGCTTTCGTGTTTCAACAACTCATTTAGGTAATTACCATCGCTCCACTTGTGTTTACTGAAATTTCATTAAACTTCCTTGCGCACATGAACATATTTGATATGAATCCTACAGCTGTGGAAAGGGCAAAATCAAGGAATCAACTATGAATTGATACGTTTAAGCCTGTGGACCTGCTTTGGGGAAGAGAGTAGAGACCTAGCTTGCATATGATGAAATGGAGTAATTTTTCTGGAAGTTGGTTTTTCTGGTTCAACTGCTAAACTAGAATGCAACCATAGTAGAAATAGGTGAATTCTTTAGCAGCAACTGCTAAGACAGCCCTAAATTCGTATGCCTGGTATAAATCCATGGCACACCTCCCTGATCTGCAAGAACATCCCTTAGGCTGTGCATTGCTTTCTCATAATTGTATTTTTTTCTTATGTCTAACCTTGGGCTTTTTAATTTTACCTGATTAGAGTTCAATAAAAATGTTGAAGACAAAAGTACTCAGTGAAATTTATATCAGAAACTCTAACCTCTGGAAGGGAAGTATGACTTATCAAAGATACAAGTGAGATTAATTGATTATATTAATACAGTCTCTTTATTCAAGTTGAGAAATGAGTCTTAGAATCTTGAATCTATTACTGTTTATAAAACCAAGTGAATTCTTTGTATAGAATCCAGTACAATATCTCAAATCAAGAAAAAATGAAAACAGAAAAGAAGCGGCCATATGTGTTTTATTTTAGTCCTGCACTCACTTCTTCCTACGGTTTCTATAAGAATCCCACTGAATTTATGGGAAAAACTTGCTTGGTTTCTCTATGCTGCTGTAGACAGTGACACACACAGGGTGGAAGGAAGGTGTTTCTGCTGTTGTCTTTCAGAGTCTGAAGAGCAATAAAATACCAGGTTAGATGATGATAATCATTGTTGTCTTCTTGTCACAGATCATCATTTTAATACAATGTTTAAGCTTTCTGAAAGTTTTTTGTTCTTCAAAATGGAATAGACATACACCTAAATTATCATCTCAGCTTCAGTAAGCTATAGATGTATATATTTAAAATAAAGTGCTCGGTCTCCCCTAAGTTATCTTAGCAGGGGAAAGGAAAGGCAAGTTTTACTTTAAATGGGTCTATATGCCCAACAAGGTGTTTAGTATTCAGTAAATTCTTCTTTCCCAATATAAAGATTTTTAAATGACAGAGGGGAGAACAAGACAATAAAAATAAACATTTAGAAATATGGATTAAGTATCTTTTTAATGTATGATATTTAATTTATCAATGCAACTACACAATAAATTTTTATTAATCATTTTTTACTTCCATTTTATGAAACAATTTTCTTCATTCTTCTTATAGATGTGTTCTACAGTTGTGTCTACATTATTCTTTTTTTAGGTATCTAACACAGATTTACAATATAATAATTTCCTACTAAATTATTAGAAATTTAGCACTTTTGAAATCTATGTATGATTTTATTCCAAGCCACACATATTAATTTCCACAAAGTGAATATTTTAAAAAATTAATCTTGTGGTATTTGGTTTTCTGTTCGTGTGTTAGTTTGCTGAGAATGATGGTATACCACATGTTCTCACTCATAAGTGGGAGTTGAATAATGAAAACACATGGACACAGGGAAGGGAACATCACACACCAGGGCCTGTCGGTGGGGGTGGGGCAGGTGTTGTATAGGGGAGGGATAGCATTAGGAGAAATACCTAATGTAGATGACGGGTTGATGGGTGCAGCAAACTACCATGGCATGTGTATGTCTATGTAACAAACCTGTACTTTCTGCACGTGTATCCCAGAACCTAAAGTATAATAATAATTTAAAAATTGATCTTGAGGTATTTATTTGCGGTTGCCACAAAACTTCACTGATGCTTAAAAGATGAAGTTATACCACCTTGGATATTGAGTCAATTTGTGTTAAATTTATTCTTTCTTTTTTTTTTTTTTTTTAACTGAATCTATCGGGTTACTTCTTTTTCCAAAACCCATCATTGCTCCAGTACATTTCAGGTAGATATGTGTTCCTAAAAAGCATTTTATTATTATTTTTAAATAAAGTGATTACAGACTGTCCTATAACATGAGACATGTGTGAAGGCTCAAATAGAAATCAACTCTTTTTTTCTTAAAGGGTATTTTAGAGAGTGACTTCACTTTGTCTATATTTAATTACTAAATATGGTACTGTTCATTTTAAAATCAGATGAAGAGAACAAGCAAACAAACAAAAAAGGCAAAAAAATTAAAGGTTTCAAGGAGAAAAATACATTCCCAAAAGGCCCGCAAAGTCATGGTACACTCTGGAGGGACATTGTAGGGTTTTTTACAGGCATTCTTTTCGTGAACTTTTGCCTGTTGGACATGGCCATATTCATATCACAATGTTTAAAGATAGTAAACCTTCTGTCATATAGTGACTTCAGTTGGTTCTGATTTTTTTTTTTTTTTTTTTTTTTTGAGGCAGAGTCTCGCTCTGTCGCCCAGGCTGGAGTGCAGTGGCCGGATCTCAGCTCACTGCAAGCTCCGCCTCCCGGGTTCCCGCCATTCTCCTGCCTCAGCCTCCGGAGTAGCTGGGACTACAGGCGCCCGCCACCTCGCCCGGCTAGATTTTTGTATTTTTTAGTAGAGACGAGGTTTCACTGTGTTAGCCAGGATGGTCTCGATCTCCTGACCTCGTGATCCACCCGTCTCGGCCTCCCAAAGTGCTGGGATTACAGGCTTGAGCCACCGCGCCCCCCGGTTCTGATTTTCTACCAAGCTAAGCAAACCTCTGATAATTTAGCTTTTCATGTAATTTATTAATGAAAAGATAATATGAAGACGTGACGTGTAAAAGATAATGTGCCACCTGGAGTCAGTTCTTGCATCAACTAGACCCTACATTTTCCTCTATGCTTTTCCTTTTTGTCTATTTTTCTCAGGTCATGCGGTTCTTCTTTAACTGGTATCTTCTATCTTCAGATGTTAATGGAGTCAGTGAAATCACAGCCAAGGTTAGCCAATGTGGGAGACATCTGACCTCTTTAAGATGACTTTTTATGACTTCTGTCTTATCTGGTAAGCAATAGTTCCATAGTTTAGCTCACAGAGGACAATCTTATTTCCCACTTGCACTAGGAGTCTATAATCTCTGAAGATGAGTGGTTATAAATTGTGTTCTGCCTCACATAAAAAATTGTGTTAATTACATATAGAGAAGGAAGTCAAAAGCTGTTGGTTTTGTAGGTTTTCCCAAGAGCGAGGATAATTTATCAACTATCAGCACTAGGAATTGGATATACCTTGGGGCTAAGACATATTTATAGAATTGCTGAGATAGAATACGACATAAAGTTTCAAATATTAGCATTTACTAACTTTTTCTAAAGACATTCTTTCAATACCTATTGCCTGACACTGTACTATGTGAAGACTATATAAAGAAGTATAAATCAAGTTGGTCACCACTGGAAACAGTGATTCTCAGCTGGAGGTTATTTTGTCCCCTAGTGAACATTTGGCAATGCTTGATAACGTAGTTGAGTGTCAATATCTAAGAGGTTTGTACTGACATCTGTTATCATCTAGTGAGATTTAAGGATGTTGCTAAATATTTTACAATGCACAGGACAACCTTCCACATCAAAGAAATATACAGCTCAACAGTGCTACAGTTTTAAAACATTTACCTAGATGTTAAGACAAATGTAAATAAATTTTAGCATGACAGCAGGGTCTCTAAGGAAAGTATACTTGAAATATTACCAAAAAAAAAAAAAAAAAAAAAAAAAAACAGCCTCAGTGGAAAGATTGTTTTTATACAGTTGAATTTTAAATTTCATATGGTGTTTGTTAGGTACTGGTCCAGAAATGTTAAAGTCCTGGTAAGTACTTTCCAGAGTCATGTAGAGGTCACGTTATCACATTGGAAGTCCTTTTAGCCATATTGCACAGATGCCAAATTCCTAACAAGAAACAGACTTTAACTGTAACATGGAGAATATGAAACTAAATAGGAGATTCCATGAACTGTTACTGACTTTTGGGAATGGCCAACATATAGGTCAACTGCAGGTCAGTTTTCTATATTTCAATAGTTTATTGTCCTAGGAAGAAAGTTTCAATTTAATAAATCATTGCTTGTGGTAAAAACAAACATTTCTGCTTCTTGGAGACTAGCAGCATCTTTTTATAATTTTAAAGAAAAGCCCATAAAATTTGTATTAGAAGTAAAAAATAAAAAAATAAAATTTTAATCTGAACTCCTCCTATGCGCAAAATAAAAGAATTCACTACTGACTATGTTTCTTTGATTTTCAGAGATGTGAATCTGACAGTCTAGGCTACTGCATCCAAAAATTAAGCGCAAAAATCCACAATTTTTTTTTTTTTGGTTAAAAACTCACTTTTCTTGAAGATTCCTTATAAAGAGACTTTCCCATTCTTTTCATTGATTTAACTTTTGTCATTGGAGAAAGAAAATCTAAGAACCATTTATTTAATTTAATGTGTTGGGCACTAGGAATATAAATGAGAGCAAGACATGGTCTGTGCATTTTACAGAAATATAGTTACAAAGTTTATAACAAAGGCGTGTATACAACTAACATACACACTAGAATTTGTAGACCTGTCTTAGTGTTTGTAATCTGGCCTGTTTTTTTTTCCATAAATATTTGTATATTTATTAGATCTGTGGGAATGCTACTGGGAGTCATAGAATTGTGCCATCAAGCACATTTGGGAGTATAAGAAGGCTTCACAGATTAGAAAAGTGTTGGTATAGTCTAGGCAGAAGAGATGGTACATTAAAATCATTTTGTAGTATGAACATGCGTCACATCTTTCTTAAAGGATAAACCTGTGCTCATCCCCTGGTTTGTTGGAGGGACAATGGGAGCCAGAAGTGGGACTTCAATCTAGAATTTGAAGGATGTTAGAGGATATATTGAGAATTTTAGGATTTGTCCCACATATAATGTAGATACCTAAATGTTTAAGGCAGAGAGAATCACATGATTAGATTTTTGTTGTAGAAAGAGAATCCAGGCAATAACCCTGAAAATTGGTTTGCTAGAAGGAAAACTAGAATGATAGAAGCTAATTAGGAGGCTAGTGAAGTAGTCCCCATGTCAAAGATATGAAATAAGCCAGAAGATGATATTACCCAGAATGAGATGTATTCATACAACATTTCCACCACAAATCAAAAGGAATTGATGATCAGTTTGTATCAGAGGTGAGGAAAACAAGAACTTGAGAATGATGCCATGGTTTTAGCCTGAGTAACATGGAGGATGCCGAGTACACTGAAGAACTGTTTTGAGAGCAGGTGGTTGTTAGTTGCCTGTACAATATTTAGGGAGCATAAAAAACTGATCTTATCTCAGGAGAGAGGTTAGGGTGAAAAATCAAGATTTGAGCATTCTTAGCAACTATAAGTGGTGGTTGTGGTTCTGAGGATGGATGAGTCAACACTAGCACAGAGCAAAGTGAACAAGGGGGACCATTGACAGATGTTTAAAAGGAGGGCCTAGGAAAAGGAGCCAAGAGCCTGAAATTAAATTTAATTAATTAAGGAAATACAGAGAGCTTCCAAGAGATTGTTGTCTTGGTAGTCAAGATTAAAATAGAGGAAGAGTGGAGGTGAACAACAGTGTCCAATTTTGCAGAACATAAAGGCTGTTAAAGAGGGTCTATGGATTTGGCAGTGAGGAAGCTAATAATATTATTGCCTATAAAATTCTCCATATGATTTCTAGATAGACAACAGTTCGTGCAGTTAAGTAAGTGTTGGAGGGTTGCTGTTTACTTTAAATTTAGTTCTAGTGAAGATTTTTTATCAAATATTATATGCTGGAAAATTTTCTTCCATTATCTTTTTTCTGATCACATGACATGTTTTCATCTAAAAGTATATAAATCTACGTAGAAATATAACAGGGATTTAAAAAGCAACTTTAGAGATTATCTTAATCTGCCTTCTCAATTCAGAGAGGAAGAAATTAAAATTAGAAAAGTACCTTTCTCAAGATGTGCACATAGTCAGTTGCAAAACCAAATTTGGGATTGGTCTCCTGATTCCTGGTCTGATATGTTGTCCATTAGTCCATGAACAGAAAGATAGAGGTCATTTCTATGCAGAGAAAAACAAATGAGCTGTGTCATTGCAGAAATGTTCTGCATGGTTTGCTGCCATCTGTCTTAAAGCTCAATCTGGACTCCTAGGAATTGAGACTGCTGAGCTGCATTTAGATGGACCATGTGGACAGAGCATGGAAAATCCTTTATTTGGAGGGCTTGGTTATTTCCCTGTATGGAAAATAGAAGATACAAAATATTTATGACAAGATTAAGAGCCCAGAGCTATAGAATTTTTGAGATCTGACATCCTGTTTTATAAGATTCTGGCCCTACATGTCTTTTTGTTAGACTTGCGGTATTTTATGTTTGTTAAAATGCAGTGGGAGTACAATAGAAAACATTGCTTTTGGAAGAAGAAAATTATAAAGCAGACAGGGCACTGGAATGGAAGTCACTGTACTCTAACCCCAACTGTGATATATTATGTGCTTTTGGATGCTGCACACTCTGGGGGCTGCAGTTTCCTTATTGGATAAAATTAATGTTAGAAACTAAGATCTCTTGAAGCTCCCTGAAGATTTGTTCAGTCAACTTCACACAGCTTTTAGAATTTTAATATCTTTAATCAGAAATGGTCTCCCAGGTTACCTTAAGTCCTCTTGTCCAATATCCGTGTTGTAGCCCCTGTAAGCACTTGGGTTTGTGATCCCTGATATCTAGTTCCTTTTCAGCTTTGTCATTCAATGACGCTACATTAGAAGGATTCAGTGTTAGTAGCTCTGTGGAGCAAAGTTTTCAAAGTATTCATTTATTAGGTTGAAATGGTCAAAACAAAGGCCTTAAAGCTGTATCTGTGCAACAAAAAAATCTAATATAAACTCAGAATTATTCTCTAGGCATATTGTTTGTTGTGGTAATGATACAGTTGAAAACTTCAGAAAAAAATAATTTAGGACTAGAAATTAAGAATTCTTCAGGTTAAAGAAACATATGTCATTGAATGTAATTAAGGTTATATGAAGATTATCAGAAAAATTGCACCAAAATGTGATCAATAATATGCTTTTTCTTGGTTGATTGTTTCTAAGCATCCTTTCCAAATTATGTTCCATACTGTTCTGCAAAGTTTGGAGAAAAAGTAAAAGATGTATACCAAGAAATCCATGCTGTTATATTGTAATTTAACCTCCTATTTTTCCTGAAAAGTCACTTTTTAGACTAAAAAAAAGTTCATCATTGTGAAGCATCACTACAGTTTTATACTTTTTTTCACTGAGTCTTTCTCGATTTAATATTAAAGGGCTTATAAGATTTATCCTCCATGTGAAATTTGGGGCTTTATGTTCCATAGGCCTTTCTTGAAAATCCAAATGTCATATGAAAAACTAGAAAACTGGTGTTGGGAATTATTTGTGTGAATTTAGTGAAGTGAACCAGTTGACAGCAAGTCATTCTGGGTGATATAATGGTTCTCATCCTCAATCAGCTGACATGAAACAATTCTTCTGAGTCCAACTGAACTCCTTCACCAAAGATGACTGTTGAACTTTTAATAGTTTCTGAAAATAAAATAATCAAGCATTTATTTGTCAGGAGCTAAATATAAATTTCTTCTGTTTTATTTTATCTGGGCATTTTTATTGAATTGTACTTGATTTAATTTTCTGACTCTTCTATGAGAATGCCTTTTTACTTGTAAGTTTCACTCAAATTGACATTTTGATGGTTTAACACATTAATGAAATTCCTAGAACAGAGGCTATGTTCTTTGAAAAAAGATATTGACAGAGTACACTAAAGGGACATTTTAAAGTGCATTTGATTTCTTTTGCAGCTTGATAACATATTTGCTGATGTTTGGTAGCTCCCAAAGCTATACTTTCCAGTACATGTCCAGATGAGATTTGACAATGTTGCAATACATCTTTCTGTATCTAGATTTATGTATGCAAATTGAGTTCTTGGCAGTCTATGAAAACCACAAAACTCTTATCTCCCAGGCCTAACAATATGGGACCAGAAAAAAAAAGAAAAAAAGAAAAAAAGCACGTTCTGAAATAGCAAAGGAATCTTTTCCACAGCTACTGAAGTTTCCAGACCACACAGAGACTAATTTGCTTTACAAAATATTTTTAAAAACACTCGTGCACACATACAAACATTTTTCTGGCACTGTTTTCTAGGCTTTCTTCTAAATTGCACACACACACACAAACACACACACAATATGTAAGCATGTGTGCCTATAGATATATATACAGATGTAGATATAGATATCTTTATTTCATTCATCCTGATAACATCCTTATGATGTAGGGACTATCATTCGCCCTTTTTTAGAGATGAATAAATCAATAAACACAAAGGCTAAGTAGTTGCCCAAAGTCAAACAGTCAACAAGGAAAGGCAGAGCCAGAGTTCAACAAAACATGGTGGTTCCAGAGTCCTGGAACCTTGCCAATAAACTATATTATGTGGCCTTGATTTTAATAGGCAAAATATGATGTCAGAATGTATTGCCCAGTCAGACAGCATATTTATCAGAAGTTCTTACTTAAGTCAAAATTCTGCAATGTGATTTTTTTTTTTATTAACAAGCAAACATATACCTTTCTTTTTTCCACTTGTTAAAAACTAAGATAAGCCACTCTAACATAGGCAAAGAAATTAGAGGACATAAGATAGAGTAATGCAAACATTAAATTGGTAAGCAAATTGATAACATTTTTATATTCTTATCAGGTTAATAAAAAAAGCGTAATTCAAGGGGAGATATAAGTCATCTAACAGGAGTTCTCATCCCTCTGCCCTGTTGCCGTTCTCTGGGCTGTGCTCTTAGATGGTAGAGCTGCTGTGAAAGCTTTCTTTGTTAGCATTCCTGGTGTTACCGATGCTAAATCTAGAAGTCAATACCAGAAATACCCCTGGATAAGTAATTAGGAAAGCCTGAGTTCTTTTTGGAAAGTGCAATCCTGGACTTAAAATTCTTTCTAAATATACCTTGATTATAGTACAGAAATGATATGCCATCTGATCAGTCATCGAGATAAACAGAAAGAGTGCTACACCTCTTGCTGGAGAGCCTGATGAATACTGTGGATGTAAAGTCAGAGCATGCTGAGTCAGAATGATCAGCAGGGATCAGATCCAGAGAGATTTCTCTTGCCCCATAGATCCATAGCCTGAATTTTACATGGTATATTGATGCTCTAAGGCAGGCAACTAAGGGTGCTGAGCCGCATTTGGGTCATATAAGAATCCCCAAGAATCTCTTTCCCAGGCTATTTACAGATTCAGGGCCAAAATTTCAATTATTGTTGTGTGGTTGTTGCAATTACTGTTGCTATTATGGTGACACTTTTCCGAACACTTACATCAGTCCTGTGCTGACGGAAGCATAGTCAGATAATGGCTTTCTCTATGCTTTATTGATTCCCCATTTACAAATGCACATTGTTTTCCTATATTCTTACACTATAGATCCTACTTCTAGACACCAAAAATGTATTGGGCCAAGTTATAAACTGGCAAAGTACTCTTATGAGCTCCGGAGACACAAAGATGAAAAAGAAACTAGCTTCGCCTTTGGGGAGCTTATAATCTAGTGGAAAAGGATGCTTGAAAAATAAGTCAAATAGTATTTTGGAAATAAGGTTGTATTTTATTCAATCTGTTTACTTGTTGGCCTCCATAATTAAATAGAAAAATGTTGGAAAATAGGATAAAGGTCTTTTTCATTTTTATATTTCCAGTACACATAGAATCTGTTCAAAACTTAATCAGATTAATACTTAAATTCTTATATTTAGTTAAATGTACAGTAAATTTATAGTTAAATTTTAGTGGATTTATATCCATAAACAATTATGTGACCTCACACAAGTACATTCAGTTTTCTAGAACTATCATAAGAAGTTGATGAACCATCATAAGAGGGAAAACAAAATAAATCCAATAAGGAGAATAACACTTTATGGATGTATAATATTTATTAATATCCACAGTGCTATACAGAATCTAAAACCATGAAGCCTCATTCCTTCAGAAATTTGCATTTTAAGATGGAATTATGACACAAATCTAGCAAACATCTAATAAAGTTGATGGCTCAGGCACTGTGGTGCCTGAAGAAAGAAGGAGAAAATATGGGCACATAAATATTGAAATGATACACATGGATAAATTCATATGCAGTTGACTCTTAACTATTAAAGAGTTGTGAATTATAGAGTCTTTTTTATTTTCCCTGTTTTACTTCTTGCTTTTGGTCGTTGCTAGGCTCATTCTTCTTGCAGTTACAGCAGAATAAAAGGAAACCAAAAGAAGGTAAAACTCAAGAGTCAATTCCATAATTTTCAACAGTTCAGTTATAAAGAGATGTAGTCAGGGAAAACACTAAAACTAATGGTTTAAATGAGGCTTTTAAATTATATGTAGCTTTCATTCATGCATGAGTATCCCAGTTTTCAATTAGCCAAAAGTCTGTAGTTAGCTTTTATTTCAGATATTAATCTACAGATTGAGAAAGTGCACTGCTCTCTAGCACTGATACTTGCTTGTATATCAAACACTGACTTTCAGGGTTACATTCAGAAACGGAGGAAAAGAACTTAATTATTCAGAAAGTGAAAGAAAGCTTATTTAGGGAGAAAACAAAAAGAAATAAGGACTGCAGCCAAGCAACAAGCAAGTCTAATGTGTTGTTTCAGTAGGTTTGAGAAACTATAGGAAAGAAATGCAAAAGATATTTAAGTCCTTTCTTTCAACTGTATTATAAATTAAAGAAATTGAAGAAGAATAATGATGCTAAAACATATATAAGTTACTATTTGGTAAATAATTTTATATCTAATTATTTTACCCTGAAGATATCTTCCCTGTAGATAACTTAATCCTCGTGTTACTGATTTAATACAGGTCAATTATATATTGTAAACATTTTTTCCCCAAAAAGTATTAATTTAAATTATTTACATTCATTTACAAAAAATATGCATTATAAGTTAATAAAGTAATAGAAATGAATACATAACAAACTGAATTTCCAAATGTCAAAATGAGTACATAAAAATGTTACAAAAAAGCCTGTAGTTTCAAAATATAATTTTAGAATATGATCCATAATGCTGATACTTTTATTTAAAAGTTTGAAATTTAGAATATAAATGTTTTCAAATATGATATAGTTCAGGTAAATATTTGTTTTACTTTTTAATAATATGATGTATCATTAATGCTCAAGCTCCTGTTTTATACTTCTGCTTTTTGCATTAGTCACAGACATAGTTTACAACAGACAATGACATATGCCTAAACCAAAATATTTTTATTTATAATAAAATAATAAATCATATAATCTTAGTAACTGTTTTAGTATAAAATTATATTTCACTTCAAGGATAAGAAAGAAATGATGTATTTAGATATTAATGATTTATAGGCATGTGAATCACATTGTTACTGTCCAAAAATGTATAATTGTTTTGTAAAGTAATGGGCTTGAATAAATTAAGAAATCTAAACATTTAAATATATACATTGATATACATTTATGCACATATATACATGTATCTTCAAGGTTCGAGGTTGTTTTCCCTATTATTTTTTAAAAGGGTAAGGAAACGTGCAGTAGTACCTGCGTGAGTATATTTAACTTATCTACTCATGAACATAATGCTTGAATTTATTTTATTATTACATCTTATAATAATGAAATAACTCCTTATTAAATAATTGGTCATTTGAAACAACTTACTAGTCTTTAAAATTCTGTTCAGTTTAACTATTTAAAAATATTTTAATATTGGACTATATTTTTAACTTTTAAGTTAAGGGGTACAAGTGCAAGTTTATTACATAAACTGTGGCATGGGAGTTTGTTAGAGATTATTTCATTGCCCAAGTATTAAGCCTCAAACCCATTAGTTATTTTTCTTTATCTTCTCCCTCCTCCTACCCTCCAAATACCACATGTTCTCACTTACATAAATGGAAGTTAAATGGTGACAATACATAGAAACATGGAGGGGAACAATACACACTGAACTATTTATAAAGGAAAGTTACTTTGGTTATAAAAACTATAGAATTTGAAATTCAGAAATAAAGAAGATAAAAACCCATTCCCTCATATCATTTGGCCATTGTTAAAATTATGGTATGGTATGAAAGATATGGTGGGAAACACGAAGCCTGAGAAATGGTATGAAGAACTGGAAAACGAAAGTTTGGGATGACTTTGCAGAGCATTCAGCTGAGGTGGAAGAGTGCCTGAGATCGTTCTGCAAGGTGAAGGAGACCATGGGACTCCATCCTCACTGTGTAGCAGAATCTTTGTGAAACCTGCAGACTCCTATCCTGATATTTGGATTTACATAGTCTGTGGTGAGTCTTACTCAGAGATATTATCTAAAGGCACTCGGGTACTTTTAATGTATAGTCAGGATTAAGAACAATTATTCATAGTTCTCAAACTCTGAGCAGCATCGAATTTTCCTGGAGGGCTTGTTAAAGCTCCGTGGGCCCCACTCCAGAGTTTTTGATCCAGTAAGATTGGAGCTGGACCAAAATTTTTTATTTCTAATGTCATCCAGCTCATGATGATGCTGCTGATTTGGGAACCAAACTCTGAGAACCACTATTTACCACCATCGTTATAAGAATTTTGGTTTTACAGTGTGGAGATTTCTCAGATAACTAAAAATAGAACTACTGTTCCACCTGGCAATTCCACTACTGTGTATCTACCTAAAGGAGAGGAAGTCACTTTCCCAAAAAGACATCTGCATTCGTACATTTATTGCAGCACTATGCACGATAGCAAAATAATGGACAGTCTAAGTGTACATCAGTGGTGGATTGGATAAAGAAAAATTTATATATATATACACACACGCACACATATATATATATACATTGATATACATTTATGCACACATATATACATATTCCTCTCTCTATATATATAGGAATATTATGCAGTCATAGAAAAGAATGAAATCGGGTCCTTTGCAACAACATAGATGCAGCCTGAGTCCATTATCCCAAGTAAAATAATTCAGAAAAGTAAACAAAACACTGCATGTTCTCACTTATAAAGTGTGAGATAAACAATGATACAAATAAAGATGGACATAATAGACAGTGGTTACTTCAAAAAGGGGGAAGGAGGGAGGAAAGCATTGAAAACCTAGCTTTTGAGTACTATGTTCATTATTAGGGAAATGCGTTCACTGGAAGCCCAAACCTCAACATTAGACAATATACCCATGTAACAAATCTGCACATGTACCTCACAGAGAGTAGAATGATGGATATCAGAGCTGGGAAGGCTAGTGAGGGGTTGGAGGGCAGTGAGGATAGTTAGTTGATAGCACAATAGGATGACTGTAGTCAATAAAGACGTAATTTTATATTTTAAAATAACTTAAAGAATGTAAGAATGTGCAAGTGCAATGTAATGTACATGTAAGAATGTATATTACAAGAAAGTAATGTTGGATTTTTTTTGTAACTAAAAGGATAGATGCTTGAGGGGATGAATACCCCATTCTCCATGATGTGCTTATTTCACATTGCATGCCTATATCAAAACAGTTCATAGATCCCAGAAATGTGTGTACCCACTAGGTATGCATAAAAAATTTAAAAATAATAAAATATCTTAAAAGAACAACGAATGTTAATTTTAAGGTACAAGAGAATGTTGTTCGGCAACTGTGATATTTTTTTTCAAAGCCTTCATGGAAAAAGTTGGTATCATAAATATGTAAACATACATTTGAAAACAAAACAAAGCTTATAGAAATATTTTCATACTATAAATAAAACTATAGGGTTTTGTTTCCTTCATGAGACATGAGAAAGAAGGAACAATGAATTATGCCATATGTTAAAGGAATGTAGAATACAGGTGGAAAGGAGCAAGGACATCTCCCTTGCCTCTCCCAGGTAGGGTGAATTTGAACATTTACTTTTTTTTTTAAGATTCCTTTTCCACTTTTCCTTTCTGAGCACTGCAAACTTAAAGATTACCTTCTGTCAACTTCTTCATATTCATAACTAGGGATTCTTCCTCTTATCATAATGATGTGGTTCAATCTTGGGCATGTATGTAATAGAAAAACGCAGAAAACAAACACTGAATTTGAGGTCATGAATCTCAGAAAGAGCCGTCTGTATGTTTACATTTTACCCAGGGTGATGTAAATGTAGAAGAAAAATGTTGTGTGAAAACATTGAGAAGTATTGTGAATGCTGGGAGGAAGGTACAGAAAATGAGGAGAGGACGATCTAAACCAATTACAAGGGCATTCCAGAAGGAAGCTACTAGGCAACCTAGTTAGTATTGTCTTGGAGACAATAAAGAAAAATGAAGATAATTCTGAACTATCCTTTTAATGAAACATTTGGGAGAATGGTAAACTCTTGAAAGAGTTTAAAGGAATGTGGTATAGTTCAGATGTGACAATTAAACTGATGTAATGAAAAGTAGGAGATCAGTGTATGAGGTCATCTGAAAGGACCTCCTACTGAAAGAGTTTAACTTGGATTTCTACTACGAATCTCAGCACTTGAAGGAATAAACTGAAGTGATAAAAACATAGAGATCATACAGGGTCAAATAATACTATGAAAATATGGAATACCAGTGCAAAGATTAAAGAAAATTTCAAATATTGTAATAGCTTATGTCACTGACCATATCACTGCTAATTTAAAAGCTTTGGTTTCTCATTACAAGTAAAAAATTAAAAATACATATTTACATCACCATGCTCATCTTATTCAAGTCTAACTCATTGGCTCTTCTAAAGTCAAGCTATCAGGAATTATTTCAGTCATTAAAAATTTACCTTGACCTCTCATGCTTCTTGGTCTTTGCTGTTTTTGTTTTTTTTTTTTTTTTTACCTTGAATACTATTCACTTCATCTATCCTCCAAAACCTCTTTACTAGATAGGATCTTTATAGAGCAACAATCACTAAGACTCAAGACCATCTCCTTTGTAACTCTCACAATACCTGTGATTGTTTGCTCAATGATTTTTCCACCTCTAGCTTGCTACCTCCAAGAAGCAATTGAGTCTGTCTTATTCACTGGTATAGGTGGCATGCCTAGTATATAACATAGTGCATGATCAAAAATATTGTTGAATGAATGAATAATTAAGTTAAATTCCAGAATGAAGGTTACTTAAAATATAAAATACAAATAATTGAATCCAAGACATATCTGTCATGAAAAATGTGTTTGCCTAGTTTCTGAAAGTTTCATCAGTGCTTGGAATAGCTAACATATTTTTACTTTTCTGCAGTAGAGAATAAAGTGATGACTTGATACAATTGGAGGAATTAAATCGAATTAGAATTATATACTGTGTAAATATATATGATAGATAAGAATATAGGAAATCATTTACAAATTAGAAATAGAAAAGATATCTATTAATTTATTATGCAAATATTTGAAAAGTACCAGAAAGATTATGTTGATTTCAGAATATAGTTGTGCTCATACATTGATAAATTTGTCAAATTAAATTGATTAACAATTTTGGAACTTCTTAGCATACTAAGGTCTGAGGTTATAACGAAATTGTGAGGAAAATGCTTTTAAACTGAACAACCCAGGGACTGTCTTTTTACCATGCTTGTGTGAGATCATTACTCCATGGATGCTTACGGCATTAGACGGAATTTATCTTACAGAGAAAAAGAACTCAAGATTGCATAAACTCATATTAGCAGCAAATTCCTAATATCTAAGTTTGTTTCTGTCTTAAAATAGATGAATTTTTCCATTTTGATGAAAGGTTTTGGATTAAAAGATGTTGCAGTCTTTATAGAGCAACAATCACTGAGTGCTACAAAATATTTTATTACAATTTTTTGCCTTGAATTTTGCATTATGGGTAAAGAGCTGTGTGATCTAAAATAGCTTATCAATCTTTTAGGAAGTTAGAAAATATTGGCCGGGCGCGGTGGCTCAAGCCTGTAATCCCAGCACTTTGGGAGGCCGAGACGGGCGGATCACGAGGTCAGGAGATCCAGACCATCCTGGCTAACACGGTGAAACCCCGTCTCTACTAAAAAATACAAAAAAAACTAGCCGGGCGCGGTGACGGGCGCCTGTAGTCCCAGCTACTCGGGAGGGAGGCTGAGGCAGGAGAATGGCGTGAACCCGGGAGGCGGAGCTTGCAGTGAGCTGAGATCCGGCCACTGCACTCCAGCCCGGGCGACAGAGTGAGACTCCGTCTCAACAACAACAACAACAACAACAACAACAACAAAAAAGAAAATATTGCATTGTTGTTATTGTTGTAGATTTAGAGACTGAGTCTTGTTGTTGTTGTTATTGTAGATTTAGAGACTGAGTCTTGTTCTGTTGCCCAGTTTGGAATACAGTGGTATGATCATGGCTCACTGTAGCCTCAAGTTCCTGGGCTCAGGAGATCCCTCCTGCTTCAGCCTCTCCAGTAGCTGGGACTTCAGGCACTTGCCACCATGACTGGCTAATTAAAAAAAAAAAAAAAAAAATTCTGGAGATAGGGTTTCTCTTTGTTGCCCAGGCTAGTCTCAAACTCCTGGGCTCAAGCTATCCACCCACCTAAGCCTCTCAAGTGCTAGAACTAGAGGCATGATCCACCATGCCCAGCTGGAAAATAATTCTTTAAAAATTTTACAACATAAATAACATTGAGTATCTCCATTGTAATAAAATATAATAAACTGTATTAAGTGGCACTCTACTTATCTGTAGTTGCTGATGTCAGTTGACAGCAAGGTTTGTTTTCCCACAGTGTGAGTGTCTCTACTAATTAGACTTAATTAAATGCAGATATATTACTGTTCTGTGTAAGATTTCAATGAGGACTTTGAGAAAAAGATCTCTGGATGGATAACAGAGAGAGACTGAGGCTAGAAAGCCTTGAAAAGTCCCCAAAACAAGACTGGGAAGCTTTTAGAGGACTTGTACGCTTAGAGATGACCAAAAGAGAATGAATATTAAATTTTGTAAAAATGAAACGCTAAATATTGAATAAATAATTTTAGTTGCTTAGTTAATATAGTATCTTAAAATTTTTCTACGTTCCTAAGGGAAGCAGGAAAATATTTAAAATTATTATTTTTACATTGTTTAATACAGAAAAGTTTATCCCAGTACCTAGAAGCTGGGTCACTAATAGTGACAACTATTAGTCACTACTAATAGTGACAACTATTAGTCACTACTAATAGTGACAACTATTAGTCACTACTAATAGTGACAACTACTAGTCACTACTAATAGTGACAACTATTAGTCACTACTAATAGTTGCTTTATTTTATGTCAGTTTTTCTCTCTTTTTTTAACAATTTGAATTAGTCATGTTTAGTATTTTAATATGTTATACCTTTTGATAAGGATATTTTCCCTCAGTAAATTGTATAAACATTTTCCTATATAGTAGCAAATATTACTTATGGCTGTGTTATAACCTGTGAGCAAATTATAATTTGCTTAAATTTTGTTTTATTTTTGGTCATTTTTAGTAATGTTCCAGTATTATAAAAAGCTAAGAAAAATGTTTTCATGCTTAAATCTGTATATGCATCTTAGATTATTATTGGTCATCAGTGGAATTACTATATTATGAGTTATGAATCAAGTATAAGAATTGTATCAAATAATTGTCCCCCTGCCAGGAGCCAGCTCTCAACATCCTTTGTAGCACTGAGTATTTTGTAATTTGTTATTTAGTAGGGAAAAAAGACATTTTTTTTTGCATTTATTTAATTACTAGTGATGTTACACATTTTTCATAGGTTTAAGAGATGTGTATTTTTTTCCAAAGGTATTTTTGTCATTACTTGATGGAAATTTCCATTTTGAATATAAGAACATTGTTTCTCAATAATAAGTGTTTTGATTCCTTTGAGCTGGAATCAGAATTTAAGTTCAGGTCTTCAGACTCTAAAAATGCAAGTTCTTGCGACTTATTTCCCCATACAATAAGAGTGTTGTTATCAAGCACTAAATAGACAACAAGAAATGGAGTGACTGTAGAGAACCAAGATTGGAAAGTGGGTCCAGGAGAACTGTGGGCCCTGGAATAAGAGGGTCCAAACATAAATTGTCTTTGTTGCCTTGATGAGCTCGTAATCTCATGGTTCTCAGTGATTACAAATCAACTCAGCTTCCTATAAATGACTCTTCCAAAGGAAAGCCGAAAAAAGGTGAGACTGAAAGTCTTCAACAATAAATATTTACTGAATGCTTCCTACAGGGCAGGTACTACTTCAGGACCTAGGAGCACAACAAAGTAGCCAACAAGTGTCTGCTTTACGAACGTTCATGGTTTAGTGGGCGAGGCCAAAAATAAATAGGTTAATCAATTAAATATATGCATATAATCACAGTTGGTGAAGTGTTATGAAGAAAAATAAAGGAGAAAGGGAAAGGTGTTGCGGGGAGAATGGACAAGTTCGACTAAAGTGATCAAGAAAGACCTTACTAAGAAGAATTGAGAGCAAAGATCTGAAACGGAATAAGGATGAGCCATGCTAATGTTTTGGGATAAACGATTCTCATCAGGAGAAATGGCAAATGCAAATATGTAAAAAAAAAAAAAAAAAAAAAAAATTGCTGGGAATTTGGAGGAAATGCAGGAAAGCCATTGTGGCAAACTCAGGAAGCTATTGAGGCTTGTACAAACTGATAGCAGATGAGATCTCAATGGTGAGGAGAGGGAGAGCACTTGTATTATCTTGCAGGCCAGTGTGAGGACTTTGGCTGTCTCTCTGAGCGAAATGGGGACTGACGGGAGGATTTTCTGTCAAAGAGTGACGTTATCTGACATACATTTTAAATGGATATCTTGTCCCGTAGACTGAGAACAGCTGGGGGACAAGGGTAGCAGCAGGGAGACCAATTAAGGGGGAAATAAGTTGGGAGGCTATTCCTATAACCTAGGGATGAAAATGACAGTGGACTGAACAAAGGTGATAATTTTGGCTAGAAGGAGAAGGTCATGAAGACAATGAAAAATTATTTGAGTCTGGCTATGTTTTGAGGGAAGAACCGACAAGATTTCCTAAATGTTTAAGTATAAAATATGAAAATAAGAGTTATCAACAAAACTGACCCTGAGGTTTTCGGCATGAGCAATTTTAAGAATGGAGTTATTTTCTGAGATGAGGAAAAAACAAATTTTGCAGGAAGATTACTAGTTTGATTTGAGTCAATGTAAGTCTGTGATGTATATTTCACATTCAAATACAAAGTTTCAGAGGGATGTCCAAGCAAAGGTTAAAATATGGGAGCTGTCAGTGTATATTTACAATTACAAAATTGTATAATCTTACCAAGAACGTGATTGTAAATAGAGAAGGGGCCCGAGGACTATGACCTGGGTCACTCCAACATGAAAGATTGGGGACACGAAGAGGATACAAGAAAGGAGACTAACATGAACTGGCCAGTAAGGTAGAAAACTAAGAATGTGATGCCTTATATGTCAAGTCAAGTAAAAGGAATGGGTGCAAGCAAATGTTTCAAATTCTGCTCTTGGTCAACTAACATGAGGACCAATCATTGACTACTGACTTAGAAACATGGCGATCATTGGTGATGACCTTACCAAGAGTACTTTACCTCTGGTGCAGTTTTAAAAGGTAGACATCTGAATGACCTGAATGGATTGGATTTAAGGGTAAATAGGAAGAAAGGGATCAGAAGCAATGAGTAAGGAAAAATCTTTGTAGGAATTTTGTTGGAAAAAAAAAAACTGGCAAATTAATTGTATATTGGCAAGGTATGTGTGGTCAAGTGACGGTTTTGTTTGGTTTTGGTTGGGAGGAAGTCTTTCATGTTTTTATATACTTACTAGAATTTCTATAGAAATTGAAAAATGATTACATAGGAAACCAAGAGAATAAGAGCTTGTCTTTAAGTAGGTAAGAGGGGATGGGGCCTGATGCACAATTGGAGGGATTTTCTTCAGATAGCAGAATGAAGGGAGATGAGAGAGGTCAGAGTGCACAGGTCTAGATGCAGGTAGGTGATAGACATGAGGGTGAGAGCCGTTGGCAACTCTGTTCTATTTGTTCACATTTTTTGAGAATAAACAGCTGACAGTGAGGATAGCAGATGTTTAAGATCTGAAAAGAGAGGAAAAGTGAAATGGTTGACCAGAAAAGTGAATTCCCATTCCTTAATTCTGATTTATTTTCTAAAAAGAAGAATATTTTGGTACTAAATGGAATCTACAGAATGTTTACATATTCAAATTGTAGGTTAATTATGAACACACATCAAGCCATCATGTAGTTAGCTGTAGAGTTTAAGCCATCAATAGTCATTTCGTTTCATTATCTCACTTGTTTGGTTTTAATTAACTTTCTATGTTTTTGTTTAACTTTGTGTACTATTAGTATTGAAAGGTTGTAGCTTGTTAATAGAGATGCTTATTTAGCATTTTCAAGTGAAAAACAACATTAGTAACAGGTACAACTATAAGTTACTAATGCCAATTACTCAGAAGTGGCAAGTCTATACAAAACTCTCTGACACTCTATTTTATCAGTTATTGTATACTTGATTAGGCTTATATGACATTTTCTACTTCTGCAACTTTCTGATAATTAATAAAGAATTTCCTTTACACAAATATCAGGCTATGTTTTAGGGAATGGAAGTCTGTGCTACTAAAAATTGCATACAGTGTTGTGTGCCTGGGCAGGCTTTTCACAACCCTCTGGTTATACTAATCCAAAGTGATAAGTTGGGGCATGGTGGCTCAGGCCATAACTCCAGAACTTCGGGAGGCTGAGGCAACAAGATTGCTTGAGCCCAGGAGTTGGAGAGCAGCCTGGGCAATATAGTGAGACCTGGTCTCTATAAAGGAAAAGAAAATGTGATAAATAGGAGACAAATATCAACAAGAAGCAAATAAATATTCGTATGGGTAATTAGAGCATCTTTAAGAAAAAAAAAAAACATCAATTTGTATCATTAACCTTGGATGAAAATATGGTAGAAGGGTAGATTTTGGACTAGATACAACTATTTAAACAAAGTCCAATTTGGCTACTCAGAATGAAGCATATATTTCATAGGAATCATGTCCTCGTATGGGCTACAATGTCAGTGTTAATTTTTACATGTTACTATAATATATGCATGCAATGGTTTTAAAATTATCCCTTAACAATATTAGGTGTTAGTAAAACATAATATTTATTTATCCATTATGTTGTGCAAAACTACCTTTGGTGTATCTATAGAATGATGTCAGAAATACTTTGTAGGATTTAAATTGGGGCAGAACCATTTGTTTCATTTCTCCTATTCCCTTAACAAAGAAAAAGTGAGATTGTTGGAACTGAAACATAGTTAAGTGTTGATAGGCCATGTCAGTCTTCTGTATGAACTCCTTACCCCCACCGAATCCCTGTTTCTCTGAAGTGCATGCATACAATGATTTATGTTTTGGTTTTCTAAGAAGGGAAAGGAAGCAGGAGAATACAGAATGAGCTTGTGAGTTTTGAAACTTTGGGACAAGCGTGGAAGTTGGTGAAAAATCATTTGTCAGTTTGCTTGACAGGAAAAAAAAAGTGAAACAAATGCATGCATGGACTCAGAATGGTGTATCTAGTGTCTGCATAGGGCTTCCTATGTGCTAGACACTATTATAAGTATTTACATTTGTTAACACATTTAATTCTCATGAAACAACCACAACAAAAACTATTTTTATCCACATCTTACAGATTATGAAACTAAGGCACCTGGAGATAAGGTAACCTCCTAAGGTAAAAGGTCACATAGGTATCAAATGTGAAAGCTGATACTTGAATATAAGCAGTCTGGGTTTTCTTTTTTTTTTTTTGAGACGGGGCCTGGCTCTGTTGTGCAGGCTGGAGTGTAGTGCTGTGATCATGCGATCATGGCTCAACTGCAACCTCGACTCACGAGCTCAAGCTGTCTGTCCTCCAACCTGAGCCTCCCGAGTAGCTGGGACTACAGACATGTGCCACCATGCCCAGATAAACTTTTGTACTTTTTGCAGAGGCAGGGTTTCACTGTATTGTCCACGCTGGTCTTAAACTCCTGAGCTCAAGTGATCCTCCCACTTCACCCTCCCAAAGTTCTGAGACTACAGTGCTTGAACTGTGCCCGCCCTGGCCTTCTTAACCACTATATTTGTTACTTTTTCTATCATAAGCATAGAAGAGTAATCTAATATCAAACTGGCTTATTAAGGAGACATGTTGAATTATTGTCATCAATTTTTTACAACCAAAACATGTTTGCTTCCGATGAAATGTTCTTTAAAAATTCTTTTCAACATTCCTTTTTGCATTATGCTTCTTGTAACATTTTAGCTAAATATGCAAATTCATTATCATTCCCAAGTTCACATGTTGTTTTAGTAAGAGGGACCACATGGGAAAATTCAGAGAAACTTTGAACACAATTTTCTGTTTTGAAAGTGCAAAGAACTGAATGTTCATATATCTTTTGTTTGAAGAATTTAGCCTAAAATATGAAGAAAACTACACGGAAACACTTTCCCTGAAATAAGTTAAAATTGTGATGTCGTTCACTGACTATTACTGCTTTGCAACTGACTTCTGAAGAAATCCTAGGAGATAAATTGCTTGTGGTGTTTTCTCCCCGGTCTTATCACAAATCATTGCTAATGAGAAGCTTCTTCAGGATGTAAAATAGTTTCAAATTCAGCATATATTGTAATTCTTCCAGTTCTCACTAAGCACACAGTTTATATATTATGTCTCAACATAAATGTATGAATGGAAATTTAATCGTTTATATGACAGGTGATAACACATTTTAGAGGAACTCTTACAGTTTTTTTTTTTTTTTTACTTCCTTCAGGACTTGACTCTAACAGAGGGGAAAATGAAAAACAAAAGCACTATTTATATTAATCATTCTCAGGAACAAGACTGATTCTTTGAAAAGTGAGTTGTTATAGTTGAAAAGACAGGTTTAAAATTTGGATTAGAAATTGAGACCTGACTCCTCTATTTCCCACATCTGCACTCTCAATAAACAGAGAATAATAAATGCCTACCACATAGATTTTCTGTGAAGGTTAAATTAGAATAAAGGAGAGGTGAATATTTCATCACAATATCTGGCACTAAGCAGGGAATCACTAAATGTTAAATCATCCTAAAATATTGATTGAAGTCTTAAGAAATAATATGATCATAGTAACCATAAAGTAGCCATGTAAACTTCTAAATATTGTTTTTCCTCAAAGAAGAAAATAAACTAAATGGCGTGAGCATTAAAACATCTATTAATATTTTATATAGTGGGATACATGTAATTTTAATATATTTTTTATAATTTTCTATTTTTTCCTAAATTTTATGTAATAAAGATGTATTTCTTGTATTTTTTAAGTAACTTTTTTTTTCACCCCTGTTTGGAGTTCTATAGTACTTGTGTTTATTCTTACAGCTCAGTTTACAAGATATGACTAGGCATGCATATATGTTTTCTGATATATCTAGACTGGATTTTGTGGCTCTTTCAGTCTATAGAATCACATTTGTTTAGCTCAGAAATTTGCTTCTATTAAATATTTAATTATAGCTTCTTTCTCTGTTCCTTCTTTTATTGTTATTCCTATTACTTGGGTATTAGGTCACCTGAATATATCTGCTAAGTCTCATCTCTTCTCTCATGTTTTCCTTCTCTTCTGGATCATTCAGGCTACTGATTAAGATCTCAGCAATGACTGCTCACTTTCAATATATCTTCTGATTTCCTAAGTTGAGGCATCTAAATCTTCTACTTGTTTATTTTTTTGTGGATATCCAGAAATTCTTTTTAGTGGTAGATTTGAAAATGTTTAAGTGCTCCGTTTTTTTTTTTTTTTTTTTTTTCTGTTCAAGAAGTTGCCTGACTGTCCAAATAGTTTGAAAACACATGTCTTCTTGGACATGTGTTCTATTTTTTGAGGCTGATATTTCCTTCACTTTTAACTGTGTGAGTGTATATATGCATGTTCGTATCTTCTTTTCTTAAGTCAGCTCTGATAAAGTTGTTGGGTTACACTAGACATAGACATTCTCCAAAGAATAAGGAAATTCACTAAAAAGAAAATAGAAATGCCCCAAAATATAAGAAATAAAACTGACAATCAGAACCTGCCAGAAAAATACAAATTAAAATGAGATTTAATTTTACACCAACAAGTACATTTCTGTTAAGAAATTAAGAGAACTAAAGAATTGTAGCAGTTTTGCAGAAACTGTTAATTCTGTTATATTGTTAATTCTATAATTTATGTTAATTAAATAACAGAAATTAAGAATCATAGCACTAATGTCTGGGGAACAGAGGACTGCTTAGAAACTGTTGGTGGAAGTGAGAATGGTTAGAGCCCTCCCTTTTTTTTGTAAAACAATCTGGAGTCTATTAAAATTTAAAACACAATATATGTATATATGCATATATATTTTATTTGTAGAGTATCTTTCACTCATGGAAAAATGGCAGGTTGTTTTCATGGGTAAAAGATTTGTATTTGAATGAAATTTGACAAGTAGTGTTGGAAAGAGATGGGGAAGAATAGAGCTAAGAATGAAGGAAAAGAAGAAAACAAAGTTTAGTTTATCTTGAAGGCTTCTTTCTTATTAATTGCATTTATAATACAAAAAACAGAACTTTTAAAAATGAATAAATATATCAAATAAAAGATGGAGAGGATGTGAAGAAATAGGAAATAGGAAAGCTTTGTACTGTTGGTGAGAATATAAATTAGTTCAACCATTGTGGAAGACAGTGTGACAATTCCTCAAGAATCTAGAACTAGATTTGACCCAGCAATCTCATTACTGGATATATACCCAAAGGATTATAAATCATTCTACTATAAAGATACATGTACACATACGTTTATTGCAGCACTATTTGCAATAGCAAAGACTTGGAACCAGCCCAAAAGCCCATCAATGATAGACTGGGTAAAGAAAATGTGGCACACATACACCATGGAATACTATGCAGCCATAAACAAAAGATGAGTTCATGTCCTTTACAGATACATGGATGAAGCTGGAAACCATCATTCTCAGCAAACTATCACAAGAACAGAAAACCAAACACCACATGTTCTCACTCACAAGTGAGAGTCGAACAATGGGAACACATGGACACAGGGAGGGGAACATCACACAGCAGGGCCTGTCGGGGAGTAAGGGGTTAGGGAAGGGATAGCATTAGGAGAAATACCTAATGTAGGTGACAGATTGATGGGTGCAACAAACCACCATGGCACGTGTATACCTATGTAACGAAGCTACACATTCTGCATATGTACCCCAGCACTTAAAGTATAATTTTAAAAAATAGGAATAAACAAAGTGAAATAAAAAAAGAACCCAATTTGAAAATCTAAGTCAAGAAATTTTGTAACAAAGCAGAAATAAGCCTCAAATCCAGTAAAAAAAAAAAAAAAAAAAAAAAAAAAAAAAAAAAAAAAGATGGAAAGTACCCCAGGTCTCCTATTACCCACAGCCTGTGGGTGAGTGGTTACACTATCTAAACAATCGCTATGCTCCAGCAATCCCACTTTTGGATACACAGCCAGAATAATTGAAAGCAGAGTTCTGAGGAGGTATTTGCACATCTGTGTTCACAACAGCACTATTCACTGTAGCCAAAAGGTAGAAGCAACGTAAGTGCCCATTGACCATTGACAGAAGAATAAAAAAATTGTGGTGTATACATACAGTGGAATATTTTTCAGCCTTAAAAAGGAAGTAAATTATATCATATGCAACAACATGGATGAAGCTTTAGGACATTATGCTTAGTGAAATAAGCCAGTCACAAAAATATATTACATGATTCCACTTATATGAGGTATCCAAATTAGTCAGATTTATAGCAACAGAAACAATGCTGGTTACCAGGGACTAGGGAAATAGGGAAGAGACTAGTTGTTTAATGAGTATAGAGTTTCAGATTTGCAAGATGAGAAAGTTGTGAACATCTGTTTCCCAACAATGTGAATGTAACAGTTTAAAAATAATTAGTAAAATTTGTTATGTGTTTTTTACCGGAATTAAAAAACTCTCAGTATATATTCTGTTCTCCCTTCTGATCTTTATGAATTATATATGTATATATATATGTCATCTATGTAATCTTATTTATATTAAAATAATGTATTTTATCTTATTTATATTGTATATTTATATATATTTGTATATTTAGAAATGAATTCAGAATGTACATATATATGTATATATCCCCCCCCACACATATTTAGTTATGGCTTCCCCCTTGATGTGAGCTTATCATTTATTTTGTTCTGTAGCTGACCTTTTCCACTTCACAATATAACACAGCTTTCCTTCCATGTTTCCTTATTACAATTTGTAATAATGATACTGTTGATGATGATAACTTTACAATTATTGAAACCATAGTATTTGCAAGACACTGTTTTGATTATTTTATTGATGGGTCTATTTATTGCAAAATTGCTACAATAAACAACTGTAAAAATTTTCTCATGGATGTATTTCTATTAGTAGAATTCTGGATCACAGATATGAACATTTATACTTTTCCCTATTTTTAAATATTAGGGCTGCTAAATTAGCTTCCATAGAGCTTGAAAGTGTCCTTCCTGGTATAGCCTTGCCAACACTGCCTAATATAAATTTAAATAATTTATCTAAAAATTTTAAAGTGTCTACTAATGTAATTTTTAATACATCACATTACTATTTTAATTTCTCTTTCTTCAGTTCCTAGTGAGGTGAGAAGCTTTTCCTATGTTCATGGGTGATTTGTATTTTTTCTGACTACCTCTTGTTTGTATCCTTAACCAATTTCTCCCTTTTTAAGTTATTATTGTCTTCTTCTTGATTCACAAGAGCCCTTCCTATAACTATGTTTAGGAAGTATCTCACTATAAAAATGCTTATAATTTTTATATAATCAAATAAACTGGAGTTTGTTTGAAATACACACGATACTACATCATAATTAGAATCCTGTTTCTCATATCTTAATAGAATTCATCCCATTTTGGCTTGTGACATGGCTGTTCTCTCAATGACCCTTGGTTTTTCTCTTTGTTCTTTCTCTTTTAACTTGTTCTCCTTTTTCACTCTCCATTTCTAGTAGGTCCTTTTCTTACTTATCCTTGAGCTTTCCCTCTTCTCCTAGTCCCTGGTCTGTAGTTTTTCTCAGTCTTTCCAAAAACATTCACTTGATTTCTTTAGTAATTTTTTTGACTCTCTAATCCTTTTAAACTAACATTTTTTATTTTATTTAATATTGTTTGGGGATAATTTGATTTCTACATCCTCTAAATATTTCATTTCATGTTCTTAGTCCCGTAGTCCATTTGCTTTCCCTTGTGGATTGTTGTATTTGCTTAGTTATTGGGTTATTGTGTCTTTTGGACAGAATACATCCGTCATAAAAGCAGCAGGCTCAGAGTCATCTTACAGCTTCCATAAGTCACTACCTTGTTAAGGCAGCCTGCACTAGTGAAGGCTTACACAGAATTAAGGTGAGAATGATAAGAGTCAGTGAGCCCCTTGGAAACTAGGAAATAAAATTACCTTCATTGAATTAAATTATATAATCACATATAATGCATGAAATTATATATTCATTACATGAAAAATATGCCTTGGATATAAAAATATTTCCCCTGAATAAAAAACAGTTGGGCTAGGACCATTTTCTTTCAGGCTATATCTGGATGAATACTCAGGCTATGTGGACAAAAGATTAGGCTTGTGTGTAAGTGGCCCTATCTGTTGCTTCTCAGAGAGCAATGAATCATCCATTAATGCATTGTCAGCAGCAAAGGTAGTGAAATCACTCAATACCAAACAGTTATATAGCATTCATATTTGTGGCAGAGTTTGTGCTAATGGATCAATTGATAAATAACTTTTTATTGCAATCTGCAATCAGATAGCATGCTTAATTATTTTTTCCATCCATTTGAACCTATAGAATACATTCTCAAGTCCTGAAGCAATCTCCTAGACTTGACTCAGAATCTGAACATACTGTTTCCACATGCTTTATTATAATTCATCTAAGTACTTTAAGTGGAATCATTTCAGCCAATTGCATTTGCAAATCTGGCACTAAACATAGAGTAAGGAAGAAGATTGATATGAAAGTGTAAAATGGAAGAATCTTTGAATAGTTTATAGGAGATTATGACATCTAGAAAAAGTCAGAATTACCTAGTTGAGAGTTTTCTTGGCAACAAAATGCCCATAGCCCTTAAGTTATCATTTGGCAAAAATTGTCATTAGCAGTTGTATTAGTCTGTTTTCATGCTGCTGATAGAGACATACCCATGACTTGGAAGAAAAAGAGGTTTAATTGGACTTACATTTCCATATGGCTTGTGGCAAGGGCTCAGAATCATGGTAGGAGGTGAAAGGCACTACTTACATGGTGGTAGCAAGAGAAAATGAGGAGGAAGCAAAAGTGGATACCCAGATAAACACATCAGATCTCATGAGACTTATTCACTATCACGAGAATAGCACGGAAAAGACTGGCCCCCATGATTCAATTACCTCCCATTGGGTCCCTCCCACAACACGCAGGAATTCTGGGAGATACAATTCAAGTTGAGATTTGGCTGGGGATACAGTCAAACAGTATCATTTCACCCTTGGCCCCTCCAAATCTCATGTCCTCGCATTTCAAAATCAATTATGCCTTCCTAACAGTCCCGCAAAGTCTTAACTCATTTCAGCATTAACCCAAGAGTCCACAGTCCAAAGCGTCATCTGAGACAAGGCAAGTCCCTTCTGCCTATGAGCCTGTAAAATCAAAAGGAAGCTAGGTACTTCCTAGATATAATGGGGGTACAGATATTGGTTAAATACAGCCATTCCAAATGGCAGAAATTGGTCAAAACAAAGGGGTTATAGGGTTCATGCAAGTCTGAAATCCAGCAGGGCAGTCAAATTTTAAAGCTCCAAAACCATCTCCATTGAGTCCAGGTCTCACATCCAGGTCACACTAGTGCAAGAGGTGGGTTCCCATGGTCTTGGGCAGCCTCTGCCCCTGTGGGTTTGCATGGTACAGCCTCCATCTTGGCTCCTTTCATGGGCTGACATTGTCTGTGGCTTTTCCAGGTGCACGGTGCAAGGTGTCAGTGGATCTACCATTCTGGAGTCTGGAGGATGGTGGCCCTCTTCTCACAGCTTCACTAAGGCAGTGCCCCAGTAGAGACTCTGTTTGGGGGCTCTGACCCCACATTTCCCTTCCACACTGCCCTAGCAGAGGTTCTCCATGAGGACCTCACCCAGTGCAGCAAACTTTTTCCTGGGCATCCAGGCATTTTCATACATCTTCTGAAATCTAGGTGGGGGTTCCCAAACTTCAGTTCTTAACATCTGTGCATCCACTGGCCCAATGCCACATGTAAGCCACCAAGGCTTGGGGCCTCCACCCTCTGAAGCCATAGCTCAAGCTGTACATTGGCCCCTTTCAGCCATGGCTAGAGAGGCTGGGACACAAGGAAACACATCCCCAGGCTGCACACAGAATGGGGACCCTGGGCCTAGCCCATGAAACCACTTTTTCCTCCTGGGCCTCTTGGCCTATGATGGGAGGGGCTGCCATGAACGTCTCTGACATGGCCTGGAGACATTTTCCTTATGGTCCTGGGAATTAACAATAGGCTCTTTACTACTTATGCAAATTTCTGCAGCCAGCTTGAATTTATCCCCAGAAAATGGATTTTTCTTTTCTGTCTCATAGTGAGGCTGTAAATTTTCCAAACTTTTATGCTCTGCTTCCCTTAGCTCTCCTTGCTCCTCAGCTTACAGGCAGTCTATTGTGGGACCTTGTGATCATATAAGTTAATACTTAATAAACTCCCCTTTATATATATTTGTGTGTGTGTGTGTATAATTAATTTTGTCCCTCTAAGAGAAACCTAATACATCAGTATTTGTATTTTATTGACAGTATTGCATATAAATTTGTTGCATATTCTAAAGTTGAATAAAAATGGTTTCAAGTAACTGTATCATGATTAAGTTTTCTGTGTGTGCATCTGTCCAATTTCTCTGGCTGTCAAGAAAAAAGTTATTAAATTTCATAAATCACCATAGTTTAATCACTATGATTGCCTCTTCTAACATTTTCTCAGCAATAATCATAGTACTGTTGAAGGATAAATTTAAAAAAGAACACTATTGCATTCTAAAGCAAGGATTGTGACTACTGAAGAGGAAGTCAAAATAGTCTGTATCTGGCATGTTAGGCAGAATTCTTGTGCACCAATAAGTATATTGATAGTCATATTGATGACACTACAATAATATAGGATCTTGAATTGTAATCTGAATCTACAAAATATTACATTATTTATAACAATTTAATGTGGTCTTATTCGTGGATAATAGGTAACCCACAGGTAACCTCTCTATGTTAATCAGAATATTTGATTAGTGAACATCCATTTTGTAACCATGCTTGATAATTGAAAAAAATACATTAGAATATTAGCAGGTATATTATGAAACTGGGTTTATTGCAATTCAACAATTAACATTGCTGCCATAAATATCAGTATCCACACATTTTGTAGTAGGAATAAAAAGTATTGCTCAAAAAAAGTAGTAAGTTTTAGAGTATGATATATTTAAGTTAGTATTAAATCACAGGCTTTTCATTAAACACTTAGTTTTCTTGTGATCACTGAATTTTTACAAAAGCTTCATATGTTCTAAAATAACTAGCAACGTTTCAACATACAATTTCAATCTATGTGACTTGGGGATAGGATGAGTTTTCAGAAAAGGGCTAATCAAAATAGGACATATGTATTATCCACTGCAACAAGAATGATTTTGTATTGCTGGGGGTTTAGACTCCATGAAAAAAATGAATCTATTAATTTGAATAGGTTGCTCTTTTTGCATGTTATCAAAGGTAGTTCATCTATGTATTTGCACTGAAGCAAAATATTAACAAGTAATGGCTGATTAATTTTTAATTTTATTTTTGCCTACGACTTTGTTAGTAAATTTTTTTTTCTTTTTCTGCCATTTGATAACTTTTTATTCTGCAAAGACTTCTATCCATGTCTGCTTTATTTTTAATGAGCTCTTTTGCTGTGTGTTTTGAAACCTACCATTGGCCAGTGAGGGTGGGGTGGGGACAGTGAGAGTGCTGGCTGAGGATGGGCAGTATGGGTTAGTGAAAGATGGGAATAATGTCATCCAGAAAAGTTTTAAAGCACGTAACCTATATATTGCAGACTTCAGTCATTAGCCTTTAGACAACAACCATTGTCTAAGTCACAGCATGCCTGACTTCAGGAAGCTAGTCCTCTTTTAGGTTTATTTGTTCCCATGTATTTCTGGGAGTCCCAAGGAGATCTTACTTTTTTGGCCCATCTGTCCTAAGCTAAGCCTATTGTTCCACTCTTTTGGGCGTCATCTTCTATCCCTTGCGTGCAACTTTCCTCTTTCAGGACACTGCTCCTCCACTTGTACTGCTGCTTCTGCAAATGTGGATGTAGGTTACCTTGTGTCTGTTTGAGAATAGCTAAGTCCAGGCTCTACTACCTAATAGTACTTACTGAAAATGTCAGACACAGACAAGAATAATTAAACTCAATTCTAGATATAACTGCTCTCATGCTCCATACCATGAAACTCTTCACTGGGTTCCTCACTGAGTTCTCATAGTTTAGACTTCTACCGTGTTTCATGGGCCAATTTATCCCTCTTGATAAGAATATTCTTAACCAGGTCACTCACAAACAGAATTTATGCCCACCTACTCTTTTCCCCCATCCCACTGTCCTTAATATGCTGAGTCCACACAGAAGAAAACAAGTTTCCATCTTATCTCCTTCTTTCCCAGTCACAGCTCAGTCTTCAAGTTAAATAAAATGAAATGAAATAAAACGTCAGAGATATAAGTTCATAGAGAAAGAGAGAACTCTATTTAAAAATATATTATTATGCAAATGGTTGTCTCCTAGCTATTATAATACATTTACATAATCAAAAGTCTTATTAAAATTTTCCCCATACCAAGGGAGCATTTTGCCCTCAAATAATCCAAAGGCAACCTGAAGAGAAATAAGAAAAAGTGATGTATTTTAAAAAACCCATATACTATCCTCATACCCCCATCTATTTGTAGCCATCATAATTGTCAAAACTGGAATCCATTCAGTGCTAAAAAAATCTTGTTTCATGTCTGTTGAGAACACAAATGCAAGGGGGCATATTGTAATTATTTTAATTAGTAAGGATATGCAGTTATTTATTGAGCATAAAATTTGGGTGTGACACAACTATAAGCCCTCCGTCTATTTAACAATGTGCCCTGAGGATGTGATACAGTGATATTAATAGCTGGGAACTCATTGTTTTCTTTAATTTTGTATCAATTCATTTCAGTTATCATTAGCTTACTATTCATCCCACATCAACTTATGTATGATACTGTGGGGGGAAAAAGGCATTTATAAGAAAAGATTTTTAGCTTTTAGGAAACCTATGATTCAATTGGCAAAATGTAGGCATAAAAATTTGAGGTGATTTGTAAGCAATATATAAACAAATGCAAGATAATGCACTGTTGGTATTAAAAGAAATCAAAATTGAAATATGGAACTAGTTACCTGGTTAAGATAGTGTAGAAATTGATTTGGCCCAATAATGGTAATGGATTTCAGTTGTGGCAGAATATTCTTTCTTTCTTTCTTTTTTTTTTTCCTTTTTGAGACAGAGTTTTGCTCTCGTCACCCAGGTTGGAGTGCAAAGGTGCAATCTCAGCTCACTGCAACCTCCACCTCCTGGGTTCAAGCAATTCTCCTGCCTCGGCCTCCTGAGTATCTGAGATTACAGTCATGCACCACCATACCTGGCCAATTTTGTATTTTTAGTGGAGATGGGGTTTCACCATGTTGGCCAGGCTGATCTCCAACTCCTGACCTCAGGTGATCCGCCTGCCTCCGCCTCCCAAAGTGCTGGGATTATAGGCATGAGCCCACTGCACCTGGCCAGTTGTGGTAGAATTTTCTTGAAATATGAAGGCATACATTAGCAAGACTAAGAAGTACATAGACTGAATCAAGGCAAATGTTTGAAATGAGAAGGTGGGTCCAGTTGGTGTACACTCTTGAGTGTCAAGCTGAGATGTTGGGGTTAAGTTCAAGAGGGAATGTTGTAAATTCTTGCTCCAGAAAGTGTAGGCATGTACATTATGTATTTGATTAATTGTTTGATTGATAAAAAGTTTTTTTATGGGTAAATCTGGTATATACTTGTGAGATATTTTAGTGATGGGAGTAATTGTAAGCAAACTTACTTCAAGTATTCAAGCAGACCTTGGGTCATAGAAGAATGGGGTCAGCTTTGAAAATCATTAAGAGACAACTGAGGGAAAGTGAAGGAGTTTGTTCTGTTTTAACATAACAAGCACTTGAGGTAGGGTACATGAAGCAGAGGTACCTGTGGAAGATGTTAATGACATGAGACTGAACATAGGACACCACATCATCAGCATTTTCATCAAAAACAAGAAGAGCTGCTACGGAAAAGGTACCACTCTAGGTGATAGGGATAGTGTGGTATAATACACTATCCATGATTATCAGGGAGAACAGAATTCATACACAAGAATATCAATGAATATGTAAGACTTAACTTGCCAAGTAAGTGTCAAATTTGGGCACCTATTCTCCACAGGAGATTGATTAGAAAGTCCATCGGACAAAATTGGACTTCAGATGAGCCTTTAAGGAAAGTGGAAAAAGGGAAGAGAGGAAATTATCTAAGTCTCTTGGGCGTCTGCAAATAGCTAACGCCATAAGAATTAAGCCGCAAAGTAGTAGGTCATCAGATTGACAAGGGAGGCGAAGTAATTTTGAATTCATCTCTCTGGCAAAGGATGCCTATGGAAGATTTCTGAACATAAGACTGATGTGAAAAGAGTTATTTTGGGGAGTCATGGTCAAGTTTGCACTATGTGACAGGAAGGTAGAAACTAGGGGCGGTCAGGGGAGTTACTGCATCATTATAATATTCTAGGTGGGTTCTTAAGTAGAGAGGGGCAAGTAATGGGAACATGAAGAATGTGACAGATTGAGAGGTATCATAAAAATAATATCAGTAACTGACTGGAAGTGAGAGAGGCAAAAGTAAAGAAAAATTACTTTTTCCTAACCTGTTTGTTTTTGTGACATTGACAAAAATAAAATAGCCTGGTGCTGGTTGGGGGCACTGGGTGTATTCGCAGGACACTGTGTCCAATTTGGTTTGAGGTCCTGGAAGAATACCTAGTTGAAATTTTCTTTCTAAACTATTGATATGCAATTTTTGAAGGCACAAAGTCATTTTAAAATGGAATTTTAGAAATTAAATCATTTGAAATAGTAGGACATGAGGATCTAGAAAGGATGTATTATCCGTCTGAGGTAACAGCTGGAAATATGAAGTGAATATAAATCCAGAATGTGAGTTCTGTAAGAGAGCGGGTCCCTATGGGGAGAGCTTAGTGCTACATTGTGATTTGGGACCCCCATTTAGTTAGCAAGCATGATTAACTTTTCTCCAAAGTCAAAGATTAAATCTAAGGATGAAAAATGTAGAAACTACTTTCAACTACGATGCATATTTGATCCTCATGTTTATCATGAGTTAGGCAGGATGGTGTTATCCCCCTGTTAGATTAGGAAAATTAGACTCTTGTTAGTCTCTGAACACTTTCTTTTCATGCCAGGCCTCTGGTCATAGCAGGGCAATTTTAGAGACCAAGAAGTCAGAGGGGCAGGGGGTTTCTATGAAGGCGATCACCAAGTATAACTGAAAATCAAAAATAAAGAAGATAAGCTTCCCTCTCTCTTGTTTACAATCATAGCATGCTGTGCTTATATCTACTACACCATTAATAGCTCTGCCTTTTGATTGTTTCCTTTATGCTGGTGGACTCTGAAAACACACATTGTATATTATTTGTATTATTTTCTTGTTAGCATTTAACATAGTATCTGATAGGTGGTCAGTATATTTTTATTGAATGCTCACTACCAGGTGTTCATCCAGGAGAATTGGGAACAAGAAGTGTATAAAATACAAAATGTAGATTCTAAGTTCAGAAACTCGTAAACGAAGTCTAGGTGAGACTCCCTCCATTTAATATGAGCGCTTACATGTGGGAGTCATGTGTGGAGAATGAGGAAATTAAAAAAAAAAAAAACCATTAGAAAAGTTAAAGATATCAACATCTATGCTCTCACTGAGAATTGAGAGAAGACTGAAGTCCAACCCTTGCACAATATTCTGGAGTGACAGGGCTGTGGGATGAAAAAGGAAGCTATGGGGGGAATTCTTGAGCAAGGACACTCAGCCAGATGGACAAGCAATGCTGTTGTTAGAGGAATACTAGACAAGCCAAGTATAACAGTGTCAAATGGAAGGAATATACTGAGAACATGGGATGGGTGCATGCCTGCATAAATTTGTGTTTGCATGTGCGACCGCATGTGCTTGTGGTTGAGTGAATCTATAAACACAACTTCATTTAGGCACAAACTAATGGAAGGAGAAGCCAGTTCAAAGGTATTAATGAAAGTGGAGCTGAGAGTCCTAGAATAGCTTCAGGGATGAGCAGCAGGATCAAATACATTTTGAGAAGAGAGGATTATCTTCCCTCCAGATTATTTATAGATATGATTGTTTAAAGACATAAAGGAAGGAGCTAGGCAAATAAAACAGTAAATATACTGACATCGATGAGGATGATAAGTGAAAGGACCCCTCTCTCCAGAGGAGGTGGTGGGGGGGTCCGGTGTGTGGACAGTTTTGACCTGACTGAGCAGGAAGAAGTACCTCTATTTTTGGACATTAGAGAGAAGGATAACAGTGTGGATTCTGAAGTGAAGGGCAGTGCTATGAGTTTGCTCACAATCAATTTGATGGTTCGTCTGGATTTTTCTTGGGGAATTAGGAGGTAAGGCCACCTGCCAAGAATGAAGTTGACATAGACCTGAAAAAAAAGAAAGGTCAGTTGAGAATAGTCACTCCATGGAAGGTGAACAATACAAATGAATAAAGATGATGAAAGTTTGAAGGGAGTCAGAAATCAAACCAGGGAACTGTAACATTCTGTATATGAAGGAAGCAGGGAAGAAACCACAAAATGGTGACGATTCAAAGTATTTATGACAGAAGATAGAAGAGCAAGAACTGAAGGCTTTGGGTGCCAGGAAGTGGAAAGTCTCAAACACGGGAGAAATATTTTCTTAGGAATTTACTCGGGACATTTGCTTTGTAAAATTGCATGTAAGACTTCATATTTTCTGATTAATAGTGTTTTATTGTTTTATCTCAACCATCTTTGAAGACATGGTACATTTGTCTAGCTTTAAACAAAATACATCTTTTCCAAAAATGAGTATATTTAAGGAAGATAATTCTTAGGTAGCGTACAAATGCTTCTACCTTTTTCCAGGTCCTATTAAGAAGAACTTTTAGAAAACATTGATATATGTGTTCTCTAAGTCTAGAGTTTTGATTAATGGGCACGTTGGCTTGTTTCTGCTTCCTTCACCTGATAGCTAACTCAGCTCTGGGAAATTTCTTCAGGTCAAATTAAGGGTAGAGGACAAGAGTATAATGCCCCAGGAGACGGCTGTATATAACTTCCATTTGAATGTCACCAATGAAAAAATTGCCTTGGTTTAATTTAAAGCATTTGCTTAAGAAGAGAGTAACTTTATAATTGAATAACACTGCTTCCTTCCTATCAACCCCATGGGTATGAGAGTTAAGAACTAAAACAATTTAATAAGATAATATTTCAAGTGCATACCGTTCTTCCTTTTTCATGCACAGAGCACTTTAAATCCAAGGGGGAATTTTGTGTGCACAGGCGATATAAAAAGCTAGGCTTGTGGAAGAAAGTGGTTGCCTAAATCCAAATGCATAGTATGAAATAGAAGCATGGCTTCTTATTTTTGAAAATCTGTGTGATAAAATGGCAATGGATTATTTTCCTGTAGAGCAGGTGCTCACTTTATTGCTGGCTATATTCAATACCAAAAAAAAAAAAAAAAAAAAAAGACGCAGGGCATGCCTGGGCTTCCTGTGCCACACAGAGACCAGATGGGAGCTCGGGGTTGTTTTGTTTATCATACGGCCTCCAATGTTGGAGAAAGGTGCCGCGAGGAACACAGACTATTTAGTTCCAAAACTCTTGGTATTCTAATAGTTGCAGTCATACTGACTGCTTCTGCACAGTATACATTTTTACATTTGTGGAGTGATTAAAATTGTTTCCGTACAGTGTTTCCCCCAGTGTGATAATGGACATTTAATCACATAACATGTGCCTTCCATTTGTGAAATATCATGTAACATTCAGCGGTGTTGGCAGTGCTGTTACCAGATTCATTTCTCTTGTCTGTGGCACTCCTTCACATCCTCTAAATAGTGGTTACACATCTTTCAGATCTTCTCAAATCCTCATACTCTCTATTCCACACTCCTGCATTTCCTTTCTCTGAAAAATTAGAAACCATTTGTTGATAATTACTTCAACTTCCCTCCAATTTGGTTATAAATTTCCTTTATTCATCTCTCCTGTTGTGTTCTGTTCTCTATCAGGAGCACTCAACTCCTTCCTGAGCATAACCTTTTTTGACCAGGTCTCTGTCCTGCATTTAATGTCCCGGTTTTCCACCTGTCCAGATATGTGAAAATCATGTCCCCTAAAATCATGTCTTCCCTATTGCTGTGTTTTGCTCACCAGCTAATACTACCCTCAATTTTGTATGGATTAGACATCTGTTGGTACTTTGAAAAAAGAGATTTATTTCATTTTTGGACATTGTGCTTTTTTTGCTAAACATAACCTCTGAAGTCAGTGTCTAAATCATGGCAGTTCCCTTTTCACAACCTTATTTGTCTGACTTTTAGTTTAAGATTCATTTTCTACCAGACTATTGATCTAATAATCAAATGCCTTTACCTTCCATTTTTATTGTTTTGTCCAACTTATCTACCAGTGCTTTTAATGACAGTTTCATTTCTTCAGTGCTGTGTCCCTGTATCTCCTATGTCTCCTGAAATTTCCTTTTCACTTTCTTATAATTCTTTTTCTGCAAGTCCCAAAGATGCTTGAGACTTTTATGGCATAATAAGCAAAACAGGAAAAAAAAAAATTAAAACCTTACTTTAGTCTTGCTTTTCTCTCTCAAAATAATACCCATATCTTATTGTGTCCCTAGAAAACTCCTGAGGGCTTACCACCAATGTTTCAGCCCCTTGCAGTCTGACTTCTATAGTTACCACGATGAAAGCTGTTCTCTAGCATTACCATTGACCTTTTAAATTACTGATTTCAATATCTGTTCACAGCATTTATGCAGCTTATTGCTTGATTCTACTTGAAGCTTTGATCAGAAACTCCTTATTACATCCTCTTGCCTTTTAGAGTGTGTCCCCTCTCTGTTGCTAATGGGAAGCGCCACAGTGAAAGTCTAAATGTATCAGCTAGGAAGCCTTACAGACCTACCTTCCCGTTCTGGACTCTGATAGGATATAACCCTAGGGGAGCTGTTTAATTCTTTTAAGGCTCATTTATTCATCTATGGAAGACAAATTCTCCTACAAATTTGCTGTTAAGATTAGAGGTAATGAGTATTAATGTTTAACACATTTTTGGTACATATGAAGAGCACAATAAACACAGCCACGCAAGTGTCTAATATCACTGACTCCACTATCACCACTATCATCCCATCACCATGGCCATTACCATCACTCACCACCATAATCATTATCATCGTCATCACCTTCATTTTGGATCTTCAAGGTTGTCTCTAGTCCTGTTTTTATTATTTCTTGTTCTACCGTATCTGTTTCCGTTAACAGTAAGAAAACAACTCTAACAAACAGTATCGACAAAGTTTCATTGTATCCCTTTCTTTGTAAAAATTTCCAGTTGTACTGCATTTCCTCCTAATATGTCATTTATGTCATCTATGATTTTGTCTTATCTTCTAATATATTCCCCCATGTGTCCTATGGTTAAGTCCCAGGATATCACATACATTCACATTTCTTCATCATAGTTATTTGCCAATGCAGAAAAATGTTCTATACATATGCGGTCCAGCTGAATATTATCTCCTTCTTGAAGTCATTTTTATAGCCCCCTAGTTGAAATGAATGATTAAACGTTCCTCCCGTGGTGCCCATTAAGCACTTTTTATAGCATATGGCATTTATGTTGTTCAGCTTCGTAGTATAACAAATTGCTTATATGTCTGTTTGACTGCCCTTCTCCCAATCCTAAAAACTGCTTTAGGGTAACTACATTGTTTCATTCCTTTTTGAATTACAACCAGCTTTGTTCCTCAGAAGGGTGATTCCCGAGACTGGCAGTTTTATACATACATGCATACAAACACACATCAATTTCAAGAGCACTTAAATCTAGCAGGTGCCCAGAATACGAAATGGTAGGCCATGAACTCTAGAGGGCTTGAAAAGCCTTGAAAGATCACCTCATTGGAAGAGGCTACCCATGATAAAGTATTTTAAAGCAAGCAACCTCCCTTGATAATCTCATTGCTTATGAGAAAATAGTAGATATTAAATTATAGAAGAGATAGGATATTTAAATATGTTTTAATGGTTTGTGGCCTGTTTATTACTATATAGAGTGCATGCATAGCCATTCACTACCAATAAAAAGCATTTATTTTCCCATGTATTTGAGGCAAATGAAAAGAGAAAATAATCAATGTATTCCAAATTATTTAAACTAATTTGCTATTCATTTATCAGTTCAAAAGCATTTACATAGTTTTGTGAACTTTTTTCTTTTAAATATTTTATTCAGTTCTTGAAAGATTATTTTACATATATTGCCTAACAAAATATGTGTTTCTCACTGATTATATCTTTGTTTATTCTTTTGTTTTAGTTCACTATTAATTCCTGTCTTGGTCTCTTTATTTTTAATACAGATGCTATGTGTATAACTTTAAACCATTGCATTCCTTATTCTAGAAATTTCTCTTACATTCTCACATGATCTGATTTTATATAAAATTGAGGTCACGTATTCTTTATATCAAATTAGTTCTTTTTTTATGCAAGATAATAAAAGTTTCATTGATGTGAATGTTTCTTATACTCAAAACTTAAATATAGAATATTTATTGTGTTAATGAAAGTATTTCCAATATGTAAAAAGGAAATTTTCTTTCAAAAACAACAAACTAAACTAAGCCAATTGAGAGGTAAAAAATGAAAACTATAGATGAAGAAAATGGATGTTAATAGCATAAATTATTTCATTGGCATTACCATATATTGTAAAATTTGACCTAACAAAATCTCATAGGTTTTTATTAATTAAATAAAATAATATCTTAATTGTTTGAAGTTATTTTAGTTCAATTTGGGTATGATACTATATTTTTGGTTTTATTCTAGCCAGTGTGCCCTTGACTTGGAAAATTACATTTAATTACATAATTTGCTAGTTTGGCCTGTTATTTCCTTTATATCTTAAAAGCATAAGCAGATACAAGCAATTCAGTACTTCTGATCATTGTATAATTTACATTATGGTCAGCATTGTATAATGAAAATCACTTATTCATTGCAAATGATGGTAATTCCTTATGGCATCAAAGATGGAGGTAAACATTTAGAATATGAGTTATTTCTGAAAATGACACACACACATACACACAACTCAAGGACATTTCTCCCCTAGGAGTGGTTGTCATACACTTCAGTAACGGATATTAAATTTCTAGTAGCTAGTTGGATAGAGCTTTTCCTATCAGAAAAGCTAAAATTCATTAAAAACTAATTAGAAATGTATAGGAGGTTTAATTTTCCATGTTAAGCCTTACTGAAGTGAGATAAGTAATTCATAAAGTATCAAAGGAGTGCTGTGGTCAAAACCGAATAAAATGACGTTACCAAGTATTGTTTCCTGATAAATCACAGAAGCTATGAAAACAAGACAAGGCAAAAACACAAGTTCAACTCATCTTGCTTTTTGTCAGAGGAAAACAACAAACATAATGTCTACACAACTCTATTAAATGGTGGCTCCTGGCAAAGAATCTATGAAGTAGCAGCTGTCCACGCAGGTGGACTGCCTCCCTTTTAGTATTCTAGCTGGAGAAAATCATGCCATTTGCCGGAATACATTTACCCTCAGCAAAACGTCACTGGGTATGAATTCTAGCTAGATTCAATGTCCAATTACTGAGCCCACCACAGGACACTATAATAGCTGCATGTCCAGTTCTCTGCATAAATTTGTCAGCTGCATTCAACGTGCAATTTAGATATATGGCATATAGTGGAAACCAAAAGGAAATATTCAAATACTATAATTTTTCCTTTTGCTAAACTTATAATTTCTAAAATACTTTGGTATCATTTTTAATGTTGTCTTCCAGCTAAATGGTTTGGGTTATTTCCATGCTGGAAAAATTAAGTTGATTGTGTTGACATCTTTCCTGCTGCCTCCTACAGCGGATGTTCTCACTCCTCCTTGGTGATCCTAAGAAACAGGACAGCTGCTGACAGTAGTAAACAGCAATACAATTCCTGCAGTGCCAGGTCAGATCACATGCCCTGTTAAGGCAGGAACTCCCCACCTCCAAGTCTGCAGGTGAGAGGCAGCAAGGAGAGAGGGAGAAATAATAGTAGGTAGACAGTGCCCTAAATATTCTCCAACAAGCACACTTGGATTTACATATTTGTATAAATGCCCTAAACTTCTTTATTTATCCCTTTCTTTTGACTCACCTAGGTTTTCAGTTGGTAACTCCTTGCAGGCAGTGTCAGGCATGACTAGTTAACTCCATGGTGCTACTTTGAACCTAAATTAGGCTTCTACATTTACTACATATTTCTTTATATGTCAGTGGAGCACAGGTTGTGCTTTGGTGTCCTCAGCAGGCTTGTTCAGTGTCGATGTGGTACTTGCTTGGTTTACTTCAGTGAGTGCACAGAGTATTATGCTGCTATGTCCCAAAATATGCAGGCGCCAGATATTTATTTTCTCTTTTATTATATAGGCTGTAGGTCATGTTACATGAACCTGTTTTCTCACGGCCCTTTTCTTTAGATTCTGCTTTGTTGTTGTTGTTGTTGTTGCTGCAAACTTGTTTGTCCTCTGATCAAGTCTGAGGTTTTTAAGCACGACAATGCAAATATGTTTTACTGTTAGGTTTTCTCCTCATCATTACACTGTGTTCAAAAATGGTAATTGAAAATGGAAAATGGAAAATTGTTATGAGACCAATTAGGTAATGTGTATGTCAAGTTCGAGTTTAACTGAGAGGTGTTGTATGTGACCATTATATTGTCTAGTATTTTTCTATAAGAATGACAGATTTTTATTCATATAATCATATAATGATTTAAGCCATGTTATTACATTTAAAATCTACCTTAATGTAAAATGAAAATTTCATGTAGTAAATGTATACAATTATTCAGATATCAAAGAGATTTATAATGTCCCTGATTGATAAAACTGAATAATTGTACAGATATCGTTTCTTTCCAAGGTACTTTATGGGCTTACTGTAGTATTTTAAAGGTCATCTTTTTTCACTCTTTTCTCCACCATCTCATTTTCTGTCTTGTTCAATACCTTCTCTTTTCCCCCTTCTTTTTCTCCTTGACTTTCTCTTCTTTTCTCCTCATTCTCCTAATCCGCTTTTAAAGAGCTTTGTAATCTGCAGTTAAATGAAAATGTTAGCAGGTGAAAATAACTTACATGTTTTGTTAAAATAAGTGAGTAACGGTGAGCAACTTGATTGACTAAGAGCTAAACCTTACTGTGAACTCACAATAATCAAATTAGCAATTTACAGATAAAGCATCAAAATAAGACAAAATAGACATAAGCCCAACCATGAATATATATATATTCTATATGTTATATATATTCTACATATATTCTATATATTCTACATATTCTATATATTCTACATATTCTATATATATTCTACATATATATTCTATATATAGAGAGAGAGGGAGTGATAGATGTGACCAAATAAATTAATGAAACAAAGAATTGTTGAACAAATAGGACTGGTAAATTAATTGTTTGTAAAGGTAAAGGAAAGTAAATGAAAACAATAAAATAAGTCATAAACATATTTGCATAAATTGTTAATGTCATACGATACTTAAGGTCAAGTAGCATGGTCCTCATAAAATAACTGGTAAGTGGAACCTAAATAAAATTGTCAAAAAATTAGACTCATAATCATAAAAACTAAAATAAGAATTATAGTAATAACAATAGCACCTATCATTTACTGAAACTCTACATTCTCTCAAAAAAAACTTGCTAAGTGAATTATTTATAATAGCACAAGTAACCGTCTATTAATCACATTACTCTGTAAACTTCAAAGGAGGGACATAGGGTTTAAAGATTTAAAGTAATTTGTTAAACTCAGAGTCAGAATTTAAAACTTAACCTGACTCCATGCATTCATTTAAAACATTCCTTGTTTGTGGTCATTTAGGTTGTTTTAATTAATACTATAACACCTAGTTGATCTTTCTGATACTCACAAACATACACATACAATTTAGGAGATAAATTTTTCTTTTTTGAGATGGAGTCTGGCTCTGTCACCCAGGATGGAGTGCAATGGTGCGATCTTGGCTTATTGCAACCTCCGCCTCGCGGGATCAAGCGATTCTCCTGCTTCAGCTTCTCGTGTAGATGGAATTACAGGCGCCCACCATAATGCCCAGCTAATTTTTGTATTTTTGTAGAGATGAGGTTTCACCACGTTGACCAGGCTGGTCTGAAATTCCTTACCTCAGGTGATCCGCCCGCCTCAGTCTCCCAAAGTGCTGGGGTTACAGGCATCGGCCATTGTGCCCGGCCACTTATTTTAACTGTTATACTTTAATCATTGAAAAAAAATGCTACTCCTATTTTATTCATTTAATGTCACCTTGCTAGACATTCATATTGCTTATTGATTTTTCCCCTATTACAAATAAGTTAGCCTGAAATTTTAATATCCCTGCGTTTTGCTCATATTAAAGGCTTTCTTCCTTCTGATAGAATTACTGAATGATAAGGGATGCACATTTTAAATGTTAACTAGATGTAATTAGAAGTGATGGCAGGTATTTCTGTCTTGTTTCTGAATTTAAAGGTAATGCATCTGAAGATTGACCATTAAGGATAATCACCCTTTAGGTTTGTTTGTTTTAGAAGAGTTGCTATTTTTCTTTACTTGAAGAAATTTTCTTTTTTATGTAATATTTTTAGACATGAGGCCAGTGCGGTAGCAGTAGCTCACACCTGTAATCCCAGCACTTTGGGAGGCCAATGCAGGTGGATCGCTTGAGCCCAGGAGCTCAAGACTAGCCTGGACAACATGATGAAACACTGTACCAAAACTACAAAAATTAACCTGCTGTGTTGGAGTGTGTCTGTAGTCCCAGCTACTTGGGAGGCTGAGACAGGAGGATCACTGGAGCCTGGGAGCCAGAGGTTGCAGTGAGCTGAAATGCACTTCAGCCTGGGTGACAAGGTGGGACCCTGTCTCCAATAAATACATAAATAAATAAAATTTTTAGACATGAGATAGGCATTGGACTTTATCAAATTTTTGTCCACAATTACTCTCTCGTGTGATCTCGACCATCAGTATTTAATGTTCTTGCCAAGATCTGGTTCTATTAAATGAGATTCGAGGCCAAGTATACACAGGGAATGTCAGAATTTTGGAGAATATGAGGATACTGTTAGAAAAAAGAAATATAGAATATGATGATTGATACCATTGATACACAGGATACCAAACTGACCATGACTGTTATAAAAAGTGAAGATGAAAAGAATAAAGAAGTATATATGATCTTCTCAAGGAAATCAAAGCAACTTGGAACTGAAGCATCAAAATCCACTCAGCAAAAGACTGAAAGTGACCACTTTGGCTCGGGTGATATCAGACAGGAGATATCAGACTGCTCAAGCAGACTCTGAAAGTGAACATGAAGTTTCAAAACCAGAATCATAAATAAAGACCAGATTATCAAGAGTAACCACAAAAGCAGCACCAGTGGAAAAAAAATAATAATGCACCATGTCTCAATGAAGATGTCTCAATGAAGATGAGAGTTTCACAGGAAGTGTGAAGATAGAGTGAAGTGTGAAGATAGAGATGGAAGCCTTTTAAAATTGTCCTTTAAAGTTATGTTCTTTTTTATTTAGTGGTTATCCTCGTGTCAAAAATTTCTCAAATAATTTCATTTTCATTAGGATTGTGATTAGATTTGAGTTCATTGATTAACTTAAATCAATGAATATCTTGAAATGTTTCAACATGGTGCATGGTCTCATTTATTTATGTCTTCTTTTATGTCCTTCAATGAAAATGATAGAAATGTGTCACTTCATTAACAAAGGGTTTCATGTTTTGGTAAAGTTTATTCTGGAACATCTTAGGAAATGTTACTCTTTAATTTGCCTGCCGAAATTTTGATTTGGTAACTGCTGATATGAGGTAATGTTACTGAATTTAGCATGTTGGCCTTCAATCCAGCAACTTATTGCCCCTTACTAGTTCTCAGAGTTTGTCTATAGAATCTTGGGGTGCACGTGAAGACCATAAATGTCTGTTTCCTGCAGAATGTCTTAATTTTGAGACTGCTTTATGACTTTGATGTCCTTTCTTTATTTTTACTATCTTTTTGCCCTCATTGGACCTCTTTATAATGTTGAATAGCAAAATCAATAGCAAATATTAATGTATTCACTTATGAAATATTTATAAAATTATACCAATTATGGATGATGTTTATTTCAGGTCTGTTTTGGGAAGCAGAAAACGATGTTTAATTTTAAGGAAGTTACTTTCTACCTCTAATTTTTAAAATAATTTTTTAGTCATGAATGGGCATTAAATATCATCAAAGACGTTTTATCCATCTGTTAATACCGATCACATTTTCTGTTCTTTATGTAATGAAATTACATTGGTAGATTTTTCTAAATTTAGATCATCACTGCAAAAACCTTTCTTGTCCTGTATATATTCATATAGACACACACACACACACACACACACACACACACACACACACACACACACAACAGAGCAGAGAGTTGAGTTAATCATGCTTCTTAGTTCATAGTGTGCTATAATTATTGATCCCTGCAAGGGTCTTGTCTTATTAAATTCATCTTTATTTATAAGTTTGACAAGTTTACAATTTTCTTCCTGTATGATACCTTGCCTAGTCCTAAGGTCAAAGTTATACTAATATCATAAAATTGGAGAGTTTTGCATCTTTTCCTATAGTATGAAATAGTGTGTGTAAGATGAAGAGTATCTATTTCATGAAATTATGAAAAATCCCTACAAAAGCTCCTGGACTAGGTAACTGTTTATATTCTTGGTCAATTTTGGTAAGTTATATATTTCTATATGTTTCCATGTGTCTGAAAAAATGTTTCATTTATTCAGTGTTTTCAAATTTTTCGGTATACCTTAATAATAGCTTGTCTATTCTAAAATCACAAATTTATATGCCATTATATTCATTTTACATTTTTCATATCATGTGTAGATGTATTTGATTTTTATATGGTCTTGCCAGATTTCTTTTACATCTTTTCCAAAAAGCTGTAAATTATTTTGGTTGGCCACCTCAATTGTGGTTTTTGTTGATAATTTCTGTTTCATTTATTTACTTGTTTCTCTCAATTGTTACTTTTTCTTAAACTTCTTGTGTTAATTCTGTTTTTCTTTTTTACCTTATTTCATTGAATGCTCAGGTTATTTATTTTCAGTGTTGCATGTTTTCTACTAAATGATTTTTATTTTTGGTTAAACATTTCATTGTAGGTATTATACTAGTTCCTTCATACATAGTATGAACTTTTTAAACGACAATACATATGTTGGCCACTGTTTTACAGAGGTTGTATCAGTTTATTCTCTCAATAGTTCTATTTATGAAAGTGAATGGCTTTTACTACCACTTTATTTTTAGATCTTGAATTGCAGATCTTATGAATAATTTGTAATTTAATCGATAAAAATGGCATATTATTTTTGCTTTAATGTGATTGCTAAGACTTCCTGGATGAGGCTATTTTGAATATAATTTTATATTTACTTACTTTATGTTTTCTTGATTGTTTTAATAAAACATTTCCTTAAAACCTATTGTAAACATGTACACTAAATGATTCCAATTAGTTGTACTCTTACAACTTTTTTACTTCTTGTCCCACTCTTCGTGAGAATTTACAATTACTAGTCAAACTTGAACAAACTTCAAAAGCTACAGCCATAAAAGATCATCTTTATAAAAAAAAGTTACAGCTTATTTATGCTGCAATTATGTAGTATCTATAAATGATTAAAAACACAACTCAGCTAGTTATGTAGAGATTAAATCACAATGAAATCTGTTTATGAGACAATAACTCATTTGTAACATACTGGTTTTTCATTCATGGTTCTCAAAAAATATTGTCAGTACACTCTTTTTTGGAATCATGTATACATTTTGACTATTCATGGTCATTTTTTCTCATGTCAGATGAAGGAAATTTTCTCTATATTTTTATATACTCTATAACTCTAGACTTTCATTAAAATAAGCATTATTTTAAAATGCTTTCATTTTAGCTCCTTAATTGTATATTTCTAGAGGTATAAATTATTTGTATAAATATGTTTATATTATTGATACAGAAATAGAGTAGGCCAAATCAATTTTTTAAGTTTTGTGAATTAGAATATATAACATGACAATACCAATATTCTTCCAAAGCAGGAATCTACAAGTTAAGAAATTCCAGGGGTTAAGAGCTACACAGTTTTTTTCCTTTAAAATAATACTGGCAAGCCGAATCCAGGAGCACATCAAAAAGCTTATCCACCACGATCAGGTCAGCTTCATCCCTAGGATGCAAGGCTGGTTCAACATATGCAAATCATTAAACGTAATCCATGACATAAATAGAACCAATGACAAAAACTGCATGATTATCTTATTAGATGCAGAAAACGTCTTTGATATAATTCAACGCCCATCATATTAAAAACTCTCAATAAACTAGATATTGATGGACTATATCTCAAAATAATAAGAGCTGTTTATGACAAACCCATAGCCAATGTCATACTGAATGGGCCTTGGAAAACCGGCACAAGACAAAGATGCCATCTCTCACCACTCCTGTTCAACATAGTGTTGGAAGTTCTGGCCAGGGCAATCAGGCAAGAGAAAGAAATAAAGGGTATTCAAATAGGAAGAGAGGAAGTCAAATTGGCTCTGCTTGCAAATGACATGATTGTATATTTGGAAAACCCCATCGTCTCAGCCCCAAATCTCCTTAAGCTGATAAGCAACTTCCACAAAGTCTCAGGATACAAAATCAAGATGTGCAAAAATCACAAGCATCCCTACACACCAATAATAGACAAACAGAGAGCCAAATAATAAGTGAACTCCCATTCAAATTGCCACAAAGAGATTAAAATACCTAAAAATACAACTTACAAGGGATGTGAAGGACCTCTTCAATAAGAACTACAAACCACTGCTCAAGGAAATAAGAGAAGACACAAACAAAAGGAAAAAAAATTCTACTTTCATACATAGGAAGAATCAATAGTGTGAAAATGGCCATACTGCCCAAAGTAATTTATAGATTCAATGATATCCCATCAAGCTACCATTGACTTTCTTCGTAGAATTAGAAAAATCCACTTTAAGTTTCATATGGAACCAAAAAGGAGCCTGTGTAGCCAAGACAATCCTAAGCAAAAAGAACAAACCTGGAGGCATCACGCTACCTGACTTCAAACTACAAGGCAACAGTAACCAAAACAGCATGGTACTGCTACCAAAACAGATATCTAGACCAATGGGACAGAACAGAGGCCTCAGAAAAATATCACACATCTACAACCATCTGCTCTTTGACAAACCTGACAAATGCAAGCAATGGGGAAAAGGATTCCCTATTTAATAATTGGTGTTGGGAAAACTGGCTAGCCATATGCAGAAAACTGAAACCGGACCCCTTCCTTACACCTTATACAAAAATTAACTCAAGATGGATTAAAAATGTAAATGTAAGACCTAAAAACATTAAAACCCTACAAGAAAACCTAGGCAATATTCAGGACATAGGCATGCGCAAAGGCTTCATGACTAAAACACCAAAAGCAATGGCAACAAAAACCAAACTTGACAAATGGGATCTAATTAAACTAAAGAGCTTCTACACGGCAAAACAAACTATCATCAGGGTGAATAGGAAACCTACAGAATGGGAGAAAATTTCTGCAATCTATCCATCTGGCAAAGGGCTAATATCCAGAAACTACAAGGAACTTAAACAAATTTACAAGAAAAAAAAACCATCAAAAAGTGGGCAAAGGATATGAACAGACACTTCTCAAAAGAAGACATTTATGCAGCCAACAAACATGAAAAAAAAAGTTCATCAATACTGGTCATTAGAGAAATGCAAATCAAAACCACAATGAAATACCATCTCACGCCAATTAGAATGGTGATCATTAAAGTCAGGAAACAATAGATTCTGGAGAGGATGTGGAGAAGTAGGAACACTTTTACACTGTTGGTAGGAGTGTAAATTAGTTCAGCCATTGTGGAAAACAGTGTGGTGATTCCTCAAGGATCTAAAACCAGAAATATACCATTTGAACCAGCAATCCCATTACTGGGTATGTACCCAAAACATGATTAATCATTCTACTATAAAGATACATGCACATGTATGCACATACACTATTCACAATAGCAAGGAGTTGGAACCAACCCAAATGCCCATTAATGATAGACTGGATAAAGAAAATGTGGCACATATACACCATGGAATGCTATGCAGCCATAAAAAAATGATGAGTTCATATCCTTTGCAGGGACATGGATGAAATTGGAAGTCATCATTCTCAGCACACTAACACAGGAACAGAAAACCAAACACAGCATGTTCTCACTCATAAGTGGGAGTTGAACAGTGAGAACACATGGACACAGGGAAGGGAACATTACACACGGGCCTGTTGGAGGTTGGGGGCTAGGGGAGGGATAGCATTAGGAGAAATACCTAATGTAGATGACGGGTTGATGGGTGCAGCAAACCACCATGGCACGTGTATACCTATGTAAAAAACCTGCACGTTCTGCACATGTATCCCAAAACTGAAAGTACAAACACACACACACACACACACAGACACACACACACACACACACAAAATAGTGTAATATGACTCTTTATTGTGATAAAAAAAATTGAGATTCTTTAAGTTAAAAGTTGTAATCTTTTTTATTCCTTCCTAAAGGAAGTTCTGAGAGAAAAAACGAAATCATTTTTGTTAAATCTTTTCAAAAAACTATAGATATCAATCAGGTAAGAACTCATTTCTAAACTGTGTCTTCTCTTAGTGGAGATGGGAGAAGTTGAGGATTTACCACTGATGAATTTTCCAAATTGTTTATGACTTCCTGTTGAAATTAACTGAAGCTGAATTATTTAAAACATGGCATATTGTTATGCTTCCAATATTTTGAATTACTCTGGCTATCTTCATTTTCAGCTGACAACCACTGTCTTTTATTATCTTAATAGAAAGAGAAAAAGAAATCTGCGTACTTTGTTTTCTGGTGTTTTATACACAAACCTCAGTAATTGGATTCTGAGACTCCATTCTCAGTTTTATCCCTGGGCTCTTATTGATTATTTGGCCAGTGAGATAGGCATTCTGGAAGGAATACATTAAGGGAACAACAACACAGTCTGATAAGTGGTTCCAAAATCACTGATGTTGCAATTTTGGTAATGTACATCTCTGTCTTGAGATATAAGATTGGGAATATGCAGACCCTCTTCTCATCACTCTGCACATTATTTCTTGCCTTTCTGCATCTCATTAGCATCTGCAACCTAATGTGTGCCAAAAACACAAAGGCAACTAAAACTTTTAATAGAACAATTGGGAGATATGTCTGTTTTTTGTTTGATCCACACTGCTGACACCATATCCACCAGCAATCTAGATGAAATAATTAATTTTCTCCTCATTCAGAGATTCTGTTACTCAAATGGGTTGGTGATTATTTTCAAGGAAGACTTATACTCTGTTCTTTCTGTCATTCAGACCTCTTCATTGCGTTCTAAAAGTAAGAGGTAAGAGTTTGTCCTCAGTTTTAAGAATATAGCATAGCATTATTTTTAGGTCTCATTTTATTATAACTAGAAGAGTAATTATAAATAAGAGGAAACTGAAATTCTAGGAAGTTGAGGTTTGAGGTGGGGCTAATTCTGGATCTCATAGATTGTGATCCCTGAGAATTGGCACAGATAGTGGCTTCATGAGGAGAATTGGGTCCCACAGTCAGACACACCTGATTGCACATCCTTAATCTTCTGTTTTGTGACATTAGGGAATTCCTAATTTATTCTGAAAATATTTATGAGTTCCTTGTTAGGCACTAAAAGTATCTCTGAGCTGCCTCTTAGCATTATTACCAATTTGGAAAAGTGGTATTGTGCAATGTGACTGGCACATGGCTGGCTGTTGGTAAATGCAATTTCTTTCTCTTAGTTCATGAATCCTATGTGAAGGTTCTTTCACCGAAATCAAATGATGAGTGCATCCATTAATGGATCATACTGCATTATGTTAATATTTAAATTTAAATTTTTGCTGTGTAAACTTTTATTTTCATTGTGGAATGTTTTAAATTCCATGACAAATTTGGGGACTACAAAAACAAAATTATTGAATGCACAGTGTTTTCTTCTTTTTTTTCATAAGAAGTTGAAAAGGGAACAATAATAAAAATAGAATACCAAATGTGTGCACATAATTAAAGTTGACTCACCATTTATTAAACATCTATAACGTGTCAGAGACCATGCTGTGTGCGCTAGTGTGCATATATATACACATATATATGTTTGCTCATATATAGAATTACCTTCTTTTTTTTTTTTTTTTTTTTTTTTTTTTTTTTTTTAGGAGCTAAAAATAAAGTTTATCTATTTCTGTTCATTACATTCAGAAATTATACTTTGGGTGATTGGGTAATTTTTATTTGGGGATGACAAAAAGACTAAGGATTTGGGGCTCATGTTCCCTTCTCCATTCCCCCCTTAAACATGCCTCTGCATCTGTTGGTAGATCTTGCACTGTTTGTTACTCTGTTTCATTGACCTCTAAACTCATAATCTGAGAAAATACATTTTTAAGGAAACAAAATAAGCTTTTCTTTTCTGATAGCAGAGTTCTAATTCTTTTTCTCCTTTCTGTTAATTCTCACCCAGAAGTCCTGACACTGGGCTAGTTCCTTTTAGTTATCATCTTCTGGGGTGTCAAGAAGACATTTCAACTTGTATCTTTGCCTGTGACTATCCTATTGCAGTTCACCTTTTGGCAGCTTCTTGTGCTTTTGCTGCTTTCTCTTCTCCCAGTCAAGTCTCACATTGTGCTAAGACAAATACAACTGTGATGCTAGAACTGTCTGCTGCTCCTTTTGCATGATGCAGCTTTTTTTTTTTTTTTTTTTTTTTTTTTTTTATTATACTTTAAGTTCTAGGGTACATGTGCATAACGTGCAGGTTTGTTACATATGTAAACTTATGCCATGTTGGTGTGCTGCACCCATCAACTCGTCAGCACCCATCAATTCATCATTTATATCATGTATAACTCCCCAATGCAATCCCTCCCTCCTCCCCCCTCCCCCCTCCCCATGATAGACCCCAGTGTGTGATGTTCCCCTTCCCGAGTCCAAGTGATCTCATTGTTCAGTTCCCACCTATGAGTGAGAACATGCGGTGTTTGGTTTTCTCTTCTTGTGATAGTTTGCTAAGAATGATGGTTTCCAGCTGCATCCATGTCCCTACAAAGGACGCAAACTCATCCTTTTTTATGGCTGCATAGTATTCCATGGTGTATATGTGCCACATTTTCTTAATCCAGTCTGTCACAGATGGACATTTGGGTTGATTCCAAGTCTTTGCTATTGTGAATAGTGCCGCAATAAACATACGTGTACATGTGTCTTTGTAGTAGACTAATTTATAATCCTTTGGGTATATACCCAGTAGTGGGATGGCTGGGTCATATGGTACATCTAGTTCTAGATCCTTGAGGAATTGCCATACTGTTTTCCATAATGGTTGAACTAGTTTACAATGCCACCAACAGTGTAAAAGTGTTCCTATTTCTCCACATCCTCTCCAACACCTGTTGTTTCCTGACTTCTTAATGATTGCCATTCTAACTGGTGTGAGATGGTATCTCATTGTGGTTTTGATTTGCATTTCTCTGATGGCCAGTGATGATGAGCATTTTTTCATGTGTCTGTTGGCTGTATGAATATCTTCTTTTGAGAAATGTCTGTTCATATCCTTTCCCCACTTTTTGATGGGGTTGTTTGTTTTTTTCTCATATATTTGTTTGAGTTCTTTGTAGATTCTGGATATTAGCCCTTTGTCAGATGAGTAGGTTGCAAAAATTTTCTCCCATTCTGTAGGTTGCCTGTTCACTCTGATGGTAGTTTCTTTTGCTGTGCAAAAGCTCTTTAGTTTAATTAGATCCCATTTGACAATTTTGGCTTTTGCTGCCGTTGCTTTTGGTGTTTTAGACATGAAGTCCTTGCCCATGCCTATGTCCTGAATGGTACTACCTAGATTTTCTTCTAGGGTTTTTATGGTATTAGGTCTAACATTTAAGTCTCTAATCCATCTTGAATTAATCTTCGTATAAGGGGTAAGGAAAGGATCCAGTTTCAGCTTTCTACTTATGGCTAGCCAATTTTCCCAGCACCATTTATTAAATAGGGAATCCTTTCCCCATTTCTTGTTTCTCTCAGGTTTGTCAAAGATCAGATGGCTGTAGATGTGCGGTATTATTTCTGAGGACTCTGTTCTGTTCCATTGGTCTATATCTCTGTTTTGGTACCAGTACCATGCTGTTTTGGTTACTGTAGCCTTGTAGTATAGTTTGAAGTCAGGTAGCGTGACGCCTCCAGCTTTGTCCTTTTGACTTAGGATTGTCTTGGCAATGCGGGCTCTTTTTTGGTTCCATATGAACTTTAAAGCAGTTTTTTCCAATTCTGTGAAGAAAGTCATTGGTAGCTTGATGGGGATGGCATTGAATCTATAAATAACCTTGGGCAGTATGGCCATTTTCACGATATTGATTCTTCCTATCCATGAGCATGGTATGTTCTTCCATTTGTTTGTGTCCTCTTTGATTTCACTGAGCAGTGGTTTGTAGTTCTCCTTGAAGAGGTCCTTTACATCCCTTGTAAGCTGGATTCCTAGGTATTTTATTCTCTTTGAAGCAATTGTGAATGGAAGTTCATTCCTGATTTGGCTCTCTGCTTGTCTGTTGCTGGTGTATAAGAATGCTTGTGATTTTTGCACATTAATTTTGTATCCTGAGACTTTGCTGAAGTTGCTTATCAGCTTAAGGAGATTTTGGGCTGAGACGATGGGGTTTTCTAAATATACAATCATGTCATCTGCAAACAGGGACAATTTGACTTCTTCTTTTCCTAACTGGATACCCTTGATTTCTTTCTCTTGCCTGATTGCCCTAGCCAGAACTTCCAACACTATGTTGAATAGGAGTGGTGAGAGAGGGCATCCCTGTCTTGTGCCACTTTTCAAAGGGAATTTTTCCAGTTTTTGCCCATTCAGTATGATATTAGCTGTGGGTTTGTCATAAATAGCTCTTATTATTTTGAGGTACGTTCCATCAATACCGAATTTATTGAGCGTTTTTAGCATGAAGGGCTGTTGAATTTTGTCAAAAGCCTTTTCTGCATCTATTGAGACAATCATGTGGTTCTTGTCTTTGGTTCTGTTTATATGCTGGATTACGTTTATTGATTTGCGAATGTTGAACCAGCCTTGCATCCCAGGGATGAAGCCCACTTGATCATGGTGGATAAGCTTTTTGATGTGCTGCTGAATCCGGTTTGCCAGTATTTTATTGAGGATTTTTGCATCAATGTTCATCAGGGATATTGGTCTAAAATTCTCTTTTTTTGTTGTGTCTCTGCCAGGCTTTGGTATCAGGATGATGTTGGCCTCATAAAATGAGTTAGGGAGGATTCCCTCTTTTTCTATTGATTGGAATAGTTTCAGAAGGAATGGTACCAGCTCCTCCTTGTACCTCTGGTAGAATTCAGCTGTGAATCCATCTGGTCCTGGACTTTTTTTGGTGGGTAGGCTATTAATTGTTGCCTCAATTTCAGAGCCTGCTATTGGTCTATTCAGGGATTCAACTTCTTCCTGGTTTAGCCTTGGGAGAGTGTAAGTGTCCAGGAAATTATCCATTTCTTCTAGATTTTCTAGTTGATTTGCGTAGAGGCGTTTATAGTATTCTCTGATGGTAGTTTGTATTTCTGTGGGGTCAGTGGTGATATCCCCTTTATCATTTTTTATTGCATCTATTTGATTCCTCTCTCTTTTTTTCTTTATTAGCCTTGCTAGCGGTCTGTCAATTTTGTTGATCTTTTCAAAAAACCAACTCCTGGATTCATTGATTTTTTGGAGGGTTTTTTGTGTCTCTATCTCCTTCAGTTCTGCTCTGATCTTAGTTATTTCTTGCCTTCTGCTAGCTTTTGAATGTGATTGCTCTTGCCTCTCTAGTTCTTTTAATTGTGATGTTAGAGTGTCAATTTTAGATCTTTCCTGCTTTCTCTTGTGGGCATTTAGTGCTATAAATTTCCCTCTACACACTGCTTTAAATGTGTCCCAGAGATTCTGGTATGTTGTATCTTTGTTCTCATTGGTTTCAAAGAACATCTTTATTTCCGCTTTCATTTCGTTATGTACCCAGTAGTCATTCAGGAGCAGGTTGTTCAGTTTCCATGTAGTTGAGCGGTTTTGATTGAGTTTCTTAGTCCTGAGTTCTAGTTTGATTGCACTGTGGTCTGAGAGACAGTTTGTTATAATTTCTGTTCTTTTACATTTGCTGAGGAGTACTTTACTTCCAATTATGTGGTCAATTTTGGAATAAGTGCGATGTGGTGCTGAGAAGAATGTATATTCTGTTGATTTGGGGTGGAGAGTTCTATAGATGTCTATTAGGTCCGCTTGGTGCAGAGATGAGTTCAATTCCTGGATATCCTTGTTAACTTTCTGTCTCGTTGATCTGTCTAATGTTGACAGCGGAGTGTTGAAGTCTCCCATTATTATTGTATGGGAGTCTAAGTCTCTTTGTAAGTCTCTAAGGACTTGCTTTATGAATCTGGGTGCTCCTGTATTGGGTGCATATATATTTAGGAGAGTTAGCTCTTCCTGTTGAATTGATCCCTTTACCATTATGTAATGGCCTTCTTTGTCTCTTTTGATCTTTGATGGTTTAAAGTCTGTTTTATCAGAGACTAGGATTGCAACCCCTGCTTTTTTTTGTTCTCCATTTGCTTGGTAGATCTTCCTCCATCCCTTTATTTTGAGCCTATGTATGTCTCTGCATGTGAGATGGGTCTCCTGAATACAGCAGACTGATGGGTCTTGACTCTTTATCCAGTTTGCCAGTCTGTGTCTTTTAATTGGAGCATTTAGTCCATTAACATTTAAGGTTAATATTGTTATGTGTGAACTTGATCCTGCCATTATGATATTAACTGGTTATTTTGCTCGTTAGTTGATGCAGTTTCTTCCTAGCCTCGATGGTCTTTACATTTTGCCAAGTTTTTGCGATGGCTGGTACCGGTTGTTCCTTTCCATGTTTAGGGCTTCCTTCAGGGTCTCTTGTAAGGCAGGCCTGGTGGTGACAAAATCTCTAAGCATTTGCTTATCTGTAAAGGATTTTATTTCTCCTTCACTTATGAAACTTAGTTTGGCTGGATATGAAATTCTGGGTTGAAAATTCTTTTCTTTAAGAACGTTGAATATTGGCCCCCACTCTCTTCTGGCTTGTAGAGTTTCTGCCGAGAGATCTGCTGTTAGTCTGATGGGCTTCCCTTTGTGGGTGACCCGACCTTTCTCTCTGGCTGCCCTTAAGATTTTTTCCTTCATTTCAACTTTGGTGAATCTGGCAATTATGTGTCTTGGAGTTGCTCTTCTGGAGGAGTATCTTTGTGGCGTTCTCTGTATTTCCTGAATTTGAATGTTGGCCTGCCCTACTAGGTTGGGGAAGTTCTCCTGGATGATATCCTGAAGAGTGTTTTCCAACTTGGTTCCATTTTCCCCCTCACTTTCAGGCACCCCAATCAGACGTAGATTTGGTCTTTTTACGTAATCCCATACTTCTTGCAGGCTTTGCTCATTTCTTTTTCTTCTTTTTTCTTTTGGTTTCTCTTCTCGCTTCATTTCATTCATTTGATCTTCAATCGCTGATACTCTTTCTTCCAGTTGATCGAGTCGGTTACTGAAGCTTGTGCATTTGTCACGTATTTCTCGTGTCATAGTTTTCATCTCTGTCATTTCGTTTATGATCTTCTCTGCATTAATGAGTCTAGCTGTCAATTCTTCCACTCTTTTTTCAAGATTTTTAGTTTCTTTGCGCTGGGTACGTAATTCCTCCTTTAGCTCTGATAAGTTTGATGGACTGAAGCCTTCTTCTCTCCTCTCGTCCAAGTCATTCTCTGACCAGCTTTGATCCGTTGCTGGTGATGGGCTGCGCTCCTTTGCAGGGGGAGATGCGCTCTTATTTTTTGAATTTCCAGCTTTTCTGCCCTGCTTCTTCCCCATCTTTGTGGTTTTATCTGTCTCTGGTCTTTGATGGTGGTGACGAACTGATGGGGTTTTGGTATAGGTGTCCTTCCTGTTTGATAGTTTTCCTTCTGACAGTCAGAAGGACTGTCTGTTGGTCTGTTGGAGATTGCTTGAGGTCCACTCCAGACCCTGTTTGCCTGGGTATCAGCAGCAGAGGTTGCCGAAGATAGAATATTGCTGAACAGCGAGTGTACCTGTCTGATTCTTCCTTTGGAAGTGTCCTCTCAGGGGTGTACTCCACCCTGTGAGGTGTGGGGTGTCAGACTGCCCCTAGTGGGGGATTTCTCCCAGCTAGGCTACTCAGGGGTCAGGGACACACCTGAGCAGGCAGTCTGTCCGTTCTCAGATCTCAACCTCCGCGTTGGGAGATCCGCGGCTCTCCCCAAAGCTGTCAGACAGAGTCGTTCGCGTCTGCACCGGCTCCCGCTACTTCCCCTGTTGGTCTTCAGCTGTGCGCTGTCCCGAGAGGTGGAGACTACAGAGACAGGCAGGCTTCCTTGAGCTGCTGTGAGCTCCACCCAGTTCGAGCTTCCCAGCGGCTTTGTTTACCTACTTAAGCCTCAGCAATGGCGGGCGCCCCTCCCCCAGCCTCGCTGCTGCCTTGCGGATAGATCGCGGCAGACTGCTGTGTTAGCAGTGAGGGAGGCTTCGTGGGCGTGGGACCCTCCCGGCCAGGTGTGGGATATATTCTCCTGGAATGCCTGTATGCTTACAGCGCAGTATTGGGGTGGGAGTTACCCGATTTTCCAGGTGTTGTGTGTCTCAGTTCCCCTGGCTAGGAAAACGGATCCCCTTCCCCCTTGCGCTTCCAGGTGAGGCGATGCCTCGCCCTGCTTCAGCTCTCGCTGGTCAGGCTGCAGCAGCTGACCAGCACCGATTGTCCGGCACTCCCTAGTGAGATGACCCCAGTACCTCAGTTGAAAATGCAGAAATCACCGGTCTTCTGTGTCGCTCGCGCTGGGAGTTGGAGACTGGAGTTGTTCCTATTCGGCCATCTTGCTCCGCCCCCATCTAGAATTACCTTCTAATTGAAGAGATTTAAATGACATGTTAGCTGATCCCCTTTTAAAGACAATAGTCATATTCATTCATTCATTCACTCCTTTATTCATTCATTTAATGAATATTTATTACCTACTCTGAGTCATACACACGTTCTAAATACTGACAATACAGCAGTGCTGAAACAAACTCCCAGTGCTCAGTGAGATTACATTCTAAAAAGGAGAGAGAAATAACAAGCAAGCAAACAAGCAAGTTAGCAATATCATATAATTTCAAATGTCATGAAGAAAAATATAGCAGCATTAAGGAGAAACAGAATGGCATGTACTAGGGGTGTTAGGTAGATAGCGTGAGTAGGGAAGGGGTTCTGTGATCATATTGCATCTGACCTGCAAAGGAAAGGAAAGGTTGCAGAACAGAGAAAATATATAGAACTTGAAGGAGAATCAGTGGTTTTCCAGGCTCAATTGCAATCAGACCGCATAGCATTGTGAGTGTTTGATAAGCACTGTGACCTTCTCAAGGAGTGAGAAAGCATTAACAGCTCTATAGCTCTGTTTGTGGCTTGCTTCTATTTATTAGAAGAGGACTACTGTGAGGAAAGTTGTACTTTCACAATGGAATATTGCTTTACCAGTACTTTGTAGGAGGAATTGGAACAGCAAAGAACCCAAACCAAGTAATCAGTTAGGAAGCTATAGCAATATCCTAGGGAAAGGGTAGTGAGATTGAAATGGAGAAGACTGCTGTGAAGTATTGCAGATGCAAAACTGAAAAGGTTTAGCAACTGAATGGGTGCACAAGGAAAGGTAGGTGATAAGGATAAAGAATAGGAGCGCTAGAGGTGAAATTTAGAAGCTGGGTAAGTGAAGGGATGGTGAAGCCACTTAGGGAAATACAGAAGATGGGTCGATAAGTAGATTTCAGAAATGGAGACAGGTAATTTCAGATTTGAACTTTTGAGGTATTCATAGGACTGTTTGCTTGAGATGTTTATGAGTCTCCTGAAACTGCAGATTGGATTTTGGAAGTCTGTGTGAAATTCCATTTGCAGATTTGGAAGTGAATATGTTCAGCTTTAAAAAGGCATCTGAGACTTATGCCTTAAAAAACAACAAACCTGCCAGTAATGACATACCATACCAGTAATCAATTCTGAAAAAAAGTATTATTTTGCCAGTACTCTAATGAGAAAAGTCAAGACATTTGAAACAGATTCAAGCTAGAGCATCATAAACATCTCAACACAAATTACTAATATTAATTATAATTACTGCAGAAATAGCCTTTATACCTTGTAAAAACAAACAAAGAGGCCAGGTGTGGTGGCTCATGCCTGTAATTCCAGCACTTTGGAAGGCCAAGGTGGGCAGATCACTTGAGCCCAGGAGATCAAGAACACCCTGGGCAACATGGTAAAAACCTGTTTCTACAAAAAAAAGAAAGAAAGAAAAAAAATAGCCAGGCATGGTAGTACACACTTTTAGTTCCAGCTACCTGGGAGGCTGAGGTGGGAGGATCACCTGAGCCTAGGAGGTCAAGGCTGCAGTGAGCCATGATGGCTCCATTGCACTCCAGCCTGCCAACAGAATGAGAATCCATCTTAAACAAACAAACACATTCTACAAACATTGTCTGTCTTATTTTTTCTCAGCCACAACTTATAGGTTCAATATTACTCAGTTTTTTCATTTAACAAAGAAGTTGAGGTTTAAAGAAACTAAGCAATTTTCTAATGTTGCCCAATTTGTATGTGGCAGAGCCAGGACACCAATCCAGCTCTTCTCACTGCTATTTAACAGAATGAATGCACGTTCTTTCTTCTACCCTGTGCTATGCGCACAAAATTTATACAGTCCTAAAGAGCTCGGACTATCTGAATCAAGAGACATGAGTAAAACCAGTAAGAACTTGTAATGCTACTCAGGTCATAAACCTTGAGATAACCCAATATTAGTGCACAGTAAGATAATTTGTGCTCATTCTTGCATTCATTAATTCAACATTGATTGAACATCTACTAAATGTTGGCCACTGTACTAACACTAGAGATTTAAAAATGTGACTAAGATAGAAATTAATGATTTCCCCATTTGTTTGATGTTCAATGAAAGACACAACTAAACAGGTAGTTACAAATACTGTGTAATAAGTTGTTATGGGAAGTACATTGTGCTCTGAGAACTCAGGAATAAGACATATCCAGATGTGGAGGATCAGGAAAGACTTCCAATGGGAAGAGATGTCTAAGCTAAGACTAGAAATGGGATCTGGAACTAAAACTTGGGTTCATTACAGTGGCAGCAAGGCCTGGAGACTTAGATGTAAGATAGAGGGAAGAAGAAAGGCTCCTTGAGAAGCTTAAGGAGACTTAGATGTAAGATAGAAAGAAAAAGAAAGCCTTCTTGAGAAGCTTAAGGAGGAGCGTGGGATGCATAATGGGCAAGGTGGGGCTGTCCATGTGTTAACTAAGAGGAAAGCTGGAAAAGACCATTAAGGGCCTTGACATGTACATTACACACAAACATGTAAAATTACATGCAATATATTTGCTTTGCAAAGAAGACAGAGTGCTGTCTAATATATTTCAGATTTCTGTCATAAAAGCATTTTAAAAGTTCGTAAAAGTATTTAAAATGTTATTTTTTTTTTTCTAGAAAATTACCTTGTGTGAACTTAGGTATTCCTGAATAAATGAGGCTTTCCTGTGATTCCTCATATTATCAAGTCTTTGGTTCTAAGAAAGGAACAAAGGTAGTGTAGGAAGCAGGAAAAAAAATTGGATAAAACAATTTTAATAATCTATTTTGTGCAATCTAGTGTCTTTTAAGGCAGATAATACTGAATCCTCCACTTTGCCAATTTTTTTGTTTTTGGTAGCGGGGTATGAAATTCCTGAAGTTTTCACGGTACTTTCTAATAGTGGTCTCCTTGGGATTGCTCCAGGAATACATGTGTTTAGCTTTAACAACCCCCAAATGAAACTAGGCTAAATTCCCCTCAGTTTTGCTTTTGTAATTACACATATTTTCAGGTACTTGTTATTACAGGAGACCTATTATGGGTGGTAGGTATTAGCATGCTGCCTTTTTATATTTATTGCTGTTTTCTTTTTTCTTTTTTTTTAGTGATCTTTCTGTTCAGAAAAAGGTAATGCTTCAGTGACATATTTGTTTCTAGAAAACATCCTAAAGATTTGAAATAGAATAGGAGGCCTGGAAATCCATTCCATTTGGCTTCCAAAATATGTTATTATAAAACATTAATTTTCATGTGAATGGAGTTTAAAACAGTAAGATTCTATCAATAAGTCTATCACAGAAATAAACACATTTCAAGCAAAGAAATACTCAGGATTCAACAGATACATTTCAGCCACTGTGCAGAATACTGCTCTATAAATACACTCTTGTCCTGTAAGCTTTTTGGGAGGAGGAGTTGTGCATTTTATTGAGGCAAAAGGCATTCTAGTTGTTTAAGAGGGTAACCTAGGCAGAACATAAGGAAAGGTGGATGGCTCCTGCCTGTGGCGTTAGAGTGAAGATAAGAAGAACCTTTCTTGTGAGGATTAAATAAGTTCCATCAAACCCTTACTTCCACAACTCTGACAAGTTGCTTGTTCAAAAAAAAAGTCTTTTAATGTTAGTTTTCTTGTGACTACCCACTTCAACTCCAGTCTGCGTTTCCCAGTGGCTCCTGGCATGGGGGGAGTCAACGGGAGTCAGGATGAAAAAGGACCCAGGCAGGAAGAGTGAACATGAGTGAACACTACCTGCTAGCTGAGGAACAGCAAATGTGGCTGCCCTGTGCACCAAGGGCCATGTGTGGTCCCCAGGCTGCTGCGGGTCACTAGAAGTGGTTATTGGGAGGGAGAACTGGACGGTGTCTTTTTTTCAGGGAGAAGACAATAAGATTAAGGCAAGAGCATCCATTTCTCTGTGCAAGACTTCCAGATAGCAGCTGGCCAGGAAAGGTTTTCATGCCATACTTCCAAAGAGGGGTCCAAATCTCATGCTTGTCCTTTATGTCCAAGGTTAAATGAGTTAATATTTATAAAGCACTCAGAATGGTGACTGGCATAGAGTGGGAACGCTGCAACTGATTCAAAAGTTTCTTCTCTGAGATTTCAAAATAACAGGTAAGAATAGCAAGACTCCATTTTGTGCTTTACGTCTCCTTTTATCTGGCCCAGTCGCAGGCTTCTTTGCTTCAGTCAACACAAATTATGACACAGACTTGAGAAATTTCCTCTCTTCTCCTCTTTAATTCATTTTGAATCCAGGCAGCCTGGCTGCCAAAAGTATTTTTCTTTTTCTTTGTTTTTTTGGGTTCTTTCTTTTTTTAAAAAAACATCCAACTGAGTTAATATAAAGCCATTGTATTCATATAGCATTAATTAAATACTACATTGTGTTTTTGTTACTTTTAGAGGTATCACAAATAAGAATTTGGGGAGTCGATATAGAATTGTGCTGTGTCATTTCAGCATCCATTAAGGTGACTGAGAATTTTCCTTACACGCTTTTAGTGCGTAGAGTGAATATTCTGTCATGATCCAAAAACTACGACAAACATAGACTCTGTTTCTGCAGCAGTTTCTGCTTATTCTACTTCCCTAATATATTGGCCATTTCACTGCTTAATAGCACTCAATTTTGTAGCTAGGTATGAAAATTAAGGAGGTAAGGGACTGAGAATTGCCACTTTATTTCTGGTCAGAGACTCTAATAAGAGCCTTAGTTCAAAAAGTCATGATATTAAAAGAAATGCTTGCAAATTTAATTCAGACATAGCCATAGACAACTGAGGTGGGGTTACATATGATGATTCTCAGAAATAGGATAAGGTTTCCTATGCCTTATGGGTGAGGAATTGACTAGGAACCTGAAGTCTGTGGCATGAATGGGGTATGACCCCTCTGGTTTTCCTACAGTCCTTTGATTCCAGAATTTGAATGCATAATTTCACATGTATTTATTCAGAAATATGTGCACCCAGACTGCTTTCTGCTAAATGCAGACTCCCACTCTCAAACATTGGTGAGAGAAGCCTGCTAACTGACATTTGCAATCTCAGGATGGCACCGTGTGGGAGAGAGAACTGCCAATCATTTCTGCCAACATCACTCTCAGGGGGAGTCTAAATGGAGCTAGCATGGTCCAATTAAAAGAAGCAATTATGAATAATGGAAAGTAAACAAATCTAATAAAAATGATATTGCAGATTATAGTGGGTACTCAATGAAAAGCTGTAGTCTGTGTCACCTTTTTTTCTAAAGCTATTAATCTTCTTTAATTTTCTTGAAGATTTTTACATGAAATAATCAAAAAGAAATCCTTAAACCTCATTTCATAACTAAGCAAAATTCACCTTAGTAGAATAATTTAAAAACTCTTTACAGATCTTTAATTAGGTCAAATTTTTACGTGGTCTTTGGGTTAGGGAAAAATGTACAAACTATTATACTGTGACCCATTTAGCTGCTTGATTATAGAAAATATTGTAAAACAGTCCTTTTAAAAACTGATTTAATATACAATGTGCAAGATTTGCTTCTGTGGTATAATACAATCCAACTGTCATAATTTGAAGAGTTTGATAAGCCACATCTTTATGCTTTCCCCTGTGTGCAAGGAATATGGAACCATGCACTGTAATAGCAGGTAAGTGTGTGTTCTTATCTCTGAAAGCACAGTGATATAACCTTTTACCATTGCCAACAAGATCATGTTAAATTAATTGACCTTGGTTCACTTGCACTATGATGCAGTTAGCAATTATCTTCAGACGTCAACATTTTGGTTACATATCCTAAATAGAAAAAGATGCCTGACCCACAATTCTGCTAGGAAGGTAGAAATATATATTTTTTGCAGATTATTTTTCCTGCTGTGAATATCTCTATACTTTGGTTATACAAGATAAATTTGTATCAGAGAGCCAAAGTAAAAACCCATATTAGCGACCAGTGATAACCAGAATGATCAGGGATAAAAGACACAGGTGTAAGGGAAAAATATCTTTGGACACATAGAAAGTTATAGTGAATGGCTAAAATAAATATGCCCTTCTTTAGTACTAAAAAATTGCTAATGGGACCAAAGGGATTAGGAAGCAATCAATTGATCTCTCTGGGATCTAAAAAAAAAATACTACTAAACATGAGTAGATATGCTAATATATATCTGTGGAAAAAGTTTTAAATTATCTCTCAAAGGTGTTTTAAGCTGACTCCCAACTAAGAAGAGATGAAGGTCCAGAGAATTCATGCACAGACATGTACACAGGGTCTGCTACAAAAATCCTAATTTGATAGCTGATGCCAAGTTTTCTTTTAGCTGATGTTTGAAACGTGCTGGAAAATGTAATCTTGCTAAGCAAGTAAAGCAAAACCATCCTGATCTCGTCAGCTAGCACATCCTTTAAGCAATGAACCAACAAAGCCTGTTGATGCCAATGTAGCATTAAGTTTCAATAGGTAAAAGACTACAAATGTTGACTCTACTTATTCTTGTCTGTGGAACTGGCCTTTTAGCCAGTCACAGACATCACATCAGGCATCCTGAAGTAGATGCTATTTCATTAGCATCACTTTCTGGCAGCAAATGACATTGTCTTGGAGCAGAGCCAGACTACAGGCATGAGCAATGTGTTAAAGATTCTGGGCTGGATTTCTCCAGGGAATGGGTAAGGTTATCTAGTCTAGTACATGGTGAAGGCTGCTATAAGTGACAGGTGGAAAAGCTTCATATACCTTATGTTGCTGGGCAAAACTAGATCTTTAAAATCCCTTTATATCAATTCTTTATAGGTTGTTCATGTACATGTACACATTCTCTCTTCCTTCTACCAGCAATGTATCATCATGCCCACTTTCCAAATTCATAAGTTGAGACTGTTCCTCGCTATGAAACAGAGGTATATTTAGAATACTGAACAAATGCAGATAGTGACTATAACCACAAACTTGAACACATTCTGTGTTTTGTAGATGTGTTTTTAACTCTTCCAGTGTCATGTAGCACAGACTTGTTAGTCATCGACATAATTTTAATTCAGGCAGTTCCAATTGTTTGCTTTTTTCTGAACTTTGCAGAGCACTTGTGATGAGTTTTTACAAAACACCTACACTGCATTTCTTACTGAGCCAAGCTGCATGTTTGTCCGTTTTTCCCATCGCAGAAAATACCAGAACTGCATACTTGTATATACTACCTCTCTTCAGTCCCCATTTTCCCCCATTCTGATGCAGGATTGCCATCTGGTGGAGCACAGAAGGCACTTCTGGTTTGGACCTAACCCAAACAGTAAGATCATTGTTTCTCAGTTAGGCTTCCAAGGATCAGTGTAGCAAATGGGAACCCTGTTTGTGGTCACAAATGAAGATGAGCCAACTGTGAAAAACTAAGCCAATGGTAATGCAGCAAACAGTCACTGGGAGCTGCAGCGATTTTAGTGGGTGATGATTTGGCAAGAAGAAATCACCTACTCTCAGCTGAAGAAGAGATCACCCACTTTATTAGCAATGATTTTTAAAAATTATATATATGTACATATTACATATGTACATACACACACTCACACATATATACATAACAGGGGCATGGTACTGCCCATATGAGGCTGCTTGGGCAATGCTAAATCTCCAGACATTTTGTGATATATATATGTGTACATTATATGTGTATGGTATATATGTATGTGTGTGTGAGTGTGTGTAACAGAGAAGGTAGATAAAATCACAATGAAAACAAAGTGACCTTAAAAAGCTATAGCAGATGTAGCAGAGTTACCTTTTCCTCCCTCATTCTCCCCACAAACATGCCCCTTCCCTAGAGTCCTGAAGAGAAGCACACAATTTCCATATGATGCTGCCTGGGCAACATGGGGTCACTGAAGATCTGGAAGCCCTATTACAGACAGAGATTATGTAACCATTGCTGAAGACATACCATAAACCACTACTGCAGGAAGGATTTAACAACATTTGGCACATCTGATCTTGGACAAAAAATTAGTATCAATCATCAGTGGAAAGAAGGCAGGTCTTAATAGTATCTGACTTTCTAGCTTTCAGAAAGAATGGAGCTTTTCATGTGCCAAACACTGTGCCAAATTAATCTAGGCTAGTCACAGACATTAAACATAAGGTGTTATTTTTAAAATCTGAGGTTAGAGAGAGGCTAAGAATTTTCTCAGAGTCACACAGCATTTATTCATGCTACAAATGATGTGCTCCTGACAATGTTTTACACACAATGGAGGAAGTGAGATAGAAAGAGACTGTACTGACTTCGTTATTTCCCTACTTCTTATTCTAGTGATTCCTGTGTGATAGGGAGAATGTTTCAGTAGGAAATAAAACCACAGAAGAAACACTTTTTTATCCTGCAGAGAAGTTTCCATAAGAGTGTTTTTTTCTTTGAAAATAATGACTTTCAGGTTGAAGAATTCCATTTAATCAGAGAAAAGTATACATATATTTGTTCCCATCTAAAGAAAGTGAAAACTGGTTGTTTTGCATTGCATAGCCTCTTTTCACTGTTAGATCTTAGAATAAGAAATCATCCTGAGTAACTGCAGGGATATTCATACTCCGAGTGGAATCTCCTTTAAGATATTTATAAGTTCATTCCCTAACAGCTGCATCATTGAGAATGAAACTGCTATTTGTCCCACCATTTTCTTCTTTGCCTAGCCTCAGACAAGCTATACATGTAACCCAAGAGGAGATATCACAGGATGGTGACCAGGGCCTCATGGTTAATTCGTAGGTACGTTGTTTGTTGTTTTGAAAACTGATCTGTGGAGGATTTGGTAACTAGTTGTCTTCGTATGTTCATCAGAGATGACAAAACCTTCAAGCAGAAGTGTTTATGTTATTTGAACCTCATGGCCAAATGAGGAAAGGATTAGAAAAGAAGATAGAGCATCTTCCAAAGGAAGTCAGGAGGAAAATATTACAATCAATCCAATGCATACTTCTTGAGAGTACATGTTTGTGGAGTGATTAAGAAATGGATGGACACAGGAAGGGGAACATTACATACCAGAGCCTATTGTGGGGAGGGGGGAGGAGGGGAGGGATAGCATTAGGAGATATACCTAATGTAAATGACAAGTTAATGGGTGCAGCACACCAACATGGCACATGTATACATATGTAACAAACCTGCACATTGTGCAAATGTACCCTCGAACTTAAAGTATAATAATAATAAAAAAGAAATGTATGAGCACCTTATTTATGTAGCAATGTAAGAACTCCATTTTCAGTTTCATGTAGACAGTCCTTATGATGCTATAAATTTCGTATTTCAACTTCTTAGTAGATTCTTTCTGGCATACTAAGCACAAGGTTTTTTTCTTAACTTTTTTTTTTAACTTTTTATTTTGAAATAATTTTAGATTATTCAGAGGTTACAAAAATAGTACAGAGTTCCCTTGTATTCTTCACCCAGTTTCCCCCAGTAATAACTAACCTTCCATAACCCGAGTACATTATCAAAACCAGGAAACTGACAGTGGTACACATCTATTAACTACAGACTTTATTTAGATTTCACAATTATGTAGCTTCTTAAAAAATGTTATTGAAAATGTCTTAATCACTGTCTTGATTAATTATTTTATTGTGTTTCAGATAGCTGCTTTATATCTCAACTCTGAACTAAAAAAAATTACTTGAAAATTGGATGTCTTAAGCAAAGCTTTTATGTTTCATTTTGTTTTAATTTGTGTTGTCCTCAAATAAGTTGATAATGTAACCTGCAATTGCATGAATTTGTGTGGAGTTTAATGTGATTGCTCATCTGCAAAATTAAGACTTGAAGCAAAGTCTAGGTTGGCTCTCTTCCAAGAGGTTTCTTGTCTTCAGTGAAATCATAATTTTCACCATTTCTATTAGGATCTTCTGACTTATGAGGTCATAAAATTTCTGCTATGCCAAATGCAGTTTTCTCTTGGACTTTGTGTTTCCCTGTAATCTACCATGTAAATTACAGGCATGGTGTCTTTGGAAGACCTTGTTATCTTTTAGTACATTGCTACTTTAGACCAGTGAAGCTAACTTGTTCCTTCACAATTAAAAATATGAAGAACAAAAAAATGTATTTGTGTAATAATTTATAGTTTCAAAATGCTTTTATCTGCAGGATGTTCCTTGATCTTACACAACCCTTTGAAATAGGGAAAGCTAATAATTTTGTCTCTACTTAAGCTTTTTGGACGCCTAAGAGTAAAGGTCTCATTCATTCATTTAAAAAACTGGATTCAGCTGGGAAGACATATTCATACCAGATACATCAGTAGAGGAAATTTAATATGGATAATTTAATATGATGATTGAAATTAGATAAAATAACTCAAAAAACAGACAAGAGAGGGTGAGGCAAACTTAAGGTTAACCACCAACAGAAGCTGCCTACCTGCGTACAGCTGGAGGGACAAAGAGAAAAGTGGGGCTCCTGGATCCCAAGAAGCTGAGGTACATTGTTAGACCAGCGCCACCCACTCACCCAACCTAGCTGGAATCCTAATAGCAAGGGAGCCAAGAAAACATAGCTTCAGTGTACCACCGTAGGGTATTACAAGCAAAAGAAGGGAAATGTAGGTAGTAAACCTGAGTTCAAATGTGCCAATCATGTTGTGCCTGGTATACTCATTTTTTTATAGACATACCATGTGATAACATATGAAAAGAGATGAACATTAGCTCTGCTGTGGAAAAATTGTCATTTTTAAAGAGGTGACCATCGTGTAAAAAACAACCACTGCCATTATTGCTGCTGCTAATGCTTAGATTTACTACCAGCTAATATTTATGGAGTAATAATTATATGCCAGGAATTATAATACATTGCTTAAATATAGTTTATTATTTAACCCTCTGAGTTCAGTGTGTTACTCCTATTTTACAGATGATAAAATTGAGGCTTTTAAAACTTAAGTATAGTGCCCACAGTGACAAGGTTGAACATCCAAGATTCTGATATAGACCATCTGTCTCTAAAACCCATGCTCCTAACACTGCCCTATATTGCCTACATATATATATATTTTTTTGAATTAATTATATGTCTAGGCTATACTGCAGTGGCCAGTTCCTTCCAGGGAAAGGGAAACTACAGAAGAGAAAACACTATACTCAAGTTGAACTTGAAATATGAAGGTTTCTCTAGGTAAACAAAAAGATAAGAGCAGTAAGAGCAGAATAGCAGTATCAGCACTGTATGTTATTTTCTAAGAGCTTGGTAAGCATGGCTATCTAGCTGAAGGTAATTCAGACCTGTTGGAGGGATAGTATGGGAGGGAGAATTTTGATAAGAGAAAAGCCTAGGAAGACAGTCAGAAGGCACATCATAGTCAGGAGATATTAATAATTCACACTCAAGAAAATGGGAAGCTGTTGATGATGGTGTACTTTGGAGAGTCATAATCAGTTTTGTTTTTGAAATAATACTCAACCTGCAGAATTAGATCACTAGTATGACATGTTTGTAGAGTGCATGATCATTGTTTAGGGAACTGGATGAATATCAGAAGGATGCCTTGAAAAAATGGTCGGGAGTTTAAATATTACCTTTGTGTAGTAGATGTAAGGCCAGCTGCATCTGACCTCATATTATTCTTTAACTTCTCAGTCATTGCAAATCAGTGTTCTTAATAAGAGACTGGAGATATCTGAGAGGAGATATCTGAGAATCTACAAATGCTTGATTGGAACCCTTTATTAATTTGGCTCAAAATTAAGACAATAATATCTGAATAAATGTTCTATAATTATATACTTTATTATAATAAAACTTTCACATATATTTTCACATATGATACTCAAATAACCCTATGAATTTAGTAGCACAGCTCTTTTTGCTACAATTTTAATATGAGAAAAGAGAGCAGTAGAAAGGTGAAACTGTTGCTGTAAGTCTACTAAATAGCAGAGGCAAGACCTCAAGTGGGCCTCTTGTTCAAACCACTGTTACTTTTACACTTGATCTTAGCCAAAAGGCTGAGAAGGGATACCAGTGTTACTCCTTTGTCTATGCTCACATATCATCTTGACCTGAGACAAATTATCTCTCATTATTTTGTCATAGTTATGTGATATACTTTTATTTAGAGAAATTAAACTGCTATATAATTCCTATTCAAATTTCCTATATGGTATTATGTTTTCCTTGTATATCTACATACTTGTATTACTTCTCAGTATAGACTTTTTCATGGATATAATTTTTTTCACTAGCAATTGTCTACATCTCAAAAATTTCACCTGTCAAGTATATAAATTTTCTCAGTAAATAAAAAGCTATTGAATATTTTTATGTGAGCTTTAAACTTAGCTTCACCTTGTTTCCATTATGTTGCAAGGTGCTTTAAAGGTAGAAATGCATTTCTGGTCTGCTCACAAACAGATGAAAAATTATTTCCCTGCCTTCTTTGATTTTACTTTCTTGTAGGCACTCATTTGAGTTATAGCTCATCTGTGTTAAAATGGAGGTAGCTTTATATCAGCAAAATAGAAAGATTTCTTGATATTAAAGTAGTAGATTTCCTTGCCTTGTTTTCTTTTCCTTCATAGAGTTTAGTAGTGTTCATTTTATTTATTGGACTGTCAAAATTCTCTAGATCACTGTCAAATATTATGATTAAAGCAGTTTAGGTGAATAAAAACGAGTAATGTCTGAATTTAATTATGGATAATGACCATATGAGAAAGGGATGAAAGAACCTCTGAATCTCCTAGAGCTTCATCATGGCTATTTATTTTGCAAAATAATTATTTAGAATTAATAAAGCTTGTATCAGAATTGATTTATGGCTGATTTTAAAAATATCATATATTGCCACCATGCCTGTAATTCCAGCTACTTGAGGCCTGCTTGAGGAGAGGCCTGCTTGAGGCCAGGAGTTTGCGACCAGACTGGGCAACACAGTGAGACCACATCTCTTAAAAAAAAGTCTTGTATCTTTAAGTGACAAATTGTATACTTAAGTGACAAGTATCCTTAAAACAACTTATATCTTTACCTTCTGAGTTTCCTCAGCAATATCTTCCTCTAACTTATCAGTAGGGTTTTATTCAGAAAAAAATGTTAAAATTAGCAGTGTAATCATTCTAAAGGTAATATTCATTTATGTCTTCTCACACCCATGCCCATATGCACATAATTACAGAGTGATCCATGACCATGCAAGTAAATATTAGAAAATATTGTTTTTAAAACAAGTATAAAGGTGTGTGTTTATACAATATAGGTATACTACATAAGTATAACAACTATATGCATTATAGAAATGTCAATAAAATTAGTGGAAGGTTTTTTTAATTCCTTTTTTTCTCTCTCTCTTTTCTTGTTGTTTCTGTGGAACTTGACTGTTTAGGAAAATTCAGTTTCCTCCTGGGGAAAGAAAAACTTGGTGCTTGTTATTGTAGAGACACTGCAGATTATCTTAATTGGCAATCTAGAACTTCACTTCTAACTGTGTAATTTTAACTTTGAATGATTTGCTGACTTTGAAGGAGGAAACTGTGCCTCATTTTCCATATATGTAAAAGTGTGACCACATCTTCACACTCTAAAAAGATCTTTTTGAAGATAAATTAAAATATAATCCACAGGAAAAGTTGATGATCAAGGTAAAAGTATTATTCAAATTATATATTTGAAATTATGTTTAAATCAAGTAAACTAAAAATTAGTTCAACGTGACAATATAGAACATTTTGACCAAGCCAAAAATATTATAATAATGGTTGTAGGCAAATCTAAGTTATGGCTTGGCAAACCTGGAAAGACAAGTTGTAGGGATGAAATCAGAATTCAAAGTTTATGAAGGTTAATGCAGGATTGAATAAGTGGTCAGCCAGGGCTGTGTCAGTATAACCTATAGTTTATCCAGAGAAATAATCTTTGTTAAGAAAAAATTTGGTAAAAAGATGGAGATTACTTTCCTCTTTTTACCATCTCTATGTTTTAGAATCTTGACTAGAAAAGTTAAAATACAGTGCTCCTACACCAGGTATCTCTAAAGATTGTTTTACTCACAAATTTCAAAAGCCAACTGTATTTGTGAGAATGACTGATGAATTCTGCAATTCATAAACAAATCTAGGTATATCCATCTTCAATGGTCAGAAATTCATTTTTGTCTTCCTCACTGAAGAACTAGCATGACACTAACCCAAGGGTAGAAGAGTCAAACCTAACAGCAGAAGAGTCATCTGGTTAAAGATTCTAACAAGGGTTCAGCATTGCTCTTGTCCTGTGGCTTTGTTTCAGGGCCGTTATTGCTAAATAACAGTAGGCACTTAGTTTCTTGCTTAAGCGGCCTTTAAATTCTGAGTAAGGCCTTGATTTTCCTTCTCTTACAAGTGATGGTGGCCCTGTGGCTTTGCAGCCCTCCCTCTCTCTGAGCTGAATTTCTTCGTGTCGGTATTTGTGTTGTCCTGGAACATATTTCAGGAACATATTTCCTCCTTCAATCTACAATCCATTTACTGTGCACTATCAGCATTTCCTTTCACTGTCAAGAGACCTGGCATTTTCAATCCTATTTGTAAAAACCAGTTGTTTTAATATTTGGAGTCTGAATTGTAATTTTGTCTCTGTTGGGCAGAAACAAGGATACCCTGGTGATACTTATTTTTTAATCAACAGTAAACAGCCTTCCTGCCGATGTCCCCAACCTTATACTTCAGATACTGGATCAAATGTCCGGGCTTACCCCAAGGACACTGTGTAATATTTACATGATCTACATCCTCAGCAAAGTTAACCCCTGGTCATACACAGTTGTTTAACTTCAGGAAGCATATTTCTGGACATTTTTGATAGTTACTTCATGTTTGTTTGTTTGTTTCTTCTGTACTTCCTGTCATCAAGCATTCAGAATTATTTCTGGTACTTTTTTTTTTTTTTCATTTTCTTTATGTCAGGCAATTAAAATGTTTAGCTTTTTGATTCAGTTTGGGCTCCTGATAAACCTAGGGCAAGACATTGCAGGCACATAATTATAACTAAGTAGACTGAAACAGCACAAGTTCATGCACAACGTGTCTTGTAAACTGTTCCTGCACCTCAGGGTTACAGGGGCACATTTATTCCACCTTTGTAAGTTCATATCTAGGTTTTGATCTTTAAAATATTCTGCTTGTTACTGTAACTTAACAAACCAACAGATCACACATTTTGTCCATATACTCAATGCTTTACCAAGTAATGCTAGTCTACATCTTTTGTATTCTTCGTGTGTGTGCATGTGTGTATTTCATTATACATATTACTTACATATATAGATCATCCCTTTATATCCTTTCCAGTATGAACTATTTTATCTTAGTGGATGCATTTGTTTTTATGACATTTATAATTTTCTTCAATGTTATATTCTATAATTTATTTATTAGTAGTAGTAGTAGTAGTATTTTTTGAGACGGAGTCTCACTTTGTCACCTAGGCTGGAGTGCAGTGGCATGATTTCGGCTCACTGCAACCTCTGTCTCCCGGGTTCAAGTGATTCTCCTGCTTCAGCCTCTCAGGTAGCTGAAACTACAGGCACGCGCCAACATGCTTAGCTAATTTTTTTATTTTTAGTAGAGACGAGGTTTTCCCCTGTTGGCCAGATTGGTCTCAAATGATCTAGCTGCCTCGGCCTCCCAAAGTACTGGGATTACAGGCAAAAGCCACTACACCTAGCCTATATTTAAAATTTTTAATTGGATGAAATTATCACCCCATTTACAGATTATATTAGTTACAAACTCAGTAACTAATTGAAAAATTGAAAGATTTTATGTTTTAAGTCTGCAAACTATATATTTAACATATTACTTATTACCCTTACATCTGTGACAAAAGGAGACTTTCCACTGCTGCTTTCTCAATATGCATGTAAAGCTGTCTCATTAGAACTCTAAATGTAAAAATTTCTTGTGCAGTTTGGACTTGTATGTGTGAAGCAGTATTTCAGCTCAAATACGTGCTTTCATACTGTCTACAATATAACCAAATCAACATTGAAGCTTATAGTAAATAAATTGCTTATGTATGTTAGCAAATTTTATGTGTCCCTTAAAATTTGGAAATGATACAAAGCTATAGTCCTGAGCAATTATGTAAATCCAAATATATCCTTTATGGAGAGAGCCATGGGATGGTAAGCCCTTCTTATATTTTGGATATATAAATACATACCTTACATATATGCGTATATACATAACTCATACTAGTCTCTAAATGCAAATAAATAAAATATAAGCATTATTAAAGCTATGGAATCAATTTGAAATGCAAGCGAATTCATTTTGCTCTTCTGTGGTCTGAGGTGAAACTGGGGGAAGAAATTTATGCTGTGGTAATAACTGTAACATATTGAGCTTGTATTATACCACTTTATATGCCTACCTAGTTAATATTCACAACAACCCTTTGAAGCATTATTGTTATTCCCACTTTACATATAAAGAAATTAAGTAATTTCCCCAAGATATGACAGTTACCACCTTCACAATCTGGTAGTCTATTTTAGTGACTTTATTCCCTTTGTAGTTTCAAAGGAAATTAGAGTTACAGTGTAATAGAAAGAATCAGGGATTGGAAATTAATGTTCTCTGAGAGACTGGTATGCAGAAAGGATTTCAGAAGTATTGGACTTATGTCACTCATGTCCAGTTTGATCTTGTCCTGTATATGACTATTAACTGTGGTCAGTTTAAAAGTTTCGGTACCAGGCAAAGATGGAGTCCTAAGATGGCAAAACATTCTATTTCCTCCTTCAATCTACATAGATAAATCAGAGTGTTTTTGATGAATTTACTGGGGAAGTTCTACATAAATTTTTATAAATACTATTATTTTTAAACATAATTGTTTTTGCCAGTTTTGAGATTATCTAAAATACTGACTAATGCCATAGATACACAGGTGAGCCCAAGTAATGAGGCTTTTAATTAAAACTTACATAAACGCGAAAGTGAGGACATACATAGCATTTAGGAATCCATGTCCCCAGCAGTCAGTGTGGTCAGTGATATTAGCTGTGTGCTGGTCTGTCATGTATATGTCACTGGAAACTCA